>NW_017731844.1:671562-692721 GCF_001890085.2 Hipposideros armiger
CTGGGTGGGGGGACATTCTGGGGTAGGAAGTGGCCCGGTGAGGTTTTGGTACAAAGTCAGGAGAGAGGGCTGAGGAGACTTGCAGAGTTACAGACGCAAATCAGAGTCCAAATTGACGCCAATTGATCTATCCCCCTCTAATTTGATTCTCCTGGGGCTTGTTTCTTTTTTTTTTTTTGACCCCTCCTTAGCTTCTCATGCATTCAGCCACCAAATTAACGTATCCCACCCCGTAACAGGGGAGCAGTGACAAAAGCAAGAGTACATGAAGCAGCCATCCACCATCTCGACATCCTGCTCCCCGCCATTTATCGCCCTGCGTTTGATTTTTGTTTTAATCTGTCCCTGTCGCTTGGGTTGAGTCGAGAGTGGAGCCTCCGTGGGGTGCTGGCCACCGCGCCCCACGGAGAAGTCCCAGGGGAATGGAGAAGGCCGCTGCCTGGCCTGGCGTCCGGGGACAGTGGCTGGTCCCCGGAGGTCCTGAGGGGCGGAGGAGGGCTGGGGTGGCGTCTCCCCAGGTGTCAGGAAGGTGCTCGGAGGCCACGAGGATGGGGCCCCCAGCCGGCCCATGGCCGCTGGGGGGGAAGGGGCTATAGGTGTGTGAGTAGAGAGGGTCCATCGGGCTGGAGCAAGTGGCCGCCTTCCGCGCATTTGGGGACTTCTCCCCCCACCCCTCGGTGACACCTTGCCCGCTCCTCAGCGCCCTGTCTTGTCCCCAAAAGGCTCTAGCTCTGTGGGGCCTCCTGGGGGCCAGATGGGGTGAGGTCAGGTAGTAGGGGAGGTCAGGAGGGAGCCCGCAGAGCAGGAGAGCTGCGGGTTGATCTTTCAACCGGGGTTGCTTGGGCCCCGAGGCCTGCGGGTCTGGTGACATCGACCCAGCCACCATCTATCTCGGTGCCTAGGGCTGCCGCAGGGATCTGGGCGGCTGGGAGGTTTACCTCCCCCCACTTCTGCCCCCAGCGCAGCCCCCCTGCAGGTGGCCCGACTAGCAGTCTAGAGGCCCGAGGTTTAGGGGCCCTGGTGACAGGACTGGCATGACCCTGGGGGCGGTCCATGCCAGCCCGCCCTTGGCACAGAGGGTTCCTCGGCAGGCGTCCGGGGAATGGGCCATTCGGAACATTGGACAGAAGCCCAAAGAGCCAAATTGTCATAATTGGAGAACCCAGACAGATTGGCCTGAGACCCAAAAAGACTTCGAGGCACCCCAAATTGCCCGCCCATTCAGCCGGACGCCCATCCCACCCAGTGTTACTTTGCCTCGCCGGGGTGGGCGCTCCGGGGGCGTCTGCCGACCCTCCCTCTGTGTTCCCACTGAGCAGCTCTCCATGGGTCGCCTCCCACCCGACCCGGCTCCCAGCCGACCTCCCGTGCCCGTTTGTGGCTTTCCATCTGGTCTCTTCCCCGAGTCCTCCCCCCAACAGTCTTCAGCGGGACCCCCTCTTGGGTCCCTCCCTGCGCCATCACCTGAAGACCCCCCACGCGCGGACACCCACTGCCACCCTGCCGCTGCCCAGCCCATCCTGCAGCAGCCGTGTTCGCCTCGATTCAATTCCTTTAACATGCTGTTTCTGGCAAAACCACTGCGTGGGTTTTGTCTTTAACCTTCAACGCTCGCAATCCCAATAAAATATTCAAATGTATCCTGTTCTGAGTCCTCTGCTCTTTTGCCTGGGTGGGGGGTTTGAGAGGGAAAGGGAGGGGAGACCTGGAGGGCTGGACGCCTGCTCTGCCCCCCTTGGCACACAGTGAAATGAAGACGCCCAAAGTCTGCATGCTCCCAGCCGTGACAGCGGCCACGCATGGCCAGGGGCTCTGGGACAACCTCAGGCACCAAAGCCCCAAAGACAGCACGCCATGGGGCAGGGCCCGTCGGTGGCTTTCCTGGGGAACCACTGATGGCAAGGAAAGTGCCCAGCTGCCAACTGCAAGGAGCCCTCCCAGCCCTGGGCAGCTGGGCGCTGGGCAGTTTCTAGAAACTGTAGCTGTTGCTGGAAATGGGGTCTCACATCACCTGCGTGCCCACCTGCACTGCAGACATGTTCGCCCTCCCCTCAAGACTGAGGCCGCAGCAGATGTCACTGGAAACCCCCCGCCCTGCTCAGCCCCGAGCCACTGGGCCTTCTGCTCTGACTTCTGACCTTTAGGGTCCCTGCCTGGTGCTTGAAGTGGGACCTGGCCCCTCCCCCCACCCCGTCCCGTTTTGGGGAGAGAGGCACTTGGGGGGGAGACTGAGAAGGTGGAGGTGGCATTTGCTGGGCTGTGACTTGAAGCCAGGCTTCTAGGGTCTGCAGTGGCACCCACAGGAGCAGCCGTGCTGCTCAAGCTTACTGGGGATTAATCCAGGCAGAGGGTGGGGGGCTGCCTGAAGGAGGTGGCCTCAGCCTTGAAGCATGAGACCGCTGAGAGGGTGGAAACAGAGTTTGGGGGGCTTGTGCAACTCGTGGAGCAATCGGGCCTGACAGGGGCGAGGCTGGGGGCCAAGGTGGGGTGGGAGGCCCCCACCCTCAGAGAGCAGCTCTGAGACGCTTCCAGGGTCTGGGTTTGGGCCCAGCTCAGGACCCCCTGCTCCCCCTTTAGACCAGATTAGAGCTTCTCTCCCACCGGCCCCGCGCAGGACCTGCCCCCGAAGCTCCACTGCAGCCCTGCCCAGCGTCCCCCCAGGGTCCCCAGGGTGCTGGGTTCGGGGTCTTCCTTTCTCCCATCTCTTGGCGACCCACGCCCTTTCCAGCACCCGCCCTGCCCGGGATCTCCCCTCGCAGCCTCCTCCCGTCCCTGCACCCCACCCCACCTGCACCCCTGCCCACACCCTGCGTTCCCCAAGACCCCCACGACCTCCACTGCCCCTCGGCAGCCCCGGGGCACAGCCAGCCCCTCCCCCAGCCTTCCTTGGTTAATCTGGACCGCCTGCCCCAAAGCTGCCGCTGCCCTCCAGCCGCTCTGCTTGGCCCAGCTGCTCTCAGACTGCCCGGTCCGTCTTCCCTCCCGCCCCCGCCCTGACACTCTCAGCTCACCCCCAGAGCTTCATCGATTCACCCATTCATTCGTTCATCTGTTCATTCACACACGTGGATGGGCACCCCCATGCGCCCCAGGCTCAGTATCATGGTGGGAAATGTCGGGGTGCCTTTTTAAGTGGGATGGGCCCTCGGGGGAAGTGACACTGGCCTGAAGGGGGTGGGTCTCCTGGAGGGGGGGTGAAGCAGGACCGGGGAGTCTGGGGCTGCATCGGGAGAAGGGGGCCAGCGTGGGAGGTGAGGCCATGCCGCTCACTCACTCCACAAACTTGTGGACTCAGACGGCGGTAGGCTGTAGGCTGTCCCCGCAGAAGACGTGCGCACGTCCTAACCCCCGGAACCTGTGAATGCGACCTACTGGGGAAAGGGCCCTTGCGGATGTGATTGAGTGAAGGGTCCCTCGATATCATCCTGGATTTAGGGTGGATTTAGGGTGGGCCTGAGCCCAATGACCCGTGTCCCTGTGAGAGAGGAGAAGGGGAAAGGACACACAGGAGAAGCCACGTGGTGACAGAGGCAGAGACGAGGGATGTGGTCACCAGCCCAGGAAGGGACGCCTGGAGCCCCCAGAAGCCGGAAGAGGCAGGAAGGACCCTCCCCTGGAGCCTTACGTGGGAGCTCGACCCTCAGACACCTTGATCTTGGACTTCTGGCCTCTAGGCCTGCGAGAGGATGAATTCAGTTGTTTTAAGCTGCCCAGTTCGTGGTCATTTAGGAAACTGATTACATGAGGACACAGATGCTCGGCCCCAGTCCCTGGGCCGGGTACTGAGGACCCTGCAGTGAGCAGAGCCGGTGGCCACAACCAGTCCATGGTCAGCCACCCTGGGCCTGGTCGCAGCACCTCCGGCCTAGAAGGTTCTTGTCTGTCCGCACTGCTGACCTCCGTCCACACCAAGTCCAGGGAGTCTTTTAAAACATCAAGCCAGGTTTCACCTCCATTGCTCATTCCCCTGGAGATAGCGAAGTCCTCACGAGGACCTCAGAGCCACCCTGGCTGGCCCGGTCCGGCCCCTGGGTCTGGGTGAACACGCGCCTGTTCCTGACGCAGGGCCTTAGCGTGGCTGCCCCAGCCTGGACCACTTTCTCTGCCCTCATCCCCTTAAACTCTGCTGAACTGAACCCCGCTCCGTGGAGCCTGCCCTGAGCACCCTCCCACAAGGGCAGTCCCCATTTGCATGGCCCCCGACTGCAGAGGGTGACACTGAGGCTCTGGCCATGAGCGCCTGGATTCCTAAGCCGGATTGGACCGTTTGCTAAGCCGGAGACACCAGACTTCCTTCCTGGGCTGCTGACACCCCTTGGGTCTCCGTCTGGCATTTTCACCCGAGCTGCAACGCGGCATGGCTGTGGCCTGCTGAGCTCCCTGGGCCCTCCTGTAGGCCCCTGACCCTGCGTGCTCACGCCCACCTCCCCCCACACCTGCCCCAGGGTCCTCTGCCCTACCCCCACCCCCAACGCTCAGTTGCTCCACAAGACCCCAGCCTCCACCAGCCACTGGACCCTGCTGCCATCCAGCCTCCAGTCTCACCCCTCTGGCCACCCTCCACATGGGACCAGATGAGCTTGCTCTGCCAGCCCACAGCCTGCCACACTCCCTCCCCTTAGGTCCCTCCATGGCTCCCGTGCGCCTTTCCTGGGCTCTTCAGCACCTGGTACCCTCCAGTTCCTCTGTGGTGCTGTGGTCCCCCCACCCCACCCCTGCCTCCCCGCATGGCCCCTTCGCCTGGCTGGCTGCTCTCTCTCCTGGGCCCTGTGGCGTCTGCCCTTCCCCTGGAAACCCCACACACACTCCGTTGCTTGTGCAGTCCTGACAGGCCCACCCCAGTCTCTGGTCTCAGCAGCCTCAGGCGGACAGCGCTCTGTCCTGGACACGCTGGTCACCACAGGTGCACTGCCAGGTCCCCCAAAGCTCTCTGGTGCTCTCTGTGCAGAGCTAGCCAGGGACAGGCCCTGGAGGGGACCTTCCCGAGGCCTGCCCACCTTAGCACACTCAGCGGGCCCAGGTCCCCAAGGCCTCACCCCTCACAACTTGCGTCCACCTGCCCAACTAGTCCTGGCCCCCGGGGTCCCCAATCCTCTCCAGCTGCCCAGGCCTGGCACCCACCTGGCACAGGTGTGGCTGGGGTTGGGGGGGCACCGACCAAGGGGCCACCCAGGAGGCCTGGCCTCTACCTGCCCAGCCCCTGGCCCGGGCAGGCGGCAGCCTCAGGCCTGTCCCCTCCCAGCCCAGCCCCCAGGCCTCAGCCGTCCAAAAACCACAGAGAAATGCCTGTTTGTGCCAGTTGTGCCGAAAGCAAAACAGTTTGTGGTTTGTGACCCAAATTTTTTGCCTTTTTTTCAGAACATAACAAAGCTCAAGACAACTCCCTCCCCCAGCCCCCACCCCCCAGGCAGACAGAAATGATCTGTTTACACTGGCGCAGAGCAATCCACCCGGCCGCTCCCCCAGGCCGTGCCCTCCGCTTTGGGCGGCCTCCGAGGAAGGGGGCACCCGCCTGGCCAAGGGGGAGAAAGGAAGGGACACAGGCTAGGGTGGGAGCTGCTTCCTCTGGGGGTGCCCTGGGAGCTGGGAGTAGTGGGGGGCCATCTGTCTAGCTGGAGTGGGGATTCCACAGGGCCCTTCACGGGAGCCCCCACCGAGTCTGCCCTCAGCCCCGCAGCCGCCACCCCTTCATGAAGACATACCAGTTACAAGTCTCGGGTCTCTCCCCTGCACTACACCCCGTTCTCCCCACTCCCCGCCCCAACATTCAAGGCCTGTGTTTCTTCACCCAGCTCAGCCAGGGAGCCCTCCAGGAGCGGGCACATCCTGTGCCCTGAGGGCTGGTACCCAGAATGGGCCGACAGGTGTGAGGCTTGGCAGCCCCAGCCTGGCCTGGGGGAGAGCAAGGCGGGCTCCTCCTCCGGGCCCAGAGGGGCCAGGCACAGGCTGGAGCCTAGTGGTGGGGACAGGTGGGACGCCAGGTGCCCTGGCCAGGAGGGGGAACAAAGCCCTTTCCGGTTCAGACCATCCCCAGGCCCTGGCTCCGCATGTGGCATGCAGCGGTCCTGCGCGGCCCTCCTGGGACCCCTTTCCGCAGCTTCCTGGCTCACCCCTTCCTCTGCCTCAGCCTCCCCGTCTGCCGTCCGCCTTCTCCCAGCACGGCTCCTGTCTTCCTCTGTGTCTGGTTGTGCCGTGCTGGTGTTGGGGAGCAGAGCCAGGAAGGGGTTCCTGGAGGGCTGGAAGGGCGTTCTGGGCGAGGGAACAGCATGGGCAGCTCCAGACGGACTTGCTCTTCTGCACGGCAGGGCACAGGTGTGGGAACATGGAGCGGGACACAAAGGCCCTGAGTGCTCAGCCACGTAGCTGAATTTAACCTTGATAGAGCTCTGGGCTGCAAGGAAGGACTTTCAAGGGGAGACTGAGCTGCTCAGATGGGAGTTCTAGAAAGGCGGTGTGTGTACGGGTGACACTGGAGCCTGAGGTTAGGCGGTGTGTCAGCGTGTACAGTGGGAGGGGGAGGCATGCCAGTGGGGAAGGCCTCGGGGTGACTCAGTGTCCCCACACGCGTGCACTGGTGGCTGGGAGGCTTCTCACCCCTTCCCCAACCCCAAAGCGGGCAGGTCCGGCTGCCAGTGGCGCGAGGGGGGGGGGGACGCAGGGGGCTCCTCCTGCCCCAGGCCCTGGAGACATCGGCTCTGCTCCCTGCTGAGCTGGCAGCCCCCACCCCTAGCCTGGCCAGAGCATCATTTTGGGGAGGTCTGGCCTCGTACCTCTGCTTCCCCCTCCCCGTCTTGCCATCTCTGGCCTCCCCTCGATCAGGAACAGATGTGCCTCTGAGCAGGAATTCTAGCTATTTGGTTAACCAGTCACTGGCGGGAGTTCCTGATAAGGCGATTTGGTTCTCAGCGGAGCCTGTGAGAGGAGGAGCGAGGACAAATGGTGCCCACCCCCACCGTCCTCATGCCCAGGGCCTGGGGCGCTCCCCAGCCAGGGGTCCCCAGCAGGTGGGGGTGGGCCGAGGCTGCCCGTGGCTTCCCGCCCCCTGGGCCTGGTGTGAAGCATGACTGAGGCAGCGCCCCTCAGCACATGCGTGTCCAGTGCGTCCACACTGAGCACAGAGACCCTCACTGCCTCGCGGCCAGCGGTCTGTCCTTCCTTTATCCAGGAAACGTTTGTGCCAGGGCCTATAGGAGGCTGTGGAACCACAGACGTTGAAAGGTCATTCCTGCCCTTGGTGGATCAGTCAAGGAGGTGACTGTGCATCAACTTGAGTGACAGAGACAGCAGGACTGAGGGGGTGCCCATGTGGCAACTTTCCAAAGTCCTTCTTGACCCAGGTGGGCCCTAGGGTGGACCAGCCCTGCTGGGAGCTTGGGGGAGGGGGGGTGACACACCCCAGAATTAGCCACTTAGATCTCCCACTTGGGTCCCTGGTTCCCCAGATCTCAGCACAGCACCTTGTCTCACTTTATCTCTCTTCATGGTTTGAGTCTGCTGGGCCCATTTCGAACCTCTGTTTGGTCTTTCAGCACTGAAGCCCTTGGCTTACATCTCCCAGCCACGGATTCCAACACCTAGACCTTACCTGATACAGGGCGGAGACTCAGTGTGGGCTCTATGAAGGGATAGATGGATGGGTGGACAGATGGGTAGGTGTATAGGCAGGTGCATGGATGGCTGGGTATGTGCATGTAATATGTATGTAGAGATGCACATGTGTCTGCATGTACGTATGGACGGATAGATGGACGGATGTGTGCATGGGTGCAAGCCAGGGGCAGGTCCACACATATCTACCAGTGTGTCTACGCCCGAGAGAGTCCTGGTGGGGGATGAACGGGGAGAGCAAAGGGACTGACATTTACTGAATGTCCCTTCTCATAGAAATTCTATGTGCTGATTCAGGTTGTAATAGACCCTGCTTTTGAGTCTGGTGCACAAAAGGAGTTAAACTATATTTGTTGATTAAATGGCATTTATAACTGTAGGGGATTAGATATCTGGAAATTGCCTCGGGAAGACCTAGAAAACCTGAACGTGTCAATAAAGCAGGTTGCTGACTGAGGGCGATACAGTCTTACCCTAGAAAAAGAACAGGCCCAGAGAGTTTTATGGGCCGGCTCCTTCTAATGGTCAAGATCTTTCTGGTACTACACAAAATGCTTCAAGTACAGAAAACGGACAACATCCCGGTTCATGTTCTGTGTGGTGTAACCCTGATGCCAAAGCCCAACCATGATAGCAGAAAGGAAGGAAAAACCACAGACCAAGATCACATGCAAAGATAGATGCAAACATTGTAAATAAAAGAATTAGCAAATCAAACCCAGGAGTGTATTAAATTAAAGTAACAATACACCATGACCAAGGAGAGTTTATTTCCAGGAATGCAAGGATGACTCAACATTAAGAAATCCATTAAGATCATCCCGTTAATAGGCCAAAACAAGAAAACACATATGATAATAAATACAGGTGCCAGCAACACATTTAATGAAATCGAGCATGCACTTCCTGTTATAAAACATGCCTAGTAGGCGAGGAATAAAAAGAAACTGTCTTAACACAAGAGAAGATAGTGACCGCTCACCCATTCTGTTACCTCATCTCTCTCCATGGGGACTCTTTCAACACCACCAACATTTCTGTAGCCAAATCCAGTGGACACTTTGGTCTTGATCCGTCTTGGCCCCTCAGAAGCATTCGCTGCTCCTGGCCCACCCCCACCCACCCTGAAACTTCTCTCAGTTCCACTCCTCATCGTAAGTTTACACCAAACCAGCCCTCCTGCAGACAACTATGAACCCTGGACAACAAACACACTAACAAAAACCTACCCAGAGGCTCTAGAGAGTTAGGCAAAGCAGGTGGTTTTTGGAAGGGCAGTCACTGCATGGTGGGGCACCTGAATTCCCAATAGAAACCGTGCCGTCTTTCTGGCCAGAGGAGCCAGGGGAAGGCTGCTCAGGCAGCCAAGGTCTCTGGAGAGTGAGATCCTGGAAAGAGCCAGAGAAGGGGCTGTCCCACATTTTATGTGTAAACACTGCCCGAGTTTCCGGTGTGGGGCAATCTGGAAGCAGCCTGAATTGATATTTGAGCCTCTTGTCAACGCAGGCGAGGCCGTTTGCCGTTGGGACTGCATCGAGTTAATTGCCAGCTGAAACAGATACAACACGTTTGGAGTCTCCGCAACCTAACGGTCACAACGTCCGGGATACAATCCAAAATCACACGGCCCCCGTGAGGAAAAGACAATTAACTGAGGCCAACTCTGAGGTGATCCACTTGTTGGGAGTCTCAGATGAGGACTTTTGAGGAGCTACAATCACTGTGCCCGTGAAGATAAAGGAAAGCACATCCACAATGAATGAAAAGACAGGAAATCTCAGCAGACGCATAGAAAATATGAAACATACCTAAATGGATATTTAGAACTGAAAAATGCAACACATGATGTGAAAACTACTGGGTGATATGAGTAGCAGAATGGAGGTGACAAAGAAAGAAACTGTGAACCTGAAGATAGGTCAATAGAAGTTATCTAATGGGAGGAAGAGAGACAGAAAAAGAAAATGCTTTTAAAAGAACAGAGACTCAAAGTTACCTGGATGGTATTAAAAGGTCTCGTGTACGCGTCATGGGAGTCCCAGAAGGGGAGGAGAGAGAGAATGGGGGTGAAAAATATTGAAGAAATAATGACTAAAATTGATTCAACATATAAACTTCCAGATTCAAGAAGTTCAGCAAAACCCAAATAGGATCCATTTGAAGAACATCATGCTTAGACTCATCCGTCAAACCGATGAAAAGGAAAATGAGAACAGACGATCTTGAAAGGAGAAAACAACATGTTATGTAACAGGAAACGACGGATTGTGTCCTCATCACAAACTGCTCAGAAGCCGTGGAGGCCGGCAGACAACGGAGCGGCATCTTTCAAGGCCTCAAATGCGCTTTCTTCTCGGCTGCTGTGGCCACTGCTGTTGGTCTTTTTGGTCTCCTTTCCTCACGTGTGGGTGTGCCTGGCCCTGACCTGGGCGTCTTCTCTCTTCCCCTTCCTTGGGCTTCTACCCTTGGAGAAGCCCAGCTTAGCGATTATGCACATCCTGAAAACCCTCAAAATGTGCACCCCAGTTCCACTCCCCGAGGTCGGGAGCATGGATTCATGTCTGCTCCACGTACCCACCAGCACCGCTGCTCTTCGCATTCCGGGCACAGCTTCCTTCCAGGGTTCCCAGCTCAAGGAACCACCGTCCCAGCCACTCAGTGGCCCGAACCCAAAGTCTGGGTGTCAGAAACCCCCATCTCTCTAAACTTGCCCATTTGAGGCACCTGTGGTCTGGCCAGCCTTACTCTTTACAAGGCAGCCTCCACCCAGAAGTTTCCAGGGATTGGGGGCACCTCCGATCTCCCAGTTGTATGTCTGAGCTCTCATTTAACCCTCAGAGGTGGAGCCTGCTCCCCCACTTTACAGATGGTCACCAACTGCTCCCGGGGACCCCACGTGAGGCATGGTGCTGGGCATCGCGGTGGAGGTGGGCAACTTGCCTGCCCCCCAGGAGCTACCTGTCTGGAGGGAGAGGCTGACAGCTAACAAGGTGTTTAACAAGTTGATTACCTAATTACGGGCTGCGGGGAATGACGGGGCTCACGGAGCAGCCGATTCCACCCTCCCCAGGTCCCTGAGGCCGGGGCAGGGCTGTTTGTGGGGAGTCTCTTCTAGGCCGTCCCAGACTCAGCTCGCAGACACCCCTCCCGCCCCTACTGAGTGCAGGGGTGGGGCAGCGGCCCTCTCTTCCTGCCCCCTGGCCTGGGCAGCTTGGAAAGGTGCTCACGAGGCAAGAATACCCTTGGTGCTGACCCGAGGCCGGGGGGACAGTTTTCCCTAGGCCGAGAGGCTCTGGGCACCAGCTCCAGACCCCGCTTTCGGTCTGCCTGTAACCCCAGGACAGGCCTGCGGGGTTGTGTGTGGAGCCCCAGCCCCCGCTGGGTCCAGCCTCACTTCCAATTTTGCGTGATGTCCCTGCCATGGACACGGAGGTGAGGACCTGCTGCTGACCCCCGGTCCCCAGCCCCGGCCGTCCCGGGCTTCGCGTGTGAAGAGTGACAGTTGTCATCACCCTTCCCAAGCTCATCAGAGGAGGGGCCAGGACTGTCCCTGGAGCCCTCTGTGCAGGCTCTCCCCCAGGCTCCCACCATCCCAGGAGCCTGCTGTGTGCCCCTTCTCGCCTCCCTGCTCCAGCCTGTCCTAGATTCTGGGCCCAGGAAATGCTGCCAGGAGTTGACAACAGTGAGGGGACATGGAGGGAGGCACGTGTCCCGGCGCCCAGGTTCTCTTCTCTGTGTCACAGGACAGGCAGGTCTCCACTGCTGGGCCTGCTGCTTGAGGCAGGAGGACAGAAGGAGTGACAAAAATCGTGTGATGCTTCCAGCGGGCAGGGGCCCTGGTGTCAGGCCCCTACCAGGTGTGGGCCAGCTCAGGACCAAGTCTGGTCTCTAAGCTGGACCAAGGCAACGGGCCCCCACCTGAATGCAGCATACAGGTCGGGCCCCCACATGCCAAGGAGTCTCAGGGGTGCCCTGCAGCTCCATGACAAGGGTCAGGCTCTGTGTGTTCTCATCCTGCGGGGACAGGGCAAGGCTGAGAACGTCGGCTGGGCACTGCCCTGGGGCGTGTGACCCCCTTCTGGCCAGGGTCTCCTTTGTGGAAACACCAGCCTGCAGCCTCCCAGGAAAGGCAGGCCTGGGGACTCAGGCCCCTTAATCCTGGTAATTCCTGCCACCGCGAGTCCCATGGAAACGCCTCACACGGGCTGGGGTGTCAGGCCTAATACCCTGTGACATCTTAGGAAGTTCATTACTGTTGTACATGAGAAGGAACCTGGGGTAGGGCCCACGGAGGAGCCGCACGCTCTCACCACACTCTGCTTGTAATTAGCCCTTCAGCGGGTCACCAGGGGGTCAGGAGAATTCCCAGAACCCAAGGAGGCGGCCACTGACAGGTCTGGGGAAGGGGCTCGCTGGGCGGCCATGCGCTGTGGAAGGGAACTCAGGAGGCACTTCCAGCCCAGACGACAGAGAGGTAAACAGGCATGAGATCACCCTGTGTCCCCGAGAAGTTCACACCTTAGTCAGGAGAGTCAGGAACACCCGGGGCGACAAAGGATGGGCCACGGGGCTCCAGGAAGTGGGTTCCTCTCAGTGGGGCTGGTCAGGGAGGGCTCCCTGGAAGAGGAGAGCCTTAGAGAAAGCCTTAGATGCAGAAGAACTGAACCAGGAGGAGGGAGAAAGGACAGAGAAGAAGACAGGCAGGTCTGCAGGGGCTGGGACAGCTGTCTCACCAGGGCTCTTGACAAAAGGGAAGTTTGATTGGGTTTAAGGGGCTGGGGTGAGGGTCTCCCAGAAAGTGGGGTTCCACGCTGAGAAGCTGGGACCTAGGCCCAAGGCCAGCTTCACTTCCGAATGTCTCTGGTGATGCAGAAAGCCTCATTCCTCCCATGAAATCTCGACCCTGGATTGCGAGGAGCGGGGCCGCACCAAGGACCATGTTGTCCCCGAGCTACAGCTGGCCTTGGGCACAAGCGACCGACAGACACACCCCGGCGGTTTGCGTGGAGGAGGATGAACCGATGCTATTACCTGAAGGAAAACAACCGCGGGGTTGGTGGTTGGTGATCGCCTTTGACTTTTCAGGCAAAAAGCAGAACTGGGGAGTTCGCACCTGCCACCTTGGATGGGGCAGCCTCCCAAGCCTCAAGGGCCTTGCTGATGAGCCGGTGGGGAGAAACATGAACGTGAGTTTTCAGTCACGGTGGCGACGCGTGCGGCCTTTGGAAGAAGGTCTGTGGAACGGACGGGTCAGTGTTTTCCGGATGACCAGCGCAGGGTGGTCCAGACTCTCTCACAGGAAACCCTCCTCTCAAAGTACAAGATGGACCAGAGTATTTTCCCTCCAGCAAATCTTCTGTCTGGGATCATTTTAAGTTGACAGACAAAATGCAAAGATACGAAGTCTGACAATTAAGTTCACGAATGCATCGTAGAAAAAGTGCTGCCTACCTCATTGCTGAATGTCACTACGATCATCTTCGAAGTCCTCCCCTTGGGAAGCTATGCACCGACGCCAGTGCACCCTTCAAAGCAATTTTGGAACTCTTTTTCTGGAATGGCCATCAGAGCTGTCATCACATTACCCTTGATGTCCTGAATGTCATCAAAATGTCTTCCTTTCAATATTTTCTTTATCTTCGGGTAAAAAAAGAAGCCACTGGGGGCCAGATTAGGTGAGTGGGGGGCGGGTAGGGGGTGTTCCAATACAGTTATTTGTTTACTGGCTAAAAACTCCCTCCCAGACAGTGCTGTGTGAGCTGGTGCATTGTTGTGATGCAAGAGCCGTGAATTGTTGGTGAAAAGTTCAGGTCGTGTAAATTTTTCACGCAGCCTTTTCAGCACTTCCAAACAGTAAACTTGGTTAACTGTTTGTCCAGTTGGTACAAATTCATGATGAAAAATCCCTGTGATATCAAAAACATTTACAACATCGTTGCCACAAGTTCATGAACTTAATTGTCAGACCTCGCCTCGTAGTGATGAGGGTTCCCAAATCCCCCACCCAGTTGCCCCCACTGTTAAGATCCGGAATCACTGTGACATGGCTGTGACAGTTAGGAGGCTGACATAGGCCTGTGACTCAGCTCAAGGCTTCACTTGGAGCTCACTCATATCGTCTTTGTGTTCCCAACCCAGGGAGGGCACCATGTCACGTTTCTGTGTCTGGTCTCCCTTGTCTCCGGGACTGGTGGGTTTTACTGGAACAGCACCTGAAAGGTTCATTGATGTGGCTTCAGCTCCTACATCACATGTCACTTCTAACAAAGCACCGTTTGTGGAGTTTGGCTGTAGTATTAAGGAGGAGATCCACACGCATCTGAGATAGTCATTAAAATGCTCCTCTTCCTGATAACACCCTTGTATTCTTCACGGATGTCCGTCCACCAAAGGCCCCATCGCAACGGGCTGAGCGCAGGAGCTGTCTTCCCGTGAGCCACAGAGACTTGCAAACAATAAAACAATGCCATTCCTCTCGCTAAATTTGTTTTGTGTTGAAATGCATCGTTGTTTATTATTTTCTTTTGAAAAAAATAATTTATGTTATTATGTGGTATCTTGTTTTTGTGACTTTTAAGTTTTTTAAAATATTTTTTAAATTTCTAAAGATTCAAATATAAACATTTTTAATGGTAATGCCTTCATTTCAACTTCTAATGTGGCAAATCCTAGTAGGCAAACCACATTAACGGAAGCCCTTTGGGACCCTCAGTGATGGGTAGGGTCGTGAAGGCATCCGGAGGTGAGAATAATGGAGAACGCAGGTCACAGAGCCTGCACTTGGGAGCAGCCGTTCTGGGTTCAAACCCTGGCGCATTGCTTAGCCTTTCTGCACCTCGGTTTCCCTGTGTGTAAGACAGAGACTGTGGGAGAATGGGGCTCACACAGGGTGGGCCATGGAAACAGTCTGTGCTCTGTAAAGGGGGATGGGGGCAGTGGCCTCAAAGGCTGCAGCAGACAGGACGAGGATAAAAACGGTTTAGGTTTATAGAAAAATTGTGCGGTCCATACAGAGGCAGACTTTCCTCCAACACACACACACTCACACACTCTGCCCTATTAACACCTTGCTACATTTTTTACCGTATTGATACATTGTTATTAACTAGAGTCCACAATTCACAGCAGGGCTCACTCTTGGCGTGCCCGCATTCTATGGGTTTGGACAGACATGTAATGACAGGAATCCATCATTATAGTTTCGCTGCCCTGGAAGCCTCTGTGCTCCGCCCGTCCACCCCTCCCTCCCCCACCTGGACAACCCCTGGTCTTTTACTGTCTCCCTAGTTTTGCCTTTTCCAGAATGTTACCTAGTTGGAATCACACAGCATGTGGCCTTTTCAGACTGGTTTCTCTCACTTAGTCATGTGCATTGACGTTTCCTCTGTGTCTTCACGGGTTGACAGCTCATTTTGCTTTAGCATTGAGTCATAGTCCATTGTCTGGATAGACCGCAGTTTATTTATCCATCACCTACTGGAGGATGTTTGGGTTGCTTCCAAGTCTTAGCAATTATAAATAAAGCTGCTACGAATGTTTATGTGTAGGTTTTCGTGTGGACATAGGTTTTCTCTCTACTCTACTTTCATGTCAAATTACTAGCAAGTTATGCCAACATGATATTTAAGGTAATTCCTCCTTGTCCCTTTGTTGGAAGTGCTTCCTAGGTCATATGCCATTGTTTTAAATTTATGATGTGCTTTTTCTCCATGGTTTTCATGCTTTTTGTATAGAAGTTGGGTCTATTACCAGATTTCGTTTGTCCCCATGGAGCTGAAGCACCATTTTGCTGTCAGTGCCGCACGGTTTTGATTACGGTCTCGCCGGGAGGTGTTGTCACATCTGGCCTCATGTTTATCCCTGGTTTTAAAGACACTTGTGCCCAAATCTGACTCAGGAAGACCACCTCTCCCAATACCACCAGCAGGAAGTCAGGGTCCCCTGCCCAGGGAGGTTGCAGCTGCCCTGACCCACTATAACCCTGAGACTCGGAGCAGGGAGTGGGCCGGGGTGCAGACACCTGCCTCTTAACGGGCAGCCAGGTATGCTGGTCGCAGCTGGGGTAGGCGCACGGGCCATCCCGCCCCTCTGCCTGTTGGCGGAATCTGGGAAACTCACTCCCCGGCTGAGGCCCTCCTGGCAGCCCCAGGTACTTGCTGTCTCCGGACAGGAGACTGGACCGTGGCTCTGCCCCTGGCCCTGCCCGGGCCTAGAAGAGCCCCTGGTTCTCCAGCACTAGCAGGACTTGCCCGCTGAGCCTGGAGGCTGGATCGCTCGTCAGAACAGCCTTTTCTGTTTTTAACTTGTTCACCGAAGTATGGCAGACGCCGAGCTGTGCCTGGCATCTCGCACCCTGGCACAGACTTAGAGGCCATCCCAGGGACTCCAATGCCTGTCTGTCCCGCTCTCTCCGCTCGGCCAAATCAGAGCCTGGCCGGCCTCCCCTCTGAGTTCCCACCGCATGTTGAGGGTTGAGCAAGGTGCAGCCCTTTGAAACGTTGTCCCCACTAAGGGGGACCCCAACCCGTGTCTCCACGAGGCTTTGAGAGGGGCGTGGGAGACTTCCGAGGTGGTCCCTGCAGAGCCCAGCCTGCCCTGTCCGCTCTGCCAGGCGCCTCTCTTTGCACACTCCCATTGACAGGGAACTCACTACTGCCCAAGACGGACAGTTGCCCGCTGGCCCCCAACTCTGGCTCTCCTCTTGGAACCCCACTTGTGTCCTCTTCACATCAGGTGGGAGCCTCCTTAGGGGTGGCGCCCTGCAGGGCTGGGACGAGCCTCTATGCTCCCAACGGAGCATGTTTCTCCTCGAGGTGCCTCCGCGCCTGCCCCTCTCAACTCAGTCCCAGCTGTGCCCCGCAGAGTCCCTCTGACAGCCCTGACCCTGCCAGGACCCCAGGGCCGGGATGGTGGAAGCTGCAGTGAGCAGGTGTAGGGGGCAGTCTGGGGGGCGGTCAGCCTCTCACAGACCCCAGCTCGTGCTGCAGGAGGCCTGCCCGGACACGCCCGGCATCCCCACCACTCCTTGCCACCCTTTTCCTGCCCCACAAGGAGCTCCTGCTTAAACTCACACGCTCTTTGGCAGCCCACACGGGGAAACCAAGACCCCGCAGTGACGGGCAGGCTGTGTGCTGGGAGCCCCATTCTCCTGGGACGTACGCTGGGCTCCCTGGGCCAGGCTGGAGCCTGGGGGTGCCGCCCGGCCGTTTCCTTGAGGACTCGGACAGCCCATCCAGTTGAGCGCCTGGCTCCAGTCCCACGTTTCCATGCCCTGGGGACCCCAGCCCAACCCTCACGTTTGGGGAAAAGCAGCTGCTTCCTGTTTGTGTCAGAAATTCGGGATTTTTCCTGCTCGGTGGTGGAGGGTAGAAGCACCCAGTGGGCCCTGGGCTCCCTGTCTTTACGGGGCCTTGCTGTTCCCAGGAGAAACTTAATCACTTTGTTTTCTTGGTTTAGGTTTTGCTTTTTAATAAAAAATTTAAAAAATGACCCCGCTCTGCGCTGGCCCTGGGGCCCTATGACGTTCCTTGCATAACAGGCGTCACTTTTAAACGCTCTGCCCAGGCAGGCAGGCCAGGCCAGGAGCTCCTGGGGAGGGCAGTGCGGCTGCGATGACTGGCGGTGCCCGGGCCCAGGGCTGGCACTGCTCCTCGAGGAACCTGGAGGAGCTGCCCCGTCCGTCCTGCTGCCTGGTCAGCAGGGCCCCAGCCAGGCTCTGACCCTCTCCAAGCCCCTGGTCAGTGCTGCGGGGAGAAGGGTCCTCCAGTGCCTGGCGGTCTCGGGAGGGGAAGACCTCCAGGGCCCTCACAAGGGTGGCAGATTTGAGGGGCCACGGGATGCCCAGGTTTCCAGGCCGGCTCCTCCATGAGTTAGCTTCTTCCCTCCCTCCATCGTTCCCTTTGCCACCCCCCCCAACCCCCCACTTCCTTTCCTCTCCTAGAGGCCTGAGCCCAGGAAAGGTGGGGGGTGGACCCCTCGCACTTCCAGTCTTCAGAGACCTCAGCAGCTGGACCGGGGTCCTGTGGTCCTAGCTGAAGGGTTTCCTCCTAGATGGGGTGGACCTCACACAGGCAATGTCCGACACCAGACACTCAGGCGGGGCTGAGACCAGCAGGACCCCGCGCTCACGCAGCTGTCGTGTAACCTGGGGTGGGGTGGGGGGCAATACCTCGGGGCAGGAGAACATGTGACAGGGTCCGGCCCTGAGGCAGGCCAGGCACTGCCGGCCATTTACCTGAGCCAGCAAAGAGACACAGCCTTGCCCAGGGCAACCGTGGCTGGGACCTGTCGTCGTCAGAGCAGAGGAAAGAGAACTTGTGAGAAGCTCCTGCAGTGGGGTTTGGAGGGTGAGGGTAGGCCGTAAGCACGGAGGTGGCAGGCACCCTCTCCATGAGGGTCTGGGTCTCTCTCTCAGGAAAAGTGGAGGGTTTGGGAAAGGGTGAGACGGGACAAACCGCATCTTTTCAAGAGCTGGGTCTGTGTGTGTGTGTGTGTGTGTGTGTGTGTGTGTGTGTGTGTGTGTGTGTGTGTGTGTGTGTGTGTGTGTGTGTGTGTGTGTGTGTGTGTGTGTGTGTGTGTGTGTGTGTGTGTGTAAGATGAAGGTTCAAGAGGGAGTTCTAAGTGGCCAACGCATGGGCAGCTCCTGGAAGTTAAGAAGCCATGAGTGTGTGTGTGGCCAAAGAGACGGGAGCGGGACATGATGGACGTGGGAGGTCAGGGCCCAGGGGTCAGGGCAGAACGCATCCGTTCACCCATCATCTCTCCATCCATCCATCATCCACCTCCAACCAAGTGCCTACGTGGACTTCCAGGGAGAGAGTGTGCTCCGGCAGGGGTGCCAGGGAACAGCAGGCTCGGAAAGATACAGGCGGTGCTCAGTGCTGGACATGGTGCATCTGCAATGGCTTGGGGCATCTGTGAAAGGGGACTGGGAGGGACACTGGACAGGTGGCTGGGCCCCAGGGCTAGGCCTTGGCTGCTGTTTCTACCCCCACCCCTGGCCATGGGCACCTTTTCCTGGCTGGCCTCTCAGAGCCTGCCCTTTGATGGCCCCGTGTCCTGGACTTCTGGCCAGGCTGCCCCCACGCGCTGCCCAGAGCACAGGCGGGCAGGGAAAGAGGTACAGGAAGATGGGTCTTGAGTCGGTGGCCCTTGGGCCGGGCCTAGGGAGTGCAGTTCCAAGGTGCATCTGTGCCACGGGGTCCGTCAGCTCAGATGGTTTCTGCATTAAGGGCTGTGTGGGGAGAGAGAGAAAGATGCCTGACTTTCCCTTAAGGCACAAAACTACTCGGTCACTTGTTTTCATTGCAATATCTGGAAAAGAGTTGATTCTGGAAACCTAAGACCTCCCTGGGCAGAGCATTCTGTGGAGAAGGGCGCCTGCAGGACTAGGGGTGGGGGCTCAGACCCAGGCAGTCTGGTGGGAAACCCCACCCAGGGGCCAGGCCGCCAGGTTTCTATGGCACCCGTGAACCGTGCCTGGCGTTCTGGAAACTTGGTGGGCTAATCTGGTGCTAATCCTAGCAACCGGCAGGCCTGCAGCCTAATGGCGGCCTGGGGACGGTGAGAGGCACCGGGACCCTCCGTGTGGGGCCTGGCCGGTACGCTGCTCGGGCTCCCTGGGTCCCTGCACTGGGTGGAGTCGCTCTGGGACCCTGCCTTGGGCCTCCTTTCTGGGCGCCCCTGAGCTGTGTGGGGTTGCTGCGGCTGCCCTCACCTTGAGGTTGTCAGGATCAGAGGAGATTAACACGTGCAGGGGCAGCGTGGCTCCCTGCTGGGAGAGGGCGGGAACCCCATAGCATTTGGGGCTGGCTCAGGGACCCTGACCACTCACTTGGGTCCTGGGCTCTGGGTCTGCCCGGTCCATAAAACCTGGGGAAAGACAGAGCTCTGGCCGAGGAGGCCCACTGCCTGTGCATGCGTGTGTGTGTGTGTGTGTGTGCGTGTACGTGGATCTGTGTACATGTGAGTGAGTGTGAGTGTGGTGGGGGACAGGGGGCGCTCCTCTGTACCTCTCCCTTGCAGTCTGCACTGCGTGTCCAATTGTGTGCACACTCTGGATCTATCCATCTATCATTCATTCATTCATTCATTCAATAAGGCAGGAGGTGCTGTGATCTGTAGCTGACCAGGGGCATGCAGGCCAGCTGGGTCAGCCTGGCAGTGTCTGTCTGTCTGGGTGGCAGCAGCAGGTTGAAAGGATCCCTCTGCTGTGACCCGCCGCCCCCTCGGCCTGCTCTGGACTGGAGCTGTTGGGCTCCTCACTCACTCTGCCACCTACAGGACCCTGCCAGGCCGGCTTACCCAGCTGACACCTGGACCCCAGCCTGCTGGTGGCTGGGCCTCCACTGGGTTAGGATGAGGTCCTGGGTCCCTGACCCCCTGAGACAGGGCAGTCTCTCCTGGGAGCCGTGGGCTAACTGGGCACAGTGGCCCGGGCAGCAGAGGCGGGGCTGGCCTGCTGGCCCTGGCACAGGCCGAGTGATTCCCAGTGGAGTCATTAGACCCTAGGAGCCACTGTGGGAAATCCAAAGACAAGGCACTGACTCGGTGTCCCCTCCCTACCCTCTGCCTCCCCTGGCACCTGGACTCACTGTGCTCTCCTGCCAACTGGTATTTTTCAGGGGATGCTCGGGGTGAGGGATGGGGGGATGACCACAGGATGTGGATGAAAGAGAGAAAAGGGGGGGTGTTGGGCTTTCAAATTAGTGACTTGAAAAAGAAAGACACAAATAAGAAATGAAAGTAATGTGGGGGGCATGGGGACAGCCTTTGCACCCCCACCCCGTCCCCCTGCAGAAAGGCCGGTCTCTCCAGCAGGCCTGGGCAGCCAGGCCAGGAGCTTCGGCCCGAGGGCTGGCGCCTTTCCCGCAGGTGGGTGCTTTGCAGGCCTGCAGACCCCTGGCCCGTTCCTCCCTCCTGCACCCCCACCCAGCTCCCTGGCATCCAGCTCAGGGGGCCCCAGCACCCCATTGGGTGTGGAGGCAGCTTGGGTGGAGGCGGGTGGAGGAGGGCAAGGCTCAGGCCAGGCCCATTGTTTAGAAAAGAAGGAACTGACTTCAGCTCCGGGAGCAGGGCCTCCCCCCGCCGGCTTCCTGCTGCCGGGGCTGCCAGAGTGGACTTTGTGCACCTTATTTGGGGATTGAGAAGCCATACTGCATGTGTGGCCCTGGGCAGCACAGTGTGGGATGCAGGCTCAGGGTGGGGGGTACCTTTGCAGCCACCCCACCCCACCCGTGACTCACTGCTGCAACATTCTAGAAACAAGGTGCTATTCCAGGGTCCAACTAATCCCCCACGAACCCATCATCCACTCCCTACCCATTCATATGTCTACACCTGTCCTCATATCTACACTCACCCATCCACCTACCTATCTCTCTCTTCAACTACACTTCCATCCATCCCTCATCCATCCATCATCCATCCATCCATCATCCATCATCCATCCATCATCCATCCATCCACCCATCATCCATCCATCCATTCATCCATCCATCATCCATCCATCCATTCATCCATCCATCCATCATCCATCATCCATCCATCCAT
>NW_017731844.1:693086-746022 GCF_001890085.2 Hipposideros armiger
CATCCATCCATCCATCCATCCACCCATCATCCATCCATCCATTCATCCATCCATTCATCCATCCATCCATCATCCATCCATCATCCATCCATCCATCTACCATCCATCCATCCACCCATCATCCATCCATCTATCCATCCACCCATCCAGCATCCACCCAGCCATCATTCACTCACCCCATCCACCCACTAATCTACCTTCCTTTCCATCACAATTTTTGTAGCATTTTGGTTTGATCATTGGAAGCTCATTGTCAAGCAAACTTCTTGAATAAATTCCTTGGCCAAGAAACAAAATGCTGCCTCATTCCGTCTGCTGCATCTGTGACCTGTAGATTTTGAACCATCATAAATCACGTCTGAGACTAGGGCCAGGACATGGGACTGCCCGTCAAGACCTTCCATCCTCCATGGTGCAAGTGACAGAAACACACGTGGGGCAGCGAGGGGGTGGGGTCCCAGTGGGAATCGGTGTCCCTGGCTCAGCAGGACCTTGGAAGGGCACCTCGCCCCTCTGGTCTCAGCCCGCTCCTCTGTCCAGCGGCAGCTGAGGCTGCTGTGAGGGTCCGTGGGGAGCCACCTGATGCAGCATTTTCAGCGCCCCAAGTGGAAGCTGAGATGGCAACACCACCGCTGTCTGTGGAGCGTGGCTGAGCCAGGGGACCTGCTTCCCGGGAGCCCGTCCCGGGAATGGAATTGTGCAACCTGGGCTCCAGCCCCTGGAACGCTCTGGACAGTGTTAGAGGAAGGGATAGAGCTTTGGACAACAGCTAGGGGGCCACAAGTCAACGTTACGTCAGTTGTCCCAGCATAAGCACTCATGGGCCCCCTCTTAACGCTCAAGAATCTTGGTTTGGACAATAAATTATATGGCCGTGGTACTGAGAGCTCATGCCATTTGAATAGGGTTTTGAAGGATGAATAGGAGTTTGCCATGTGGGCAGGGAAGACATTCCAGGCAGAGGGAACAGAGGTGAGAAAGGGGTGGCATTTGGGGTTTGTAGGGAGTTTGATGTGGCTGGAGCTGGCCTGCAGCTTATGTCCAGGCCTGGAACAGCCGTCATGGTGGCTAGAGAGGGAGTGGGGGTGGTGAGTGGAACCCAACGGTCTCCTCGGGCAGCTGAAAGAGTGCCTGCGGCTGGGAGCCCATGGGGGCTAGGCAGTAGGCCAAGATGGGGCTCCTGGAGGAGGGGGAACGAAGCAGCTGGCCCTTTGGGGTGGGAGCAGGGAGGGGAGTGGGCCCCAGCCCACAGTGACTGTCAGAGGGGAACCCAGGAGCCCTGCTGTCAGTGCCAGGCATCCCCTACCAGGGCCTTGTGCCCAAGAGGCTCTCTTCTGGTGCACAGTCTGGAAGGCTCTGAGTCTTCCTGAGTCTGCTCTGAGTCTGGCCTGAGCCCCTCTCTTGCGCTCCAGCCGCCCCCACCAGCTTCTCAGGCCATCCTGACCCTCCTGCCCAGCCACCCCCCGCCTCTGCAGAGCCCACTCCTCCCACTGCGTCCTCCCTGCCATTCCCTGAGCCTGCCGGCTGGGAGGCACAGCTCTGGAAGACCCTGGTCACCAGCCCCCAATGTCTGTCCTCCTAGTCTCCACTCAGCGGCCACAGGAATCCGGGAGGACCCCTGACCTCTGGTCTAAGGCCACCTGTGCCCCAAAACCTGAACTCAGGGAGCTCAACAGAACATGTGGGGCCGGCAGCTGCCTCAAGACCATGACTTGGGGAAGAGCTGCTGGGAGCCGGCCCATAGGGCCAGGAAGGGTGCAGACAGGGCCAGGCTGCCCCAAGGTGGCCCTTGGTTCCAAGGGCTGTGCCTCCCTCCCTCACTGGGTGGGCTTCCTGTCTGGCTCCGGGAAGTGACCCATGCCACCCCCAGCAGACGGTGATGTCAGCGTCTGAGGTGACAAGGCACGGGCTGGCACCTATCCTGCACATTTGTGCTGCGACCTGCCTGGGCCTCGTAAGGACAGTGGCCATTGCAGCTTGGGGAAGGCTGCCCTTGGGGTGGGCTTCTGGTTGGGTTGAGAGGAAAACATGAGTGCAGGCGCCTCGGCGAGGGCTGGCACCTTTTGCTCTGTGCCAGGACAGAGCTGCTGTCAGTCAGCATTTGGGACCTGGAGCCCAGCAAGTAGGTGCTCAATAAATGTGTGGATACATAAATGAAGACTGACCCAATTCAGTGAGTCCTAATTCATGGACAAGCAGGACAGTTTGGAGGGCGAGGGGTCAGAGGGAATCTGGGACCCAGGCCTCTCTGTGGAGGGCAGGCTGGTGACAGCCCAGGACACACAGACACTAGGAATAAATGTCCAGGGTGGGTGGACAGGGCTCTGCCCCACATTCCCCCCAGGCCAGCCTCCTGCAGGCTTTCCTGCAGAGTATCAGGTGGACACACCTGACCTGGGGGCCCCAGCTCCCGTTTCCCATCACCCAGCCCACACCCCGACACTGGCTGAGGACAAGGCAGAGGCGAGCAGGCACCTGCTGGTACTGTAGCCAAGCAGGCTGCCTGGTATCCCCCCCCGGGCAAGATCAGCGTGTGGCTGCCAGGCCTGGCATTCTCCACAGGTGCTGCGGTGAGGGGCGTGGCTGGCAGGTGAGTGGGCAGAGGATTGTGCTGGGGACGCACCCAGCCCAGCGGCCCGGCACCCGGAGGCCGCTCCCATGAGGGTGCCTCATGCCTGCTGGCAGGGCAGCCTGGGAATGTTTAATTCCAATTTGCAATAAAAGTGGTGGTAATAGGAGCTATTTCTTTGGGGACCAGGAGTTGCTGAGGGTCCCAAGGCCCGCAGGTGTGAGGAAACACATCAAGGGGCCCAGGTGATGGGCACGGAGGCCAATCCAGGCTGCGAGCTGCTCTCGGGAAGGTGGGCTGGGCTTCGCCAAGCTGCTGCCTAGGGTCCGGGGTGCTCATAAACAGGGGGGCCGGTCTGGATGCCAGATACTGAGCCCGCAAGGACAAGACCCTCCTGCTCGCCCCCTCCTGGGTCCGCACCCTGGCAGGAGGCTCAGATGCCCCATCATGGACACCAGCCTTCCTGAATTAAGGTCCCTGATTGAAGACGCTCAGAGCCCAAGGGGAAGTCACAGAAGCGGACAAGGGCCTGGAGAGTGGAGCGGGCGGAGCAGCGGGCAGCGGTGGGCACAGAGGAGGCCTCCCCATCTGAAAGGACGGGGAGCTTCCTGGGGACCCCGTTGGCTCGTGGGGCCCTGCCCGATGTGAAAGCTCCACATCACAACGTGCGGCGTCCGGGGGCAGCGTGAGGACGGGCTGCTGGGCCCGGCAGCCCTGCTCTCCTGAAGGCCCTCTGCTTCCTTGGCTCATGATCAAAGAGGGGCTGCCAGGCTAGGCCCCCTGTGCATCCCCAAAGAGGGGGTCTCCTAACCCCCACCCGGGGGTCCGGGTGTGCTTGTAAAATTGTTCCCACTCCTAGGTTTGCCAGGAGACGCAAAGACCCTTGGGGGTGGGGAGGGCTCTCCTTGCTTCTGACCCCGACCCCGAGGGGCCTCCCCGGGCCCTGAGGTCCTGCCCACTGAGGGCCACCGAGGAAGCCCCAGCGGCCGGCCTTGCTGCGCCCAGGCTGCGCCCACCCCCGCCCAGAGTGACCCCTCTGGGTCTTCCAGCGCACGGCTGGGGTTCTGCGCCCCGATGGGTGGCTGGTTTGGGTCTTTGGTTTGGGGGTGTCTGTGGGCGGGGCCAAACCAGCCCTTTCTCGGCAGCGTCTCAGCGCTTAGACCTCCCTGCACTGGACAGTCCTTGGACTACAGGGTCGTGGCTGGTCCCCAGCCTTGGGCACCTGCCCCCTCGGTTGTCTTTTGTCCCCGTAATCAATGAGGAGATGTGAGATCTCACCCTGATGCACACCTGGGCCCAGGATGAAGGCCACCTTCCTCCCATATTTAATGTCTGACAGCCGCCGAGGTAACTGGGCTCCCCGCCCCCACTGATGGTGTGTGCTGAGGCCAATCACTTTCTAAACCATCTCGTCTGTGAACTCATTTGATCCGTAAGCCAACCCTTCCAGGTGGCGCTGGGGGAGTCCCCACTTCACACACAGGGAAACACAGGCCCAGCCGCCTGCCCAGGGCCACACCAGCACTGGGGCTGGGGACCTACTTCCTGAGCTCCGTGCCGAGGCTGTGCAGGGTACGGCAGGTGAGGGGGCGTCCCTGTGAGAAGGCAGCATTTAAGTTGAGACATGGAGGCAGATGGATGTGGGAAAGGGTCTCTGTGAAGTGGGGGGCTATGGCCAGAGCCCAGAGTGAGTAGGTGCTGGGTGGAAGGCCCCAGAAAGGGGCTCTGGTTGAGTTGGGGGGTCACAGGTGGGTTCTCAGTAGGAGGGCTGAGGTCACATTCTGGGAGCATGGTAGCTGCCAGGCGGAGAATTGGCTTGCAGGGATGGGGCACGACTGCGTGATGGTCAGAGCCGGCTCCAGGCAGGGGCAGAGCATCCTGAAGGCTGGGGACCTCGGGGGGGGTGGGGAGATGAGCCTCGAGCCAGGACAGAGCTTGGCGTGGGCAGGGACGGCGAGGAGTTGGCATGGCTGCAGGAAGGCGGCAGGCGGGGAGGAGGCGAGGCCTGAGTGGGGTGGGAGGTCTCTCTGCAGGAAGGGGTAGGAGAGCCCTGTGCACTGCTGAGGACAGCCCACTTTGGCCCGCCCAGGAGGACCCAAGTGAATCCACGTGTGGCCTGCTCGGGCGTGTGACATGGGTCGAGCCTGCGGTGCAGACCTTGCCCATGCACACGCCTTCTTTTTTCACTTGCGAACGACTCTCCAAGATCCAGATGTTTCGGGGCTCCTCAGGCCGGCCCGCGCCACATCTGGGCCCCTTGGCACGTGGAGGCCAAGGACGGGCCGTGGCCAGGGGCCGGCGTTTGGACCGTTTCCGGACATTGTGGTTGCTTTCTGAGCTGCCCGGGCAGAGCGGGGGCCTTGGGCTGTCCGGAGGGCTGGGCCGAGCTGGCTGTGCGGCCAAGAGGAGCAGGAAGCCACGGGTCAAGGGGAGGAAAGGGGTGTCTGGCAGGGGCTCGTGCCAAAGAGTCACTGGGTGCTGCTGGGCTGCGGCCTGGAGCCAGCCTCAGGCGGTAGCTCTGGCCCTTCAGCCCACGCTCTGGCTCGCTCAGCTCAGCTCAGCTCCGCTTGACTGGGTTACAGCTGGGCGCAGCCACAGGCAGGCAGGGAACAGCCGTACGCCCCGGTGGGTCAGCCCGGTGGGCCAGCCCAGCCCAGCCCAGCCCAGCTCCAGCGGCTCTCCCACAGCCAAGCCGGCCTGCTCAGCATCAAATGCAAGGCAGCCCCACTTTCCTGAGGCCAGCCTGGGGCAGCCCAGGGCATCCTGGGGGATGCAGGAGGTCCCAGGACAGGGTTTGGCAGTCCTGTCACCGGTGCAGGTAGGCCGCTACAGAGGAGGTGCCTCTGGCTTTCGCAGGCTGGCCTTGAGTGTCAGGTGAGCTGGAACCCTTGCCCCCATCAGCACCCGTGCTCCAGCTCCTGGTTCAGAGCCCTTGGGGACCATTGCCTGGACCAGCTCAGACAAGTGTGGGGTGCGCCCGCGGCAGGAAAGCCACCAGCGGCTCGTCTGTCAGTGCCGAGGTGCCCCCATCCTCAGGCTCTGTAAAGGCACACCTCTGAGGCCACCCGTGAGTGGCCCCCTTGGGGGGCATTGATGAAGACATGGAGTCTGGAGTTGTGTAATGGTGACAGCTCGGAGCCTTCCAGCCAGCAGGCTGGGCCTGGGTGGGGTGGAGTGGGACTCAGTTCTACCCCTGACCCCCCGCCTGATCCCCCAGCTCCTGGCCTGGGACTCATCGGGCCCAAGCCCTCCCTGCCTCCCTGGCCAGGCAGAGGCTGACCAGGCCTGGGCTCAATTTGTCCCGAGTGAGTGTGTGTGTTTATTCTTCGTCACTGAAGCCCGTGCGTAGTGAATTAATTTCCTGATGTAGTAAACATTTCGGAAGGCCAAGATCCTCTCCTTCCTGTCTCCATGCCAGAAAATTCCCCGAGCCCGGCCGGCCTTCCCTGAGTGAAGCTGTTCATCATCTCAGAGGTGAGTCCCCCCAACCCCCACCCCCGAGTCTCCCTGGCCTGAGACCTCGCCCCCATCCTGTTCCCTTTGGGTGAGCGTTACCATCCTGGGGGGTGGGAGGGCTCCCTGGGCAGTCCCTTGGTGTGCAGAGCTGTCCGGGTTGGTTCTCAGGCCTGCAGGGCAGTGACTGAGGGGCGCTGGCACAGGAAGGCCTGAGTTCGAACCCCAACTCAGTTTCTGAAAGCTGTGTGTCCTTGGCCCAGGGAACTACACCTCTCTGTGGGAGCGTGCGCACACACGCCCTGGCAGTGAAGTGGTTGGCGGGGCTGGACCCAGCAGATTGACGTCCTGCCTAAGCTATGTCTGCTTTGCAGCCAGGACTGGGGAAAGGGTTACCCTACAGCAGTGTGTGTGAGTATGTACGTGCGCTCAGGTGCGTGTGTGTATGTGCGTGTGTGCACACCTGCACGTGCTTCCGTGTGTGTTGGTATGTGCATGCATGGTAGTGTGTGCATGTGTCTGTTTGCGTGTACACATAATGTATACGTGTGCGCGCACACATGTGCTTGTGTGTGCACGTCCTTGTTCGTGTGTGCACATGTGCATACATGCGTGTACATGCGTGCACATGTGTGTGCGTGTGCATTTCTGTGCCCCTTGCCCAGCTCTGTTCGCACTGCTGTCTGTTTTCTTACACATGTTTGGCATTTTTTGCTGCTGAGTTGGGGGGCAGCGGTTTGGGGGAGGCTGGGCAGTGGGGGAGGGGTTGTTTATGCCAGTCATTCAGCCAGGCTACACATTCTTGTGGTTGTGTCTTTAACTTGGTAAAAATTTGGGAAATTTCTAAATAAAACAAAACAAAGGAAAAACATTTTCAGAAAGATTTCAAAATCGGTGCTTCTCTCTCCTCAGTAACCGGACCCGCAGGGCCTGGGAGGCGCCTCTGAGTGGGGTGCAGCGGAGGGAGGACTTTCTAACAATTGAGAAGAGTCACGCTGTGAAGGGATGAGCTCCCCATTAAGAGAAATATACAAGCTGCTCTGAGACCCCAGCCTTCTCTGCGGCAGGAGCCCAAAATGTCAGGATTTGGGGGAAAGGCTTGAAGTCCTCCAGTACGGTTGCCAAGCAGGGGGCCCTGACCCCTACAGTCTCCCTAAGGCTGGTGGGTGGCTATGTCTGGGCAGCTGAGAGGAGAAACTGGGGACAGGAGAGAAGGGGGCTGCTGGTGGGGTGAGGACCCCAGGGGCGGATGTGCACTAAGTAACGGCAGCCGCCAGGGCTGGCCGGACAGGTGCAAGGGCTGTTGGGCACGGCCCTATGGGTGCCGCCACCCCAGCTGGTGCCTGCCACTGCTCTTCTCCGGCTGACCCCAGGTCAGGAGGGGTGGACATGGACAGCTGCTGCAGAATGAGAAGAGTGGGCAGTTTCAGGGGTTCGCTGGGCAGCCAGGGGCAGGCCTGACCAGCATGCAGTGGGGCCCCATGAACCTGTGGGCAAGTTGAAAGCTACTGACAGGGGTGCGTGGGGGCTGGAGGGGCTGACAGGTGGGGGCAGGACACCCCAGGAGGGGGGCGTGAGGCCAATCGGGGTCCTGGGCGGCCTGGGGGACAGCGCCAGGGCGTAGTGATCGTGGGGTCCCGGGCGAGGGGCTCCTAGTAGTGTGCTGCTGGGGGAATGGAGGTGACAGGGGAGCTGAGTAGGGCTGGGCCTCCCATGGGGTGACATGGCACTGACAATGGGGACTCCTGCTCGATGACATGCTTGGTCTGGCCCCTGAGTCCCAGGATGGGCTGACCAGGCAGGGCTGGAGTCCATGCCAGGGACTTGAGAGAGTGGGTGGCCTTGAGCGATGTCCACGCCATGCCTCCTGGCTGCGTGGACCACTTGCTTGCTGGGACACGCCTGATGTGGGCTGGCGTGTGCCTGTGAGGGTCTGATCTCTGCCTCCTGCGCTACGGCCTTGCCTTGTCCAACCCGCAGCCCCAGTTGCTCCAGGGACTCAGGGAAACCCGCGATCTGTTTTGGGGGGTCCCTCTGGGGTTCTGACTCTCCATTCTACACTCAGACCCCTGTTTTGCTCACCAGCAGAGCTTTTCACTCGTGACGGCTCCCAGCTTTCTTACGGGGCTGATGAGGAGGGGTAGCCCTGAGGCGTCCTGGGCAGGCTGGCCTCACCCCTCCACGCCACCCAGCTCGGGTCTAGGCTGGCCGCTCGGAGTCTGGGCTCCAAGGCCGGGGTCCAAGGGGCCACAGGGTGCGCGCAGGCTGCATCTGTGGGAGCCGTGAGGACTCCACGGGCTGGTGGCCAGCGGCACTGAGCTGCTCCTACTGTTCCCGACATAGCGGCTCAGCCACGGCTGCCAGCTCCTCCCCGTCCTGGGCACACGCCCTGGGCATTCCCGTTTCTGCCCTCTGCCCAGGCAGTGCCCCCGCCCCTCGCCTTGGCACACCTGCCCTCCAGCCCACTCCCACCTACGGTGTGCAGCCGTGGGCCAGCCCTTGGGGGTCTGTCACTTTAAGAGAGCAATACCGCTGACGCGGTTGGCTGGGGGTGCCTCATCTCGCCCCCTTGGGTGGGACCACTGTGAGTGCTTGCTGATGGCTGATTCGCGGCCAGGCTGGCTCTACCCTCTAGGCTGAGTGAGTCACTGCTCTCTCTCCAGAGCCCTCCACGACTGGCTAGCACCCTCGGTTCTAGTCCAGTCCCCCAGCCTGGTGCTCTGGGCACTCAGCGCCCCACCCCTGTGACATCCACACATCCCGGACTCCTGCGTCCCGGGCTTCGCTCAGCCCAGCCCCTCCGCTGGGAGTGCCTGCTCCGTCCCTGCCTCCCACACTCCCCACACACCTTCCACACCCATCTCAAATGTCAGCCTCTCGGGGATGCTGTGGGGATCTTCCCGGGGACTGGTCCTTCCCTGCTATGGGGAGTTGTCTGCCTCACTGGCGGTCCTACCCTGGAAGCCCTGCCCACTTCCAGACCTGTGCCTCATCCAGCCTAGACGCCCCCACAGGCCCCTGGAAAGCAGGGCTGAGTCAGGGCCGTGGCTGCCTTGAGCCCGCCCGCTGGCTCCGCAGTGGCCAGTCCCCACAGAGGGGCTGTGGGGGCCGCCTGCCCCAGGCCCGGGCGGAGCACCGGGCTCCGAGCTGGCGGCAGCAGTCCTGTTTACTGGCGGGGCCACACCACGCCACTGTGCTCCGTGATTGAGGGCTGGGGTGAGTCTGCTGATTGCGGCTTGGCGGTCTGCTCCCCAGCCAGCCCCCCCAGCCCCGGGGCCCAAAGCCGGTCAGCGGCCCCCGCTTTTGATTTTTTTCTAAATTGGGATCTAATTGACATATAGCGTTGTATCCGTTTCAGGTGTCCATCATGATTCACCACATGGGTCTATTGTGAAATGGCCACTACGATCGCCGGCCACGGTGACCGTTTTTTCTCTCAAAAGAGGGCCCAGCTTTCCGTTCCCACCTCCACGTCTGCTCGCCAGGCCCACGGAGTCTGAGGGAGACTCTGGCTCCGCCCACCTCGCCCAAGCTTCTCAGGGGACCAGGGGCCAGGGAGGCTGAGGAGAAGCTCCAGTCTCCCCAAGAGAAGGAAAACAATGAAGGTCAGGCTGCTGGGGGAGACAGCCTGAGAGCTCTGGGGGGCTGGAGGGTGGAAGGGCCTTCCTGGCGTGGAAAGAGGGACGCAAGGTGGGCGGTGGGACAAGGTGTGGGTGAGCGTCCTGGAAGGTGCTGGCACTTCCAGCACCCCCTGGGTCCCCACACCCAGTGGCAGCAGGAAGTCCCTGCCGGCATGTGGCCCCTGAGGACCCAGCACGGCAGTGGCTGTTCTGAGCCCAGCTCCCCAAGCCTGTGGGTCCTCAAAGCTACCGGGGCCTCCACGTGCCCCTCCAGGCCTAGAGACGCAGCCCGGGTACCTGCACGCGCACGCACAGGACTAGACGTGCGGGTGGGTTTTCACCAGTCCAGATGTTGGAGGCCGTGCGGCCAGACTGGAAGGCCCACAGAGGGGCTCAGGGAGGAGAGCGGGACTTTATGAGGCTGAGTGGGGGTGTTGCGGCTGAATGCCTCTTGGAAATGACGTGCAAAGCCAAGTTAATCCAGCCACAGGTCGCGGTGGCTCCTGGGCGAGCCAAGAGAGGCCCGAGGGTCAGGAGGGCAGCCCCAGCAGACCCATCACACCCCACAGCCTTTTCGAGGACTGGAACCCACTTATCTCACAGGCAGCTGTGGACTGCTGCCTGGCGCCCCCAGGCAGGAGTGGAGATCTGAGGGACCGGGCATCCTTGGGGCAGGGTGCCATGGCCTGGCTGGCACCTCCAGGCTCCTTGGAGAAGCTAGGAGGCAGGCAGGCAGCAAGGTGGGCGCTGAGTGTGGCTGCTTCTCATTTATAACTTAGCAGTCCCTCACTTTCCTCCCCTAATTCAGTTATTTTTGGCCTGGTGGCCTCAGGGCCTTCACACTGACTTTATGAGGCAGATGGGACTCCATTTCCAGGTGGCCCCGAGCAACCGCATCTGGGGAAGCCAGGGAACGGGCGTGTGGAGGGGCTGCAGGCGGCTGGTCAGCGGTGGCATGGCTTCCAGGACCCCATCACTCCAGCCATGGAGACCGCGGATGCCTGAGGCCCGGCTGCACGCACTCACTCACCCAGGCGGCCAAGGGCCTTGGGGCCCTGCAGTCAGATGCCTGCCTCGATTCCAGTCCCAGACCTGGGGACCTGAGCTGTCAGGGAAGAAAGTGAGGGTCATACTAGCACCTGGCCCAAAAGGGGCCCAAGAATCCAGTATATGAGCAAACTGCAGGGAGGCGCCCAGCCTCATGGCTGGCTGACATCTAAGTTGGTGCCTGGGCTGACCGTTCTGGGGGTGCCGGCTGGCTGGAATCAGAGGTTGGGGAGGTGGCTGTCCTGCACAGCGGGAGGCAGGGCAGCCCAGCCCGTGGCCCTAGTGAGTCCAGCCCTCCCGGCCCCAGAGCTGAGAAGGCTGAGGCTTGTACTCTAGTGCTGACCCAGGCAGGCAAGGCCGCTCTGGGGGCTGCGGCCTGAACCCTCATCTCTTTCCAGGCTCCTACTGGCCACACTTGTCCCAGCTGGGGAGGGCTCTGGGGACCCTTCTCCAGGGGGGCCGTCCATGTCCCCAGGTAACAGGACTGCGGTTGGTGCAAAGTGAATGTCCACCAGCCTGGCCATGGCCCCGAGGAAGCAAAGCCCGGGTCTCTGACCTCCTGTCCACAGCCTCAGCCCTGGTCTCCAAGCCTTTCCTCAGGATAGGTCCTGCTGACAAGCACCTGCCTGGAGCCATGGCAGGACACCCCTCCCCCACTTCAGCCAAGCCACGCCCTCCACACACCTGCTGCTCTGGCCCCCGACCCCCTCCCAGATGCTCATGGCTTGTGCAGGTGGCTCCCCCAAGTTCCCCTGTCTCCTACAGGGTGAGTTTCAACCTTGCATGGAGCAGGGGGTGTGGACAGCAGCCAGCCCGTCCCTTGAGCTTCTGCCTGGGTTCCGCCTGGCTCAGCTTCCTGGGACTGGTGCAAAAGTGGCACAAACTGCCCAGCTTAAAGCAACACGAATTTCTTCTATCACAGCTCTGGAGGTCAGAGTCCAGCATCATGTCTCTGGGCCAAAATTGTGTTGGCAAAAAGGCGCTCTCCCCAAAGTTTCTAGGGGAGGGTCCTTCCTGCCTTTTCCATCTCCTGGGGTGATGGGTATTCCTGGGCTTGTGGCTGCACCCCCGTCTCTGCCTCTGTCACCACGTGGCCCCGCTATGTAGTCAAATTTCCCTCTGTCTCCCTTTTACAATGACCTTTGTGATGGCATTTAGGGCCACCCAATGCTCCTTTTTTCTCCACCCCTCTTGGGACCGGGCCTCCACCCTCTCTATCTCTGGGGGAACCATCCGTGGTAGGCTTGCCCTCCATCTCAGCGCCCCCAGACCCCCGGGTTAGGCACCCTGGACCCTGCTCATCTCAGCCCTCTCAGGGATCTCAGGCCTGATCCACTGCAAGACAGGGTCCCACTCCCTCACTGTGTACACCCCCCACCATGCACACCCCCACACCTGCACCCCCCCCGACCGTGCACACACCCTCACCGTGCACACTCACCCTCTGTGCACACTCACCCACTGTGTACATCCCCCACCTGCACACTCACCCACCGTGTACACCCCTCACCGTGCACACTTACCCACCGTGCACACTTATCCACCATGCACACCCCCCCACCGTGTACACCCCCCCACCGTGCACACTCACCCACCGTGCACACAGCTCCTTCCAGTTTCCCATGGAAGACCGCTCGCCATGATTTTAACTGCACAGGCCCTAATCCTGGGGCCACTGTTTCTTAGATTAAACATTTGAATTTCTTACTGATTTTATCTTGCTCTATCACAGTCAGTTTTAATTGTGGACTAGAGGAAGAATTTACAAAACTCAGAGTGGATATTTGGCAATTCAGTGTTTGATGTCTTTTAATCAGTGTAACTCAGGTGTTAGCAAACTTTTTCTGTAAAAGAGCAAATATTTTAGGCTTCTGCTCCAAGCTTCCTAGGTTTCCAGAGCCCCCAGAATGAGAATCAAATGTACATTCTCCACTGTTTTTGGACCGGAGCTACAGATGGCCAACATAGCCACACGCATGGCCACGGCTACGGCCACCCTCAGCCTGGGCCCCTCTTCGTGTCTGATCTCTCCTCTTAGCTCCCTTGGTCCCAGTCCTCACGTGCATGCCACTGGGTCTTGGGTCCACACTGACTTTATTTGTGTTTCTGTGTTGTTCGGACTAATTCAAAGTAAAGCTCCCCATATTCTTTAAAAATAAAATACTCCACTTGATTTACTTCAGAAAAACACAGGGGTGGAGGTGGAAAGGCCAGTGGAGGTGAGGATGGGACCAGGGCGTCCATGTCAATGACAGGTGATGAGTACACGGGATTTCATTATTCTAGTCTCTGTTAATGTTTGAAATTTTCCATCAGAAAATAAGGGGGAAAGCCCAATATGCAAATGTCTCTGGGGACAGAAAAATGCAAGTTTGGGTATCGACACGTTGTGGGGAGGGGACGTGCAGGGTCCTGAGGTTGTGATGACACCTGCCTGGTGGATAGGGATAAGAGCACATCTGACCTGAGCGTGGGGGTGGCCATGAATGAGGCCCTGTGGCCTCCGCCTGACACATGGGGAGCCTGGGGGGAGGGGCTGAACCGTGGTCCCAGCCAGAGCGAGGGTCCCTGCAGGGCAAGGCTGTGCCTGCGGAAGGCAGCGAAAGTTGGGGTGTCTCACAGCCACAGGGCACATAGCTCCCAGGTCCTTGTCACACCTACAAGGGGAGGAGGTCCCCACGCACCCACCTCGGCTGCCATGGCACAGACTGGTGTGTGTCAGAGTCCCTGGGAGGGACAGTCCCTCCAGACAGCCAGCTGTGACAGGGCACACAGACAGCGTGGGGGTCCCAGCCCGCTGTGAACCATATCCTTGCACTCTGGGACAGGCAGAGCGTCCGGCACCTTCCACAGGTCCCCAGGACGGGGGCCCAAAGCTGGGGAAATTGGCAGGTCCCCTCTGCAGCCCCCAGAGCCTTCTTGGGAAGGGAATGGACACGGCACTGGATGCCCCCAAGTGGGTCCCATGAAGCCAGTGACAGCCTGGGCTGTCCTAAACCCCCTCCCACATCCCGGCGTGAGCATCAGCCATTACTGCCAGGTACTGTCCTTGGCCATGTGAGGGACCCGGTGGCCAGGGCTGGCTGCCCAGCACTTTCTTAAAGTTCCCCAGGGACTGGGTCCGAGGCCACCTCCAGGAGCACTGCGGCTCTCCCACTGTCGGGAAAGGGTCAGGAGGGCAGTTCCCAGGTTCTCGGCCTCACCTGGAAGGGTGCTGGCTCAGTTATTGGATGGCCGTCAGCTGCAACTGGTTGGCCATCAGCTGTAACCAGTTGGCCATTAGCCGCTGTTGTTTTGCATATAGCTGCCGCGGCTGCGTTAGCAAGTGCAGGGTGTTGCGGATGGTGCAGATGCTGTGGGTCCTACTTCCTGTGTCTCGCCTGGCCGCCAGAGAGACTGTGGTGCAGGAAGACCCCTTGTTGGGGTCTTGGCAGATGTTTGCTTCTCCTGTCTTGACCAGCAGAGAATACAGTGGTATGAACCCCCTATCTGTGGCTCCGTTGTTGTTCCTTTTCAGCCTCACCGAATCCTGCGTTCAGCCGGAAGCTGAGCCCCAGCAGGACACCCACCTTCCCCACAACACCCTCCCTCCTCGGACACTCCTGAGCCCACAGATGGGGGTCTGGCCTGGGCGGGGAGGTGGTCCCCAAAGAAGGCTTCTGCCCCCCGCCGGGTGTCCCAAGGGTCATCAGGTCACCCTCTCCCCTCTGCCCTCCCAGCTCCAGCCCCCAGGCCCTGGGGCCGGAGGTCAAGGCCCAGGGGTGGCGGCCTGATGCAGGGGCCAATGCAGGGCACGCCCAGGCCCAGGACCAGGGCACCCACAGGCAGGAGATAAAAAGGGGGTGCCAATGGGACATGGTGGACCCCCACCCCTGGGCCCAGGGCATCGCAAGCTCTACTGGCAGCCAGGACGCTGGCCCAGAGGCCGCCTCTCCTGCCCACCCAGCTGGCAGCCATCGTGTACGGGAGCGAGCAGGTTAACGGAAGGCTCGCTGACACCTTATGAAGAAACATTTAGACAGAAAATCCAGGCCTTCTGAGGGGTTTCTGCTTTGGGAGACACATTCAGCCCCAGCCTGGAGCCATCCTCACCCCAGTGGGGAGCAGCAAGGTGCTGTAGCACTCAGGAGTCCCGTGCCTCAGGGGCTGCAGGCTCCCATGGAGCCTATAGGGCGACACCCTATAGTTGATCAACAAATACTATCTGAGCACTGTCGGCACACAGGGCAGACCTTTTGGGGGTGAGGTGAGGTGAGGCTGAGCAAAGGCACACAGAGCAGCTCGTCTGCACGCAGCTGGGTTTCAGCATCACCAGCTGTCCAGGGACAGCCACGCAGGCCCCAGGCTGTCAGGGCCGAGGACATTCCTGGCCCCAGCACCGCAGATGGCATTTGCTCTGCTCCCCAGTACCCCAGGAGAGTGCCCCCAAGCAATCCTGGTTGCTATCTGCTTGATTTCCCCCAGCCATGGGGAGCTCACTACCTGTGCTTTCAGCACATTCCTGCATTGAGGAGCCATAGTTCTCCCCTGGTCTTTTTGTCCATACAGCTGAAGTCTGCTGCCCATGGTACCTATCCCGCCCCTCCTGCCATGGGTCCTACATCCCAACAGATCTGCTGTCTCACCTCTACCTGGGCTACCCTCTAAGTTGGATGTGCTGGGCCCCTCAGGCACTGTTCTTGTCCCAGACTCCAGCTGTACAATAGGCCAGTGGAGATTGGGGTGCTGTCCACCCTGATCACCCCTTCCTCCCTGCTCTTTAGGGACCAGCCAGAGCTCCCATGGGATGGTCCTAATGTTGACCCCTCCCAGAGCCTCCTAGCCTCGCTCCTTACCCCTGTCCTCACGGGCCACTCTTGCCTCTAGCCTGGAGCTGGTGGCTGAGGACCAGCTTGGCCTTGTCAGTGGGACCTGGGAGGCCTGATGGAAGGGCCTGGCCCTGCTGCCCCTCCCAGGTCACCCCTTTCCCAGGGCCTCGCTTTGGGGAGCCAGGACAGGTGTCTGCCCCATGCATTGGCCATGAACAGGAGGACACTGCACAGAGTGAGGCTGCGTGGTGGGCTAGCAGTCTGGCTGCAGCTGTCTGGGACCCAGCAACCTGCCAAGCCCCCCAGATGGTGCTGGAGGCCAACAGCTGTGGTCATTCCTGGGGTTCACAGGACCAGGGTGTCCATTTGGACCCGCTAAACAGGGATGGTCAGAAGTGGCCCTTGCCCGCTTTGGGGGCCTGCTCACACGTGGGTTCCTGCCCAGCCTCTGCCTACCAGCCACCACAGACTAAAACCCGAGCCAGAGGTGAGGTGCAGGCGTGGGGCCCGAGAGGCCTCAGCCACCCCGTGTCCCTCCGTGGGGGCTGGCCAGCAGCCACAGTCAATGCAGCGCCTCCCAAAGAAAACACACAAACACAAACAAAGGCAGGCAGCACACATCATGCCTCTCAGAACCGGCTCAGGACAATGTTTGCTCGGAACCGAAACCCCCGAGACCCCAGCTGGCTGCAGCCCCCTGCTGCCATGCGCGAGGGGTGAAAGGGGTCTGCACAGGGACTTCTTCCGTCCCCACTGGGCACACAGGCAGGCAGACCCCACCCTGGGCCCTCCGTGTGCACAAGGGACTGACAGGACCTTGGACCCAAAGCCCCCTGAATATAAGATGGCCCATCTGAGGTCCAGGGCAGGACCCTCAGACCTGTGGCTGGCTGATGCATAGAGAGGAGGTGATGGCTTTGTTCTGGAAGGTTCCATCCTCTGCTTCAGTGCCTATCATCCCCCATGAGAGCACTTACTTAGGAGGAGGTGTGTTTGGCGGCCAGGAGCTCCCCAGCCTCGTGAGGGGCCTTGGGGGAATTCCTACTTCAGTCCCCGTCCAGCTCCACTGGTCCAGCTACCACTGGGTCTGACCGCAGAGGTCCCACCAGGCCTGAGGCAAAGGAAGGTTCTGGATCTTTTTGGGGGTCAGAGAGCCCAGGGGGGGAGCCTTGCTGACTCTAGCTGGCTCAACCATCAAAGACCCCTGCAGCTACCTGGGAAACGCCGTGCAGCCCCTCCCAGAGCCTCTGCTACCCACAGGCTGAGTCCGGAAGAGGCAGACAAGGCGCGGATCTGCTGGCCCGAATGCTTTTTAGGAAGGGGAGTGTTCCACGTGCCCTGGGCGTGTCCCTGCACGGCTCAGGGGGGCAGAGATAGGCGTGTGTCCGTGCTCAGTGCCAACTCCAGCTCCAGACCCTGCCCTTCCCCAGGCTGGGGTCCGCGCTGAGGGACGTGTTCTGGCAAACCTGTGATCCCCTGGTCTCCGCCTGATGGGGAGCAGCCCAGGCTGTCCCGGGCATCTCTCAGAGGGGCTGCTGAGCCAGGCTGGCCCATGGTGTGTCCACACCCAGCTCCAGCACCCTGGACCCTGAGCCTTCAGGCGGGCCCTTCTCCCCAGGGCGTGCCTCTGAGGCCAGTGGGCTGGGAGGCCTCAGCACCAACCAGGGATGCTATGATGGCAGCCTTGCCCCCAGCTGCACCTGAGGCACACGGAGGCGGTCCTCACAGGACCCTCCCTAGGGACCGGGCTGTGCATGACCTGTATAAAGCACAGAGCCGCCTCCATCAAGCCTCTGCCTCCTTGTCACTGGGCCCCGACAATGTGGACCAGCCCCACGTGGGTGAAGCGGACAGGGCAGGAAAAGCCAGGCCCTCCGAGGGGTAGGGGAGGGACAGGTGGCCTCTGGGGGCCCCAGCTGCGGGCTCCAGCCCCTCCAGTGCGAGCCTGCACAGGAAGGAGGGGACGGTTTGGGATGGACGAGGTGGGTCCAAGGGACAGATAAGGCCTCACGGAGAAGGACCTGGAGGGGCAGAGCTGAGGCCCCGGGAGCTCTGCCATCAGGGCCGGCCCTCTGCTGCCCACCTCAGCCTCTGGCCACGAGCCGTCCATGCCCAGCACTCCCCGGGATGGCAGCCCCCATCGCAGGCACACCGAGGCCAGCTGGGGTCCAGGCAGTTGTCAGCAGGGTGTGGGGCCCAATGTCCAGCCCGCAGCTGATCATATTCCCCTGAGGAAGCCCCTTCCCCTTCAGCCTCAGTTTCCCCATCTGTAGCCAGGTCCAGTACCACCATCTGCCCCACACTGGAGCTCCAGCAAAACTGTGAAAGAGAGCAAGACGGAAGTGTGAGGCCAGACGCGACAGGCTTGGGCGAGTGTGTGTGTGTGAGTGTGTGAGTGTGTGTGTGTGTCTGTGTCTGTGTGTGTGAGTGTGTGTGAGTGTGTGGGTGTGTGTGAGCTATGTGTGTGTGTCTGTGGGTGTGTGTGCGTGAGTGTGTTGGGGGTGCCGGGACATGGGCTCACTCCAGCTCTCCAGCTCAGTCCCTTGGGCACCTGTGTCCCATGCATCCTCCTGTGGGCATCTGCCTCTCCGGCCACCCCTCCTCAGGCCAGGCCTCTCACGAGTCACTAATTCACAAGCATCTTCACTCAGCGTGCCTGGGAGTGCAAACCACTGCCACCCCTGGTTTCCACCCCAGAGCAGCTTGATCCCGTCACACAGGCTGGAGGCTGGGGACGCCCTTGACACCCCTCTCTCCCCGAGGCTCCATGTTGAGATGGCCCCCCTTCCTTGGGAGTCCCTGCCCTCCTGTGAGCTGGCCGCCCTGCTGTCTTGCCCTCTGGGCAAACCGACACATCACCTTATGCTCCCCCTGCCGCAAGGCCCCGTGCAGCCCCGCTTTCTCACTTGGAACACGCTGCAGGCCCCTGGCAGCCCCCAGCGCCATCCCCACCACCGCCCACTAGCCAGCTTCTCCCAGCTCTGCCACCAGATGCTTCCGAAATGCAAGGGGGGTCGTTTCCAACCCCTCACGTGCCCCTCACCCACACCCGGCTCCCCCTCAGAGCCCTGCTCCAGAACCCCCTATGCTCCCATGCCCTTCACCTCTGGCGAATCCACTGGTCGTTCAGTCGCGCCCGAAACAACTTTTATGACAGTAGATTCGACATCTTAGATGCAATGAGTAAATACTAGTGACAGACAAGCAGAAGCGGAAATAAAACGTGACGCATACAATGACACGAAAAGCATGTGAAAACCTTCGGATCCATCTGATCAAGTCGTAAAAGACCTGTTCACTGAAAACTGCACAGCGTCACTGAGAGGGATGAGAGAAGACGTAAACGCGTGGAGCGCTACAGCTTTGTCCAGAAGGTTCCGGGAGGTTAAGATGTCAGCTCCCCTCCAACGAACCTGTTGGTTCACACAAGCCCACCCCGGACTCTGGCGGTCTGCCCTGTGCAAACAGACATGCTGGAAATGCAAGGCCGCTGCAGGAGCCTGGCCACTCTGTAAAAGAAGGAAGTTGGGGGGTTAAGACTCCCCGAGAGCACAATTTCTCACGTGCTCCATTGGCATAAAGATGGACAAAGACACCCACGGAACCGAGTGGTCAGTCCAGGAATAAGCCCACACGTACATGCACCATTTATGTTGTGAAGGTGCAGACCTCTTTATTTTTTTTATTAAGGTATAATTTACATGTTATACTTATAGTTACCGTTAATTTTTTTACCTACATGCAAAGGCAACACAATGAGAAAATGATACAGTTTTCAACACGTGAGTGCTGGAACACTGGGCCCCACACCCAAAAATCAGCTTCAAGCCCTACCTCACGCCACACACAAAATGGATCAAAAATGGATCGTAGACCGAAGTGTAAAACTCAAAACGATAAAATTTCCAGAAGAAAACAGGAGGAAAATCTTTATGACCTTGGATCAGGCAAAGATTTCTTAGATACGACAGGAAAATTATAATCCATAGAAGAACTAATGGATAAATTGACCTTTATCAAAATTAAAAACTTCTGCTCTATAAAAGCTACTGTTAAGAGACTGAACAGACAGCCACATGCAAAAGAATGAAACCGGACCACTGCCTGACACCACTCACGGAAATGAACTTGAAATGGTTACAGACTGAATGTACCGCCTGAAACCCCAAAACTCCTAGAAGAAAACACAGGTGGACGTGGGTCTTGGCAGTTTTGGGGGATGTGACACCAAAGCACAGGCAACAAGAGCAACAGTAAACGAGTGGGGCTCCATCAAACTCAAAAGCTTCGGCACAACAAAGGGAACCATGAAGGACATGAAAGGCAGCCCAGGGAACGGGAGAAAATGTTTGCAAACCACGTATCTGATAAGGGGCTAATATCTAAAATCTATAAAGATAACCCACAGGAAAAACACACACAATCTGATTAAAAAATGGGCAGAGCATTTGAAGAGACATTTTTCCAAAGAAACCATGCAGATAGCCAACAGGTACAAGAAAAGGTGGTTGGTGTCACTAGTCATCAGATAAATGCAAATCAAAACCACGGTGAGATATCATCCCACACCTCCTAGAACCGCTGTCATAAAAAAGAAAAGAAAGAAAGAAAGAAAGGAAGGAAGGAAGGAAGGAAGGAAGGAAGGAAGGAAGGAAGGAAGGAAGGAAGGAAGAGGAAAGAAAGAGAAAGAAAGAAAGAAAGGATGAAGGAAGGAAGGAAGGAAGGAAGGACAAGTGCTGGAGAGGACGTAGGGAAAGAGGACCCTCGCGCACTGTGGGTGGGAGTGTAAGTTGGTGCAGCCACCATGGGAAACTATGTGGAGCTTCCTCAGAAAGTGAAAAATTGAGCTGCCATGTGATCCAGCAATTCCACTCCTGGGTATTTATCCAAAGGAAATGAAAACATTAATTCAAAAGATAAACAGTCTCCGCGTTTGCTGCAGTGTTGTTCGCCGCAGCCAAGCTATGGAAACAGCCTATATGCTCACCAACAGCTGAGTGCATGAAAAGGTGTGGTACAGATATGCAACGGAACATTATTCAGCCTTAAAAAAAAAAAAAAGAAAGAAAGAGAAAAATCTGCCGTGGGCGTGGATGGACCCGGAAGTGTTATGTGCAGATAAGCGCCCCGTAATCTCACTGATGGGTGGAATCTATAATAAAGTACCAAGCTCATAGACACAGAGAGCAGATTGGTGGTTGCCAGAGGCAGGGGGTGGGGTGTGGTCAAAATGGGTGAAGTGGACCAAAGGGTACAAACAAAAAAATGAGGCTGCCCAGGGCAAGCGGGGTGCTTTATGGCCATGGTCAGTGCCATGAACTCAGGGGGAGGGCAGGACAATGGGGGGGGGTGCAGGGGTGACTGCTCAGCGGGACCCCACAGTTTATGCCGTGTAGGGACGGACGTGAACACATAGGGCGGTGAGGGACACTGGGTGTGGCAGGGTCGCAGGGTGGGGTCCTGGGGGAGGGGGAGGGCAGCTGGAGTGGAACCAGAGGTCCCCGTGGTCAGCGTGGGGCTTCCACGTGGCCATGGCTCCCGTAAGGACTCAGGTGTGAAGGGTCGCGATTGTGCCTCTGGGGGCCACCGAGAGCCATGGCAGGACGGGGTTAGGAGGGTGGAGGGGAGCAGAACGGAAGTCCTCCGGAGACGGGCAGGACACTTACGGAGGAAGCCTGTAGCCTGAGCATCACGAGACCCAAGGCAGGGGGTCTTAGGGGTACGAGGAGAATGGTCTGGACGCAGCAGTGAGGGGTGCCTGGCCAGCTCCAGCGGGGGCCCAGGCCCCGCCAACTCCTTGCTCTCCTGCCTGAACACCCACAACCGCTCAAGTCCCCCGGCTCCACAGGGAAAAGAGGACCTGGGAACCACACGTCCTCTCACCGGCTGTGTCCTCCAGGGCCAGGCCCCACAAGCCCACCACCTCCCTTGTGCAAAGAGCTTCCTGGGAGGGCTTAGCCAGCCAGAAACGCCCCACACCCAGGGGCCTCGCCAAGCGGCCCCTCCCGCTTAGCCGGTGGCCCGTCTGCTCCTCCAGGCTCAGCGCGGCCTGTCCCTCGCTGAAGCGCCCCTTTGCCTGCACGACCTGTGGGCAAGTGTCTCCACTAGTCCCAGATGAGCTCCCCGCCGGCTCTCATGCCCCCCCCCCAGAGTCCCCAAGCCGGTGGGCCAGGGCGCCAGGGCCAGGCTCCACGCCTCCTGGGAGGTGGCTCCAACCTGCTGGAACTTGGCTCCAAGGGAGCACCTCTCGGAGGTGGCTTGGGAGCACGGGCAGCCTCAGGAGCCGGAATCAGCCCAGCTGTCGGCCAGGGACACCGCTGGGGCCCAGGGGACGAGGGCAGCCCGGAACCCACGTCCACCGCACACATGAGGGCGGTTCACCCACTATAGAACCCGACTGCTGGCAGACCGCACCAGGCGCTTCCGCTTTCAGCCTCCCCCCGGCCTCTCCTCCATCTGGGCCTCTACTTTGCTTAGGCCTCCCTCTCACCTGGGCCTCCCCCCACTGGGCCTCCCCCCAACCTGGACCTCCCCCCAACCTGGGCCTCCCCCCACTGGGCCTCCCTCTCACCTGGGCGTCCCCCCCACTGGACCTCCCCCCACTGGGCCTCCCCCCACCCCACCTTCTCCTTCCCCATATCTGGCTCCTGGCGCCTCTGGGCTGTTCTCACAAGCCAGGTCCTGTCTAAAAGAATGAAGATTTGCCAATTTAAGACGACTGAGGTTAGCAAACAAACCGAGGACCCTCAGGAGCTCCTCCAAGAACCGTCCCCAACACACCCAGACCTGCGCCTCCACCTGGCTCTGACGTTGGGGTGCATCTCCCCACCCAGCCCACAGCACACACACACTGGCCTGCCCGGCCCCAGCCCCGGCATACAGCTAGGCCTGCAGAGAAAGCCCGTGCTGGTCTGGGCCTGGGGAAGCGGTTGATTGACAGGGCAGGTGGCCCCCAGCGTCCCTCCCCCTCAGCCCCCCAGGGCTCCAAGCGCCCCTCTAGCTGCCAGAGTGGAGCTGGGTGCTGGCACCTGTGAGCTGTCACCCCAGGAGGAGGTGAAGGCCGCGGGGAGGGGGCGTGTTGCACAAGCAGGAAGCAAAGGTTGGAGAAAAGCAAATTCGATAAGGTAGCTTTGATGCCTCTTTCCACGAAAAGAGAACCCCCATTGTCCTGCGTCGCGGCCAGCGGGAAGCCCGCCAAGGCTGCTGGCCCGCACCGGTCTGGTCCCCTCTTGTCCCCTCATTGTCTCCTTCCCCTTGTCCCAGACCCACTCCCTAGGACCACCTGGCAGGGAAGGGGCTGGGACCCCACAACTGTCCGTGCTGCTTGGGGCCAGGCCTGAGCCACTTACCTCTCAGTGAAGGGCGGCAGTGAGAGGCTGCAGAGTGGCACTGGGAGACCAAGGGGTCCCCACGTCAGGGCTCAGGCCCTTCTCCTTGTCCCCGCCATGCCCCTCCCCACCCCCCAGGGGCTTCTCAGCTCCACGCAGGGTCAGGACCACAGGACGACACCGCAGGCCCTGCCCAGTGGTCAGAGGTCTGAGCGCTCAGCCCAGCCCAGCCCAGGCGGCGGGAGCCCTCCGGGCCTCAGTTTCCCGGCCATGGCCTCCTCGCAGCGTGGTGGGGAGAGGGGCTCGCCCGTGTGGGGAAAGCGAGCCCGGCAGGTTCCCCCCAGTGGCGTTCATTGCATTTGGCGGGGACAGCTGTGCGGCGCAGACTGACCTGTGACATGTTGAGAAGGGTTGAGGTCTGGGGCCTGGCGGGGGGATGGGGGCGGACCGAGCCCTCAGGATGACCCTGTCCAGCTCAGGTCCTTGAAGTCCCTCTCGCTGGCCTCCCCGCCTCTGGTCTCAGCCCTGCCCTCGCGCAGCAACCTTCTATGGCTCCCCAGTACCTGGGGGCAAGGGTCCGCATTTGTCCTTGCTCCTTTTGCCTGTCAGCACAGGCCCAACAGAACGTCCCCGTCCTGCTCCCGCCACCCCCTCGGGCGTCCCCCCCTCTGCTCCTGGATTGCCCCCCTTGGCCTCCTCTGAAGGGCCCTGGACTTGGCAGCCCCACTGAGCACATCAGAGCTCCCGCTGCCTTTCCCAGGGTAGGGGACCCTCCAGGGACTCCTGTCCTCCCACGCCCCGTTTCACCCCCTAAACATCCTGCCAACCCCTCCCACACCTGCCCGCAGGGCTGCCACCCTGCCGCATTTGTCCCTTGGTTCCGCCATCTGTCTTGCCACCCCACTCCCCACCCAGGGCCTCCACCAGGCTCCGAGGCTGGTCCCACCCAGTCTGGGCTCAGCTCGGCTGGCTCTCTCTGGAAGCCTGGCCCTGGAGACAGGCAGAGAGTAAGAGGGAGGGGAAGGGAGAAAGCTGGGGGCGCGCGGAGGGGGGACACGGTCAGAGGCAAGGGTGGCGGGGGGACGCTTATCGGGAAGCCCTGGGTCTGGGGAGCAGCTGGGGGGACAGCCTGGGAGGGGTGGACAGGGCTCTTCATCTTGGGAAGGGAGCTGGGGGACCCCCATAAGCCGGCTCAGCCCACGAAGCTCCAGCCACAAAGGGTCTCCCCACTAGTGCTGAAATTTTGTTGTCTCCTGCGCCCCCGTGAGGTCAGTGGACATCATGACACCCACTTTGGCCACTGAGGTGGGGCTTTGGGGGTACAGGCCGGAGGGGACCCCAGCCCCCCTGCCTGCTGCCCCCTAAGTCGAGGCCTTCCTTCCGGTCCCTCTGCCCAGGCTGTTCAGGGGCCTGAGAAGAGGGCGGCTCTTTCCAGGCAAGACGCTGCCTCCTTTCCCTTCCCTGGTACCAGGACCCCCACCCCAGCAGACAGGGGCCCCAGCTTCTGGCCCCACCAGACCTGCTGCTCAGGCCCGAAGGAAGTCCCAGTTCTGGCCTCGGCGGGACTCTGACTCCACTACGAGCTGGGCCCGGCAGCCCCTCCACCCTGCCCTGGGCTCTCACATTTGGGGGGGACTCAGTGCTACTCCTGGCCTTGCTGACAACAGAGGTTGGGGTCCACAGCACCCAGCTCTTAACTCCTAAAACCAGGGCTCACGGGGGGTCTTCCAGGAGGCCCTCCCGGGGCCCCCACTGGCCTGCTGGCCAAGTCTAAAGAACCATACTGGTAAGAGGCCACTGGGGAGGGAGAGGAAGGGGCGCATGGCCCGCCCGCCACCCACCCCCGCAGCCTCCCCAGCACCCCTGGCTTCTGTGGCAGGGACATCCCAGGAGGGGCTGCCCAGCCTGCTGGCCATTCTACACTGCGCCCTGGATGGTCTGGGGCCGGGGAACTTACTCTATGGGCCCCGGACACGAGGTGAGGCTCAGAGACCTACACTCGGGGTTCACTGGGGAGAAAGAGAGGAGGTGTGTGCCCCGGGACCCCACGAGCTGCTGGAAGTACCCTGAGAGCTTAGGGGACAGGCGTCCTGCAGGCCCACCAGGTAGGTGGCTTCTGAGAAGGCAGAGGCCAGAGATGGGTCTCACGGGACAGCGGGTGGCTCGCTGAGGGACAGGAGTTGCTCAGAGAAAGGGCTGAGGGCCTGGCTGGGGTGCTGTCACAGGCCTCATGCCCCCCACAGGCACCGTACAGATGGCCTCCCCGCAGCGTGAGGGTTGGGAGGCCCCAGAGGGGAGCACAGTGGAGCTGTGCTCTCTCCCATCTCAGAGCCCCCCATTGCTCACCAGAAGAGAAGGGGTCCCCTTCTAGCTGTGCTTGGAGAAGGTGAAGATGGGTAATGGTGGCAAGGGAGGCTGATGGGACCCCGAGCCTCCCATGTGCCCCTGAGAAGCTGGGGACCTTGGAAGCCACATGTCCGTCCCAGAAGAGAGCTCTCTGTCCCTCTCCCCATGCCTGCCTGCTGGAGAGACTTAGCTCAGATCTGGCGCGGCCAGAGCTGGGGCAGAGAAAGGCGTTTGTGCGGGCTCAAGCAGCTGAAACACAAGCAGACCTCAGGCCTCTCCTCTGCCCCCCTTGCCTGCCCACTACGGGGACCGCGGGCGGGGGGAGGCTCTCTCGATTTTTCTCTGCGGCCAGTGTACAGCCAGAATCCCAGGGTTAGCCTCAGTGTCCCCGTAGGCTGTGAGCCGCTCTGGCAGGACACAGGGCCCGGCTGGGCAGGGGGCAGGAGGGGGCACCGAGGGAACGCAGGGTGCTGGGGATGCCTCTGAGAAGCTGGCACGGTCCCCTTGTGACGCCTGTCCTGAGACCAGACGGAGTGTGGGAACCCTGACAGAGGCAGAGGCCATGTGCAAGCGTGCAAGGGGCTTCCAGAAGCTTCTAGCATGAAAGGAGTGCTGGGAGGCCAGTGAGTCCTGCTCTGCCCTCAGTGCCAGGCAGCAAACGGAGGCCACCACATGGAGCAAGCACCCAAATCAGGCCCTCTCCACAGGCAGAGACACCCCCCCTCCCGATCCCTTAGCTGCCCAGCAGGCAGAGAAAGCCTCCAGGCCTGGGGACGCTGGTTCTGGGAAGCCTGCTGGCAAAGCAGCAGTCATGCTGGACTCCTCTGTCCTCCACAACCTGGCCGGCTTCTGTCCCACAGGGGCCGGCTGGCCGGTGAAACCGCCACTGTGAAGTACGCCCGTGAAGGGGCTGGAATCTGCTCGCCCCCCACCCAGGGCTCCGCGAGGTCCCCAGCGGCCTGTGGAGCAAATCTCAGAGCGCATACTGCTGGTGCCACCCACGCCCCAAGGGGCCCATGTGGCCATCTGTGAAGCGCGGGGCTGGGGTTTCCACGTGGAGAGCGGTCCCATGAAGGCCTGTCCTTCAACCCTCTGGGCCTCAATTTCCCCACAGGCCAGTGGACAGGAATCCCTGCCCTGTTGACCTCAAGGGCTTGGCAAGGCTTCGGACAGACAGGGCTGCTCTCCCCACCACAGGCGTGCAGCCCCTCCCTGCACAGGTCGGGGGCCGGCCGCCCTGCAAGGGTCTCCTTGGCCAGAAGGCCTTGGCCAGAAGTCCCGGAAGTGCAACTTCAGGGGCTCCAACGGCTGGCTTCCTCACCTCCCTGCCTTGTCCTCTCTCCCCTGAAGTCTGTGGGGGTGGGAGGTGGGACCATGACTCTAAGCAGGTGTGAGGGGTGGCTCTGACCTTGGGAGGGGTTAAGCGAGCCGGGTGGGGCTGGAGCATTGGAGACGGGGCTTCCCAAACAGGCCGCCCCGCCTGCACCCTCCTCTCCTTGAGCCCAGGACCGTGCTGCCTGCCTCCTAGCCTTTGCCCAGCCCCTGCCGGCCAGGCCTCTGCTGGTCACCCGGCTGGTGGCCTCTGGGTAAGGCCAGTGTAGGCTTTGGACAGTTGGTGTCTTTCTCTTGGCCTCTCCTCTGCCACCTAAGGGACCTTCCTTCCAGGACGGTGGGTTTGGTCTCCTCTGCATGGGCAGCCTCCCCGCTCGGGCCCACTTGGATTTCTTAGAAAGGGCCATGGGCGAGAACTGCAGGCCTGTGAGCTCCAGGAGGCTCTGAGGCTGGCCCAGCCGGCTTCCTCCCCGCCAGGAGCTCAGGGCCCCAGGGAACTAAAGACACAAGCAGCCAACTTCCCCAGCTCCGGACACCACCCAGGAGGCAGGCGCCCTTCCCCAGCAGCGTGTGGGGGCACCCGGGGAGAGCCCACACTGTGGCCCTGTAGGCCAGCAGGCCCAGACTGAAGGGGGCTTCATGCTGGCCCCACCATGGGCAGCCCACATCCCAAAGGCTGCAGGTCTCCAGGGACCGTGAGGCCTTGGCCAGGAGCTGGGTCCTTCCTGGGACAGGCCACTGGGGGCTGTTGACTCCCAGTGGGAGCCAAGGCATCCACTCGGGGCTCCGGCTTCTGCAGGGTGTCAGGGGCCAGCATGGGCTTATCCCAGGGCCAGGAAGCAGGAAGGCTTCCTGGAAGGGGGATGTGGGAGGAAGGGCTGTACCCCAAAATGTACTGGGGGAACTGAAGCCTGGCAGGGCAGACGGCGGGTGAGAACCAGCAAGGTCATGGGGGCCAGGGCCACCCCTTAGAGTTCCTCAGGTATGGGGCTGCGAGTGGGCAGGAGGCACCCGACAGGGCGGCCCCCGGGGGACAGGGCGGCCACTGTACCTCTGCTCCTCCCCATGCCTCCTGTCCTCTGGGCTTCGAGGACAGAGCTGGGAAGGAAATGTGTCCCACATGTGACACCGCAGGGCCCACAGCCTGACGAGGCCGCGGCACCTGCTGGTGCCTCAAGTCAGCAGTAACCCAAGAGCCCTTGCCCGCTGAGCTGGAGCCAGCACTTCCAAGCTCAGACCCCCAGGGGGGACCCCAGGCTGCTGCCATGGTGCTGCACCCAGAGCTTCCCACCCAGACTGGCAGGGCCTATGGGACAGCCCTTGTCCCCCGATGCCAGCCCTTCACGTACAACCCCCACCTGGAGCAGCGCCTCGTAAATCACCGTCCACAAAGCCGCCCTGTGCACGGGCCCCGGTAGGCTCAGGGTCAACAAGACCGAATTCAGGGGCTGAGGAGGTCCTGGCAGAGCCGCAGGCTCCTGGGGAAGCCATTCATACCCCAAGGCTGCAGCCCTGTGGTCAGTGGCCCCACGGCCCCAGCCCGCCCGCCCAGCTCCCTTGGCAGGGCTCCCTTCCCCGACCGCCGTTAGCACTGCCTGCTGGCCCCGGACTCGGCCCCAGAAGGATCCTTGACCCCTGTGTTCGAGCCCCGAAACCCGCCCTGCACTCCCCCAGCTGCACGCCCAGCCCAAGGGGACAATCTCAAAGGTGAGGCACCCACTTTAAGAAAGCCTGGCAGATGAACCCCTGTGCTTACAGCCACAGGGCACCCGGAAATGAGCTATTGCATAGAAGGGTCCCAGGGTCTCCCGCGCTTCCCCTCACCTCTGCGGCATTTCAAATGATCTCTTACTGACACAGCTTCTCAGGAGTGCACCCTGTGGACACCCGCCCAGCGTGCCCTGCGTTTGGGCAGTTGCAGACACAGTGGGCTGTTTCAGCAGCCGCCAAGGGAGACGCGCTGGTCTGGGCACCTCTGGCAAGGTGGCCACTTCCTGGCGGGGACGTGTCTGGGCACCACACATTCCTGAGCTCCCAGGACCGAAGGGAGCTGGGGCAGCCAGGGTCCATGGCCTGAGACGGAGGCCTCCAAGTGGGGTGCCGGGAATGGACCCCTACACTAATAATGCCCCACCCTCCTCTCCTGGCCTCATGTGCCTATTCTGGGGTGGCCCGGGGCTGACGGCCTGCCCCCACAGCCTGAGGAGGGAAGCTCGCGTGGACAGAGGCCCGAGCTAGCTCAGCCTGCTACGGTCCCCAGGACCCGTTCTGGGCAGAGACCTTGGAAGGAGGACTCCTAGAAGGGGTCTGCCCCTGCCCACCTCTACCCGAAAGTCATCATCCAGAGTCTCGCCACCCCCAACCCCTGGCTGCCCCCTACCCAGTCTGGGTCTCACCTGCTTGGGGCAGAAGGCTGGTAGGGGAGGCCTTGGGGGGCCGTGGCTCTGTCCCTCCCCTCCAAAGGCCCCATGGGACCTTCCATCAAGTCCTCGCAATAGTCAACGCTCTGCAAAGCACCAGGCTGCATTGGCTCCAGCGTCTTCCTCACAACCCCACACCCCAGCCCCTCCACAGGTCCAGCATCTGCCCCGTGGGACCTGGCATAAGGCAAGGGCAGAGGGGCCACCAGGGGCCGAGGGGGGCCTGGGAAAGCTGGAAAAGAGAGGAGGGTCACAGCCACACCTCCATCGTGCCCTGTGGTGGGGGAGGGCCGGGAGCACCCCTGCAGCCCCCAGGGTGTATGACCCTCACACCCCTTCCTGGTGGTGCAGGGCTCAGAGTGTGCAGCCAGCTCTGGGACCCCAGCCTGTCCTTGTGCTGGGGCTGCAACCACACCCTCTGGACACAATGGTCACTGGTCTTGGCCCTGCCTGCCCGAGATCCCTGGCCCTCTCTCTGGCTTTGTGGAGAGAGACGTGAGGCCTGTCAACCCCCCACACGGAGCCAGTGCTGGACCCCAAACCAGAGCCCCAGCACCCTGAGCAGAGCACGTCCCCCGTTTGCTGGCGCTGTGCTGCCCGGCTGGACATTCACACCCAGCTGGCCTGGCATCCACCCAGACAGACCACAAGCCCCTTGTGGGCAGAGCTACCCTACTGGCCAGCAGCAGCAAAGCTGACCGGGACTGCCGCCTGGCACTGGCTCTGAGCTTGCAGGGCCCACGCAGCGCCCCCAATCCAGACTTCCGGACCCCATCCCAGCCGAAGTTCCCCAACAGCTTCCATCTGGTGGGAAGGCTCTGGTCCCCGGCTCCGTGGTGAGCGGTCAGATGGAAAGTGCAGGGCCCACTGGTTGAGCCGGCGGCCCCCACAGCCCTCCCTTCCCCCGCAGCAGGCTGAGCTGATGACCCACACACTGGCTGGGGAGGGCCCTGGCCTCTGGTCCCATCGCCCAAGGTGTGGGAGCGGCCGTGGGCATGGCCAGGGGTGTGGGTGGGGTGGGCACTGGGCAGCTCTGGGGCTTGGTGGGAGCTCCGCCCCAGACATGGGCGGGCAGCCCCGGCTGTTTTCGGGGGGCTCAAGCCAGGGCCTGGGTAACCTGTGTCCAGAGCATCCATGCTCCCAGCTGCCTGGTCAGGGCCTGTGCCAACCCCTGCCTGTGCCTCGGGGCAGGAGCGGTCTGGCCGCCTCTGCACTCTGTGCTCATTTTGTGCAGCTCCCAGGGAGGAAAACAGGCCTCCGACAAGCGTGTTCTTGGGTGTGATGGGGCCCAAGGAGGACACGGCCCTCAGAACAAGCGCCACACGCTCTGGGAGCTCACGGGAAGTGGGCCGAGTCCTACCCTTCCACCCAGTGCTCCCCCACATCCTCAGGGGTGATGGGCTCACTCGAGCCGTCCTTGGCTAGGGGCACCTGCTCTGGACAGGACCCCGGGTTGTGGGGCGTGCTGACCCCACAATGGATCAGCTCTCTGAGGGCCTGGCAGTCCTGGGGGGCAGGTCTGCCTGGGCTCACTCTGGCTTTCCCAGGTGTAGACGATAGATGAAAAGAGCAGACGCGTTGCGGGGGGGGGGGGGGGGGGGGGTGACCGCGTCATTTGGCTGACGCTGTGTGCGAGCTGCCTGCCTTACTGTGAGGGTCCTGGCCAGGCCTGGTGAGGCTCCAGAGACGGCCTCGTCCTGAGCCAGCCCGCTGCCGGCTAGGTGGCAGGTGAGGGGGATGTCACCGTTCTCCGAGATCTGGCGAGCCCAGCCCCAAAGCTAGCCCTTGGTGGTTGGGCCCCGAGAGTCAGGTGGGCAACCAGGTGGGGACCACGAGGGGGTCATCGGGGCGGGGTCTGCTGGGTGCCCCCGACCCATGGGCGGGGAGAAGGTGTGAGCCCACTCTGCCCACTACCTCAACTTTGCTGCCCTTGAGAGGAGCCAACTCCCCAAACCCTCCTGGAACGTGGTTTAGGGAGATGGTGACGCTGGGGGCCTTGAAACTGCTGGGACTGAAGCCCACGAGCTCATAAGCCCAAAGGAGGCTGGAAGGGCCGAGCTGACCTCTCTGTCCCGGCCCTCACTGCCCTTTTTGGGGTCTCAGAGTGCACGGCTGATGCCTGTGAGGCAGGGTGTCTTCATTCCCTTCCTCTTTGGGAAAAGGACAGAGAAGCCAACACCAGGCTTGAAATAGCCGCGGTCTGGCGGGCCGCGTGCCTGCAGGGGCAGCCTTGCTGATTGGCCTCTGCTGTGGGCCCAGGTGCTCTGTGGTGAACAGGCCCAAAAAAGGCCTGCAGCCCCTCCAGCACCTCGTGCCCTGGCGGGGCCGGCCAGGCGGCGGGCCGGGGCCAGGTGGGCGGCAGCAGCTGGGGCTGCCACTCGTGGCCGGTAGAGACGAAAGGGGACAGCTGGCAAGAAGGGACCGTGGGGACATCCACGGGTGAGGGCAGGACTTGCAGTAGGGAAGGGGGTGCCAGGCAATACTACAAGGTCCAGGCTGGCCAGAGCCCCACGGGCAAGGGACTCCCCAGCACCCCAGAGGCCCCGCTCGCTCTGTGGGCAGTACTGCTATGACAACCCCGTCCCAGTCTGCCAACCCCTTTCCTTCCCAGGTCTGAAAGCTGAGGGAGCAGGGAGAGGGCGCAGGGCAGTGGGGGTACCCGGAGGGGATGCTGAGCGAGGAAACCCGAACCCCCCACCGTTCCATGTTTTACTCATCAGCTCGGCCACTCGGGCCCTGCTTGGGGTCTTGGGGCACCCGAGTCTCAGCTGTCCCCAGCGCTCACATTCCTGGCCTCTTTGAGAACTGGACCAGTGAGTCCTGAGGCTGGAAATAGCCATGCCCTGAAGTGACCCTCAGGGACAGTCGGGGGGGCCGGCTGTCCCCACCAGGAGGCCCGGCACCGTGGAGCCGCCCTCCTGCCCTCTGATCCTGCCTGGCCCTCGTCCCTGGCCTGCCTGGGGCCTGAGGACAGGCAGGGCCTGGGTCTCCCCGTGTACCTGGCTTCCCAGCCAGCAGGAGCCCCAGGGTGGAGGGGTCCTGCCTCCCTACTGTGCGCAGGTGGTGGGGGCCTCGCAGGGCACGGGCTGGGCTGGGGGCTGAAGGTGAGGCATGGCAGGTGGGCGGCGGGGAACAGAGGGAACCCGCTCCGTCCGAGGCGGGCCACGGCAGGGGCGGCGGCCCCTCGCCATGTTTTGCGCGTGCCGTCTCTCTCCTGGAGGCCCTCAGCCTCGCAAGCTCTCACTTGCTAAAGTTTCTCACTTTCAACTGCTTCCCGCTTCCCGTGTTTGCTTTCTTTGGTCCGGGACGAGCTGCCCGGAGCCCACTCTGTGCAACTTGGCTCCTCCGGAAAGACACTTCCTGTGACACTTGGCAGGGTCCCCGCTGGGTGCCGTCCTGCCCACGCCTCTCCCTCCCACCACTCTCACCCCCCATGCCGGCATGCGTGGGGTCAGCAGCCTGAGGGGCCCCTGACTGTCATGGCTGCAGTGGGCAGGGGCCCCAGAGGCACCTGTTCGTTTTCTGGAAACCCTGTCAGTCGGGGGGGGGTCGGGAAGAAACAGAAACGGCCGTCCTCTTGAGGGGAGACACAGTGACAAGGTGGCTCCACTGTGGGGGCTTTGTCACATGCTCCTCACTAGCTCTGTGGCCTCAGCCTCACTGCCCTCCCAGACCTTGGTTTCCCCATCGGTCAAGTAAGGGGTGGGACTGGCCCCCACCTGGCTCAGGGACGGGGGTCGCTGGCGCGAGTGCAGATGTCCAGACCAGACGTCTGTCCGTCTTCTCCTCTCCGGGGCCTGCTCACAGAACCCTCCGCCCGAGGCCCTCTGAGGACCCAGCCTGCCCACGGCTCCTCCTGCCCGCACTGGCCTGCCTTCCTCACCCAAGGCCCAGGGCCTGCTGCATGACCGGGCTGACTCCTCCCTGCCCACGGGTGCCGAGCAAACACGCACTTAGCCTTGGGTGGGTTGGCCCAGTGCAGCGGCCACCCTTCAGGCCAGGCGGGGGGACGTCCCTGAGGCCACCTGCCCATCGCACTCCCAGGTCTTGCTCCCAGGGCCCCCCCCCCCGTGAGGGCAAGGCCCCTGTCAGCCAGCAGACACGTGGGGACAGGGAGATGGTCCAGAGAAACCAGGGGTCAGGGCACTGGAGCAGGAAAAAAAGAGGGGTGCTGAAGTTTTCTCTGGGGTCTCCTGTGGGGTCCCACGGGTGCTGTGGCCATTGACGCCCATTCAGGGGGTGGAGCAAGGGTGGGGGGGCAAGAAGATGGGGTCATGCCCATGCCGGGAGATGAGGGTCTGCGTGGTGCTGCTGTAGGGGGAAGGGCCAGAGCTCTGCCCCGAATCTGGGCAGGGAGCGGGTGCAGGGCCCCTTTCCGGCCCAGGAGACCAAGCAGCAGGGCCATCAGAAGCTCAGAAGACGCCCCGCCCCGCACAGACACACGGACGGGCGCGGGCGGGGACGAGAGGCCAGCACTCAGGGCCTTGTGGGCCAACTGTCCACAGGGAGGCCGGGGCTTTCTGCCCACGTGGCCCTCCCACAGCCCCCCTGAGCCTCCATCCTGGGGGGCTGCCACTGCGTCCCAGGGCAACCAGGGCAAGGTGGTGGACAGGGGCAGGCGGGCCGGCCCCCCCTCCCCACTGGGTGTGAGCAGATTGCCCGGGGACCCTGCTGCCACTGGGCCGGCCCTCAGAACCGCGACTGTTGGCTGAAGAGGGGGAGGCTAGGAAGACAGAGGTCCTTGGGGCAGAGAGAACCCCCAGAGGCCTCCATCCTCACTGGCCTGTGTGTACCCCACATGCATCCTGGACGTTCCGGGGGCACCGGCCCGGACGTCAGTCAGGAGAAGCCTTTTGTTTCTTTTCTCCCGCGTGTGTGTTGGGGAGCAGAGGGGCACATGTGACCTTTACCATCCTTTGTGCCATCCAGTGGGAGACACCAGGGAGCACGGGCACCCTGGAGAATGAGGGAAGGAAGGTGCTGGACTCGGGGAGACTGTGGGTGGAAGAGGAGCGAGAGGGGGAGACGGAGGAGCACGGAGGCCCCAGGTCTGGAGAGGTGGCTGGGAGGCCACACCGGCTGTCCGCTGCAGCAGAGCCTTTGGGGACACTGGGCTCGTGGCCGCAAGTCTGAGTTGAGCACCTCGGGGGGCCCCTTCCCTCTTCCAAGGGGGTTTCTGCCCAGCCTGGCCTCCCCGCAGTGCTTCCCCGCAGGCTGCTCGTGCACATGCCCCCAGGACTCCCCGTCCTCGGGAGTAGGTTCTGGGGTGCAGCCCCAACCCACAGCCCAGGCTGCCTCCCAGGGAACGGCAGCAGCCCCAGGATCGGTGGCAGGAGCTCGAGTGCCGAGCGGTTCGGGCAGCCCCGCCAGGGGTCCCCAGCCCTGGGAGGGGGCCCTGTCTGGAAGGAACATAAGGAAAAATGGAGCCTGGAATTTTTTCCTCTGAAAACAATTTTTAAAAGAAAACTTGTTTCAAACGGGGGAAGATTGATGTCCTTCTTGCTTCCCCACACTTGGTCTGGGGCCAGCGAGGTGGTTTAGAAGAAACCCTCCTCTCCCTGTATTAAATGTAACCAAACACGACCTGCATTTGCAAATCACACGAGGCCCTTCAGACAGCGGAGCTGAGGAATCCTGGCCACCGCAGGGCCAGGCCAGAACACACAGGCCTGTTATCCTTGGGCCAGGGCCGGGGGGCCGGGCCGGGGGGCCGGGCGTTGGCGGGCAGTGGGTCCTCTAGTGTCAGGAGGTGTCCGAGACGAGGGTGGAGGCCGTGGCTTGCCGTCAGGGGCTCGGCCCCGCAGGAGCTCAGGGGGAGGCTGGCAACTGGCAGCCATGGCGGGCGAGCCGGCCTTGGCACCACGCGCTGTGCTTGCCCCTCTCAGGGGGCCCTCAGCACCCCAAACGCTTATGAGCTGCCCACCTGCTTGAGACAACCAAAAAGCCAGGATGGGGCAGTGGGGTGCCAGGGACCACCCCCCCTTAGAGTCCCCGGTCCCCAGGCCAGGTTGGAAAGCCCCAGCAGTGTGTGGGGCGGTGGCATGTTTTGAGTCTGCAGATGCAACCCAGCGTCCTCTCCACTCTGGGCCCTGCTGTAGCTCTGCCTCCCGGGAGGAGCGGAGGAACCTGCCACGGCACAGCCTGGTCCCTGTGCTCTTACCACGGCTCAGAGTGGTGGCACGTGGGGACAGAGGCCCTGCTCACTGGAAGGATGGCCCTCGTCCTGCCCCTCCACTGAGGGCTGTGTTCTGCCTGCTGGGCTCTTTGGCCCCATCCCTTGCTTCCTTCAGAAAGCACATACATGCACACACACCTGCACACGAACATGTGCACACAAGCACGCACACACACACACTCACACACACACACACATGCACACATTTGTGCACATGGGTGCACATGTGTTTATGTGTACACACACAGGGACGTGAGTACACGTGCGCGCGCGCATGCACAGTGCTCACGTGTACGCACACACACATGCACGTGGATGCACACATGCTCATGTGTGTCACACATATGGATGCAGGCACACACACACATGTATGGACAAGGAGCACACACGCCGGGGCTCACGCTTCCCAGGAGTGTGTCACGCAGTCAGGAAGGACTAAACCTCTAGAGCTTGCAGCCCCCCTGACCTCATCACTGCTCCAGCCCCCAAATACTGCTCAAACTGAGGGAGGGGCAGGAGAGTGTCAGCAGAGCACAGGGGTGGGGCAGCCATCCTGCCAGGATGCACCACCTCTCCCTGGGCCTGCAGACCCAGCGGGGGACATGGGCACAGCCAGAACCAGCCCCAGTGGGGGCTCACCAGAGCTGGTGCCCCAGGGCTGCGCAGCCTGCCCCCAGCACTGTGGGAGGCCTCGGAGGACCCACGCCTCTGCCCACCAGCCCACCCTGGGGAGCACACCAGGGGCCCTGAGCAGGCTGCCTCGAGCCGCACGGAATCAGTTAGGGGTGCCTTCTTCCTGCCTCAAGCCGGCTGTCTGGAGACCGACCAGTGGGACCAGCGGGACCAGTGTCTGACAGGGGGGACAAAAAGTGGGGTAGAGATGGGGCATGAGGTGAGGGCGGGACCCCGGGGATGCCAGGGGACATGGCGTCGGCCTGAGACAGCTGAGCAGCAGGTCCACTGTGCTCGGCCAAGACTCCATGCATCCTTGAGGGTCACCAGCAGGCCCAGTGGTGGCCTCCCCACCCCCGCTGGGACCGCCCACCATGTGACGAGTCCAGACCCAGGCTGTGGCGCTGCTGGAGGACCAACTTATAACTCGTAGGGTAGCCAGATTAGCCAATAAAAATATGGGATGCCCGGTACAGTTTGAATTTCAGATAAAGGACAAATAATCATTTAGTATGTACGTATGTCTGTAACAGTGTCCCACACACTGCATGGCACTCACTCACACTGAAATCCACGCGTTAACCTGGAGTTCCGGTTCCAGCGGGCCCTGCCCTTCCCCCACCACATGCACGTGGCTGCTTCTCTGAGTCCACGTCTCAGGGGCTCCCAGGCTGGGCGGTGCAGACCTGGACCACCCCATCCCTGGAAGGTTCTACCGGACGGTGGGCTCGCCTGCTGTCTGGGGCCTGGACTGAAAGGTCTGTGTGCAGGACCCGAAGCCAGGGTGACAGGAAGCAGAGCTGCTGGCACAGCCCAGGGGTGTTATAAAATTGGGGGGAGGGGTGGCAGGAAGAAGAGGAAGGGGCTTGGAGCCCAGTAGGGGCCCTGCCGGCATGGGTGTTGGCCCTGCCCCATTCTCTAAACACCCCCAAGTTTTCCCATCTCTGGTGCTGACGCCAAGCCTCCCTCACCAGCAAGCAGGACGTCACTGGTACTTGTCGGACATCACGCAGTGCAACGGTGCAGGGTGGCCAAGCCTGGGCTGACCCCTGCCCACCATGCAGCCAGCCGAGGCCAAATAAGGCAGAGGCAGGTCTGAGCTGCTTGAGGCCGGGGTCCCCTGCACCCTCGGAGCCCAGCCTCTGCCCTTCCCTGAGGTGCCAGCAGGCAGGCAGAGAGGACAGCAACCCCTCTGACCGTTGCCCTCGCTGCGCTGCACGTGGGAGGTGGCTTTGTTCTCAGACAGCCATGAGAGGCAGAGCCCAGCCCCCGCAGGCGATGTCTGGGGAGCCCCTACGGTCCTGTGTCTCCAGACCTGGGGTTCTGCCCGTGGGAGCTGCAGACAGCTGAGAGTGCCGATTCCCGCACCGGCTTCCCTTCTGCTCACTTCCTGTCTCGGAGGGCGCGGGCCGGGGAGAGGGGCCCACGCAGGAAAGGTGACCTCGGTGGAACAGGGAGGGAGCTGGCGGTGAACCACAGGGGCCCTGGGCACGGTGCGGGGAGCAGCGGCGGGCAACAGACATAGAACAATATTGGCCGGTTCAGACCTGTGAGGTCCCACGGAGAATGCTCCACTTTCAAGTTCACTAATGGTGGGGGGCAGGTCTCCCCGTTCTCTGCGTTCAGTGACGTCTGCCAGTATAGCTTGGAAACGGGCTGTTTCCAAGGAGGGATAGTTACTACACAGTGATGGGCACACACTGCACATCAGGGCATCGCCCCCCACGTCCCCAGCCAGGGGTCGAATGGTCCCCACGCGGCCCGCACTCAAGCCACATTTCAAAGCAGTCAGTTCTTGTTTTTTTACAGAAGGCCTCCTGAAAACCAGAAACGCGCAATTCTTCCCCAGAATTTTATTAAAGGAGAAACATTCACTTCTAGTTAAACGAGGACAGAGCTGACAGGTATGGGGGGCCGCCCGCCCCTTCTTTGATGCTTTGGGAGTGGAACATCCGTAAAAGTCACACTCAGGGCTTCAACCCCAGGCGGGTCCCCTCTACCTGTCACTCTCACCACCTCCCGGATGCTCTCTGGCACTCTCCCAACAGAAGAACCTTAAGGAAATTCATCTTAAAAGGTGACCGGTGTCCTCCCAGGGCCACCTTTGGGGCGACGGAGCAGGTCGGAAGGACAAGAAAACAAGGTTAATCCCTAGAGTTGTCCGTGGGCTTCGCTTGAGACCTGGCCTCCCGTCTCCCCACCACCCCCGCCTGGCACCCCTCCTTTGCTCTGGTTTGTCCTCTTAGGAGGCTTGGGGACACGGCCCCCTGCACCCTGGGAGCTGAGCGGAGGACGGGTCACAGGCTGGAGCAAAGGGTTTCTCCTTGGCACCCACAGGCTGGTCACCCCAGAGTGAGATGGGGGAAAAGCCTTGAGGTTAAGGGTGTGCCGCACAGAGCGGACGAGCAAAGGAAACACAGTGGCCCCTCGCCTGTCCTGGGGGGTGGGGTGGCCACAGGAGCTGCTGGCATCTCACACCCAGAGCCATGTGCTAGAAGGGTGTCTGTCAGGGGCGAGGGCCCTGCCCCCCACACACACACACACACAGCCCCCTCTGGTCCTGGAGAGGGTTGTGCCCGCAGGGGCTGGGCTGCGCCTGCCTCTCCGTCCCTGGGTGGGCTGGCCAGCTAGTGTCTGGGGCCGTCTCCCCCCATCCCCGGCTGTTCCCGCCAGAGCGCCGGGGGGCACCGCTGCAAATGTCATTATTACCAGGAGCCATTTATAGGGTGCACTTTGTACACATACAGGGTTTACAATCCCCTTTATTAGTCATAAAAGGGAAGGGGGAGACGGCTGCAGCCGCGTTGGAGCTGGGGCTGGAGCTGCCACCTCCACCAGCCAAAGCAGGGACTGGCGTGAAACCCTGGCCCTTTGGGCCCTCTCCTGGGGGACAGGGGCGGGGATAGCTGAGCTGCAGGGCAGCCCCCACCCCATGGCTGGTACCTGGGGAGGGTGAGAAGGGCCGTTGGAGAGATGGGCTTGATCCCTGAGGGGTCTCCCTCTCCTGAGCCCTCTTCCGAGCACACAGGGCTCCGTGATGCCCAGGCCCCCATGCCACTGGTCACGGCATCTCCTCTTGCTGACCCTCCAGGCCTCCACCCCCAGCCCCGTGGGGATCTCCACATCCAGTAGAGAGGCAGTCAGCACAGAGGCCTCCAGGCTGCCCGGGGTGCAGGGGTGAGGCCCTCCCAGGCTCAGGCCCCTCGTGTCCTGCTTGGTGTCCTGCTCGGTGCCAGCCTCCCCTGCCATGCTGGCTACCCCTTGATGGCTGAGTGGCCTCCTGTGACCTCAGCTCAGGTCTCCCTGCACCAGGGCCTGCTTCCTCCCTCAGGCAGGGGCTTCTTCAGGGCAGGGGGCGGCCTCCCCCCTCAGACTAGGTTCTCCCCGGGGCAGTTGCGGCTTTTCCCCTCAATCGGGGGCATATGATGGGGTGGGGGCTGCCGTGCCTCGTGGTGTGGGGGCTGCCTCCCCCCCTCATACTGGGGCAGGGGGCTGCTTTCCCCTCACAGGGAGCCTCCCACAGGGCGGGAGGGACCCAGACTTCAGTGTCTGCCCAGAGGCGCCCGGCGGGCGGCCCCCCAGACCAGAGATTCCTGGAGCCAAGGCGCTGCCGCCCCCACCGCTGTGGAAAGTTGGCCTAATCAACAAGGCCACACGCTAAATAAATCACTCGAGGGGCTTAGTGCGGTGTTTTCGCAGCGGCTGTAATAATAATATTAATAACAATGCCGCTCAGAGAGCTGGCAGAGGCCGGGCTCACGGGTGGGCGGGGCGGGGGCCACGAGGCATCCCTGGGCCTGACCAGCCCTGCCCCCAGCCTGCGCCCACCCACCAGGCCCCACGGCCACCCAGGGCCGCCCGGGGGACTTCAACTGAGCCCCCACCCCAGAGCAATGCACATGCTGGGGCTGCGGGGGAAGGGGCAGCCTGGAAGACCCCGGGAGACACCCAGAGTGTGTGTGTGGGGGGGACAGTAGGCAGGGGGGTGGGGAGAGCGGGAGGGGGGTTCTGGGAGACAGAAAAGTGGGGCTGCCCAGGTTTAACCCTTTCTTCCCCCAGTTGCAATCCCCCTCTCTGTCCCCCTAGTAGCCCCTCTGCTGGGCAGCTGCCTCTCCGCCTTGCGGGGTTTCTGCCCTCTCTCTCCATCTCCTCCCCGACCTCCTCGGGGCCCCTCCTCTCTTTCTAAGGCAGACAGGTTCCCAACCCACCTCGCCCTACCTTGGGGTCTCCCCCCTTGACCTGGAGCAGAAACCAGGTCAAGTCTTGCCGTCACAGATGTTGGTTCCAGGGTATGGAGGGGAGGGTGTCCATCCACCATACTCTTCCCAGACCATGCGGGACCCCTGGAGGCCAGTGCTTGCTGCTGGGGAGGGAGCCAGGCTGGCAGAGCAGCGCTCATTAGGTGGGGTGCAGAGGAACCCCAGGAATCACGCCTGGACCTGGATGTGCTGGCGGGGAGCAGGGGCTGGGCTCCCGAGAGGTTTGGGTGGCCCTAGCAGCTAGCAGAGGTGGGAGGGGCCTCAGGAAGTCGGGCCCCCTTGGGGAGACGGAGGAGGGATCTCGGTGGGGGTCTGAGGAGGCTGATGGTGGCTGGTATGAGGGGCTCCGGCTCTGCAGAGTGACAATGGAGGCAGAGGGGCTGTCCCGTCAGGTGCCCCGCATACCCAGCCCAGGATGGCACACGATGCCCCATGGCGGGGACCCACGGACAGTCGGAGCTGCCTGGGGGCCGCCTCTGCTCCCTGGAGCTGTAGACAAGAAGGCCAGAGTCCCTCCTGAGACAGTCCCCAGAGGCTGGAGGCCCGCTGGTGGAGGAAACCTGGGGTGGGTGGGTTCGCAGAGGGGACACTCAGGGACCAGGTGTGGACAGGAGGGCAGTGAGCAGTAGGTCTGGGCTCAGGGAGGTAGGAAGGGTGGGCAGCCAAGCACCGGGACATCTGGGGTAGCTAGTCCCTGGCTTGGCTTTGTGTGAGGTGGCCTCTGGGGACTTGCGGGGGGTGGGGTCCCCACAGGGTGCTCTCTGAGCCTAGAGATGTCACTCCTGGGAAAGGAGTGTCCTCCAGGCCCACATGGGCAGCTGCCCGCTGCTTGGGAAAGGGCAACGTGGTGGTTGGGTCAGCAGTTAGGACATCAAAGCCCCTCCTGAGTTCGAAGATGCCAGAGGGTAACGGCCATGGGCCGGCTGCCCTGTTTAAACCTGGCCTTGGAAAGAGGAAAAGGGAAGTGAAAAGGGGAAATGCAGGCCCCTCCCGTCCCCCTGCCCTCTTCTGAGCGGGGAGAGGGAGAGGGTTTCTGTGGGGCCTTCACGCCAGCCGTCTCCCCTCCCTTTTGTTGCAAAAGCAATAGAAAATAAACTCTTCCCTGCCCGCCACCCACCCCCAAACGAACCCCAGAGCTGGGCCCAGTGCCGTGGGGATAGCGGCACCGGTTGCTGTGACCGCCGGTGTGATGTGAAAAGTACATTTCTTGTTTTATGATGAGAACAGGAGGGAGGAGGCGAAGAGAGAGGTTCACTACTTTCCCGTCTCATTTTGTAAGGCCTTTTGCCTGGGCACCAAGGCGCCCATCCCAGCCCTGCGATGCCCACACCTGGGCCTGGAGCCTGGCGGAGCGGAAAGCAGGAGGGGGCGGCGAGAGATGGCGTTTCAGCTGGCCGTCCACCCGACCACCGGCCTGAAACGCAGGGGAGGGGCTGGCTGGTCAGGGAGCCGTGGCCAAGGGCAGAGTCGCCCACCCGGACCCAGCCGCCCTGCCTGGGAAGGGGCCGCCCGTTCCACATGGCGCATGGAGGCGGCGGGGGCAGGGAGCAGTGCAGGCAGCACGGCGTGGGGGGGGGGTTGCGCTGAGTGGACAGCGTGGGGTCTTCTGGGTGGAGTCCCCGGCGCCGGGCCCCAAAGTGAGCTCCAAAGGGAGCTAGCGGGTAGCCCCTGGGGGGTGCTCCCTACAGGTAAGTGTTGTCAGCTGCGTCTTGGGATTCTAGGCCTGGGCACCTCTTTTATTGGTACAACAAAGACCACGGGCCTGAGAGCCGGCAGGGGGCCCCCCCTATGGGGAAGTCGCTCTATGTGGACCTTCACACTGTGGTGGGTCCCCGACCCCTGGCAAGCTGAAGAAACAGCCCCTTCCCCTCCTCACCAGAGGACCCACGGGGGTCCCCAGAGCTGTGCCTGCACAGAGCAGCCGGCTGCTGCCTGCTGCCTTCAGTGGGGGAACGTGGCTCCCCCGTGGGGGCCAGGGGCTCTGTGCATCCTGGGAGCCCTCCCAGGCAGAGCTGAGCCTCACGTTCCAGCAGAAACTCCGGCCAAGCTGCGTGCACCCCAGGCCGGGCTCCCCAGCACACAAGCAAGCAGGGCCAGTCGAGGCCCCATGTCAGCTGCAACCCCCAGGGCCCTCCCTGTGACCCAGGAGCTCTGCCCTGGGAAGGTGCATCCGGGGTGAGTGGTCAGGTGCCAGCCGATGCCCGGGCTTGCCTCCGGAATGCAGTCACCAAGGCAGCCTGACCCTAGACTCCGGCACAGAGCCAGATGTCCTCCAGCATGACCGCTGACCCCCTGTGCATGGACTGTGAGTGGGACAGAGGTGGGCAGGCAGGAAGCACCCACGAAGGTGCCCCTGAGAACGGCTGGAGCCATCTGGGTGGTAGGGGAGCCCCAGGGAAAGGGCCGGCTAAGGGACGTCGGTTTGGGGGCCCCACGAGCACTCCGAGTTGGGGACACTGGCCTCTACCCCTGCCCCTTTGGAGGGCGCCAGGCCGGAGTGCAGGGACTTTGGGTGCGGTGAAGACATGTGGCAAAAGGCTCCCGGCCCCTTGCGCTGGTTCCTGTGCCCCCCGAGTCTCCACTGAGAAGGGGTGTGCCCTCTATCACACTGGAACAGGCACGGGATGAATCGGGGAGCAGTGTGGATGGTGGCAGGAGCCAGAGCCGGCCCCGGGCAGTGGGGGACAGGCTGGGGGTTGCGTGAGTGGCGGATGGCTTCTAAGGACACTGCGTGTCCACCTGCTCAGCCCAGTCCAGGCCGACTGTGGGCCGCTGCCTGGGAGGGGCCTGGACTGGCCTGTCGAGCGAAGGACGGAGAAGAGGGCTGATGGGAGGGCGACAAGCAGGGACAGTGGGGCCTCCAGGGCCCCAGAGCCCAGCCGACTCCTTGGCCTGGGGACCCCAGGAGCGTCTGGCCAGGAGGACCCTGCCAGCCAGTGTTACCTCACAGAGACACACCGAGCGGCTGCCCAGTGGGGTCCCTCATGCCTGGAGGCCCTTCCCGAGACCAGGATTACCCCATCTTTATGACTCAGAAAATCACAAGGTCATGTGAGAGCAGGACAGGGTGGCCTCGGGCTCCCCGCCTGCGGCCCCCAAAGTCTCCACGGTGAGCCCAGGAGGACCTGGGTTGCCAGGCTGGCAGGCTTGGTCTGCGTGGAACCAGGTAGCAGCGCCCCAGACGCAGCTGAGGAGGAGACCCCAGACCTTCCGAAGGCTTCGGGCAACGGAGGGTGATTGTCGGCGTCCATATTAAACAGGGGCCCGTGCCCCTCCCTGGGGCCCAGCTGAGGAAGGCAGACCCAGGGGGCACTTGGTGGTCGGTGGCCCAAGGTCAGGGAGACCTCAGAGCATGGAGGGGCCCTGGGCGGCTGAGGGGAGCACTTGGTCACTCTAAAGCAAAAGCCCTTTGAGAGCAAGGGTGACCGCGGGAAGGTGGGTCCTATAAGAGGAGCCTTTCATCTTGTTGGGAGGGGTGGTGAGGGGCCAGGAGATGGTGGGGAAACCGAGGCAGGACAGAACTATCACTGTGTGAGTCAGCTTGGGCAGCCCTCACAGAGTCCCACAGGCTGGTGGCTTAAACCACAGACAGTTACCGCCTGCTGCCCTGGCGGCTGGCTTCCGAGACCTCTGTCCTCAGTGTGCAGACGGCCGTCTTCTCCCTGTGTCCCCACTCGGTCGTCCCTCTGTGTGTGTCTGTGTCCTGATCTCCTCCTCCTGTAAGGACCCCAGTCACATGGGATCAGGACCCGCCCCAGTGACCTTCCACCTTAACCACCTCTTTGAAGGTCTCATCTCCAAACAATCACATTCTGAGGTTCTGGGGGTTAGGGCTCTAACATGAATTTGGTGGGGTGGGGTGACAGAATTCAGCCTATGACAGTCATCCTTCCAAGAAGTGTCATCACAAAAGACCAGAGAGGCTGCCACAGGGACATGCAGGGAGAGGGGGTCACATTTGCAGGTCTTTGGGAAGTGGGGAGCTTGGAAGTGCCCCAAAGACAGGGTGGGTACGAGATCTCAGGGCAGGGCCGGGGGAGGGGAGCAGGGTGAGAGGGCTGTTCCCTCCCAGAGGCTCAAGTTGGGGCCATCGCCCCAAGAGTTAGGCCCAGGGATGGGGGTGGAGGCCCTGGGGCCTGGGTGGGATGACAGCGGCATTTCCTTAGCTGGGTTGATGGATGGAGTTGGGGGGCCGAGCAGTTGGAAGTGCAGTGTGGGAAACAGCTTAGCCAGAGCCGGATGACAGAGAGGGCCCTGGGGAGGGGCCTGCAGGGGCTGCACGTGCAGAGACAGCCCCCATCTACCGGGATCCCCAGCCTCAGGAATCCAGCCCCCAGACCCACAGTCATGCCCGAGTCATGGCAGGCGGGGGACCGGGGTCAGGAGGGACGGGGTGGACGGTGTGTGCCCAGGCAGAGCCTCTCCCCAGCAGCCATCTTTCTGCCTCCCTTAATTGTCACCGCATGAGCTCGGTGAGGGAAATGAGTTAACGCAGAAGTTTCCTCCAAAATAGCTCATCAACAAAGCCCAGATGGAAAACCCGCCTCCGTGGAGCAATGATTTCTTTCTGGAAATATGTAGTGCGAGGGGTGAGCTAAAGGACAGGTCCTGGGTGTTCCTAAGACAGACTGGCGTCCACGCACCACCACCCTCCTTCTCAGGACCCTCACCTGCACACCCTTCTCCTCTCCCCTTCTCTTGGCTGTCCTGACTCTCAGTACCTGGATGCTCAGTGCCCTGACTCTCAGTACCCTGACGCTCAGTACCCTGATGCTCAGTATCTGGATGCTCAGTGCCCTGATGCTCAGTACCCTGACGCTCAGTACCTGGATGCTCAGTACCCGGATGCTCGGTACCTGGATGCTCAGTACCCTGATGCTCAGTGCCCTGACGCTCAGTATCTGGATGCTCAGTGCCCTGATGCTCAGTACCCTGATGCTCAGTACCCTGATGCTCAGTATCTGGATGCTCGGTGCCCTGACGCTCAGTACCCTGATGCTCAGTACCTGGATGCTCAGTACCCCGATGCTCAGTACCCTGACACTCAGTATCTGGATGCTCAGTGCCCTGACACTCAGTACCCTGACGCTCAGTGCCCTGATGCTCAGTATCTGGATGCTCGGTGCCCTGACGCTCAGTACCCTGATGCTCAGTATCTCGATGCTCGGCGCCCTGATGCTCAGTACCTTAATGCTTAGTACCCTAATGCTCAGTCTCTAACACTCAGTACCCTAACACTCAGTACCCTAACACTCAGTGGGTGGAAGGGTCTGCCATGGTCAAGGCCCAAGGTGGGCTTGCTACACCCAGACCAACAGAGCCACAGGGACTGGTGACCTCCAAACCACAGTCTTTCCTCAGCTGCCGCTCCCGTCCCCAGTGTGGTCATCCTGCTAACCATGCTCTCTGCTGTTACCTGCATGCACATTTCTCCTGCTGGCACTGCTCAGTGAGGGGGGCCCACGTTGCGTGGCTGCTCTGCCCCAGCATCTCCAGGACCCACTGTCTCCTGGCGGTGTGCTCCTAAGAAGGCTGGACGTCGTCTCCTTCCAGTCGGGGTAGAGAGAAGAAAGAGAGGAGGGTTCTCTGGGGACTTCTACTGCCAGACCCGGAAGTGGGACAATCACATCTGCTCACGTGTCCTGGGACAACTCCCTCCTGCGGCTGCATCTGCCCTGCATGGGGGCTGGAAGACTGTCCCCAAGACTGGTCCTCCCTGGCCCCGTCAGTGGTGCCCCCTTCCACCGCCAGGCCCTTGTCCCTCTGCCCTCCTCTCATGCCCATGAGGTGATGACTTCCTGGGTTTTGCAGGTGGGGTGTGCCCCCCTCGGGCTTTTCGGTTGCACTCAACCCACCCTCGCAGGGCTCCTACAGGCTCCACGACCCCGGCAGCCTGGCTCTGCTGAGCCCTCCTCAGCTCTCAGTGAGCTCACAGCCTGGCTGGGAGAAAACGCTCAAAAGGGATGGTTAGGTGCCAAGTGTGGCCCACCCCCGGGGCCTGGAAGAGGAGAGAAGCAGATCAAGGACACAGCCCCCACCCCCAGGAGGCTAATTTGATGGAGACCAAGGGCAGCCTGCGGTGGCCTGCCCGAATCGGGCCCCCAGCACGGTGCGTGTCGGGAAGAGAGGGCCCTCAGTAGGGCAAAGACCAGAGTGGGCAGGCCTTGGTGTGGATTGCGGGATGAGTGCCCCATCTCCCAGGTCACCCCCGAGGGGCAAGGAGGGCAGGCAGAGGACAGGCAGAAGCGACCCTCAGCCACGAGGCAACCGTGGACCTGGCCCAGGCTTCCCAGCTCCGAACCCCCGACGTGTAGCCTCAGCTTTCAGGAATGTCCTGTCCATGGTGGGAGCTGCCAAGGAGCGGGGGCCCAGGCAGGTGGCCGGCAGCTCTGACACTTTCCTGGCCGAGGCCTGCGTCCCCGGCGGACGCCGCTGTGAGGCCGTGCTAGGCTTACGCATCTGGGGGTGTGGGACAGTGTCCAGGCCTCTGGCCCATCTGCTCAGGCTCCCACTTGAGGGCCTGTTCTCGATGTCTGAAATATTTGTTTTCTAAGGGATTAACTGCCAGATGATTCTAGAAGGGGCCAGGAACAATTGCCACGGCTGGAGCAGGAAGGCCCTTATTCCCTGTTGGAACCTGAACCCGGGAAGCACCTCAGTACCTCGAAAAGATCACGCCACAGTCTCTTCCTTTCTTTAAGCATCAGCCCAGCCACTCACTTGTTCATTCGTTCATTCATTCACTCAACAAACATGTCCGCTATGAACTAGGCCCCTGGCCGGGCGGCTCCAGGCCCCACCTGGCCGGGTAGAGATGAGGCATCTGGCACTGGGCTCCCTCTCCTCCTGAGCCTCTCTCTCTCACACACACCCTGTGGCTCCTGGTGCCTGTTCCTGCTGAGGGTCAGCCCCAGACTGAGGCCATGCCATCCCCATATGCCACCCTCTTTTGTTGGCCTCTTAGGGGTCCGGTGGGGAAGGGGTGGAGCCTGTGGCCTCCTGGCGGGGACACTGCTGTGCAGAGAACTCTCTATCCTTTTTGGTCTGGCCCACCTGCTGAGATTCAGGTGGCAGTGGTCCTGGTGGGTTGGGTACAGGCTCAGGAGCGGAAGACCACCTGGGACAACCAGGTGGGGCCAGCAGGCAAAGTGTGGGAAGAGGCCTGGAGATAGCTTGTCTTCGAGGGGAGGTGGGTGTGGCAGACGGGGTGTGTTTGGGGCAGTGAGCGTGTTGGGTGCAGCCTGCAGGAGTCCTGGGGCTGCTCAGGGTTGCCTTGCTGATTCAGAGTGAAGCGGGGCAGCCAGGGGACCACTTGAGGAAAACTGGGGGCAGGGAGATTGAGGGACATGGAGGCTCAAGTGTGCAGGTGGGTAACCCCTGCAGAGTCTCTCAAAACCGTGAGAGCCGCGAAGGGAAGAAATATCCTGGAGAAAAGGCCAGAAATCAGAGCTGGGAGAGGCAAGGGCCCAGGGATCCTCGGCTTGCAGACAAGAAGAGGTGACTGTGGGACACCCCAGAAGACACCTCACAAGCCAATGAAGACTCACATTTGGTCCCTGAGGATGTCCATGGGCCATGTCTCTACGTCGCTGCCATAGTGGGGGTTAGGGCCTCCACTTATGAATACGGGGGGACACAATTCAGCCCACGACATCAGGCAACGCCTTCACATGGCCGGCTCAGCCCAGACCCATACCGGGAGGGTAATTCTTGGGGTCACGCATCTCCAACGTGGCTCGTGGACATAGTACAAAGCCAACCCCAGCCCCGCCACAGTTCTGTGACCACTGTGCTATGTGGAAGCTCACAGAACCATGCCCACGAGACCTGAAGACAGAAGCCATCAGCCTGAAGAAGCCCTCTGAGTGCATCTCAGGATGTGGTGGACACTGGCCATTTCTGCTGGCCCCGTGCCCAGGGTTGTGACATACCCTTGCCCTACGGGAACTGTAATTGATGCGGGTGGGCATGTGACCTGAGCTGGACCGTGAGATCCGTGTCCGGACCATGCTGGCACCGTCAGGAAAGAAACCGTCTTTCCACCATAAAGGCTGCGTCCATTTCTTGGAGCGGCTGGAACAGATGACCTCACACTGGGTGACGTACACAGCAGGACTGCATTCTCTCCCAGTCCCGGAGGCTGGAAGGCCAAGGTCCAGGTGTCACAGGGCCGCGCTCCCTCCAGAGGCTCCACGGGAGTCTCTTTCCCAACTGTTCCAGCTTCGGGGGGCTCCTGGGCTTGTGGCCGGATCACCCCTGTCTCTGCCTCCATGGTCACACGGCCTTCTCCTCTCTCTGTGTATCTCCTCGCCTGTCTCTTCTAAGGACACTTGTCACTGGATTTCGGACCCACCTGGGGTAACCTGGGATGCTCTCATCTCGAGATCCTTAATTCTACCTGTGAAGACCCTTTCCTAATAAGGCCACATTTACAGGTTTGGGGCATCAGGACGTGGACATGCTTTTGAGGTCCAGCACCAGCTCCCTAGATGCAACATGGAGGGTTGTGAGCCTGGGGCTGGCAGCAGCTGCCATGCCATGGCCTGGGGACAGACAGCCTGCTGAGAACAAGACTAGATGGCATCAAGGGGTATCTGGGGACACGATTCTGGGATCAGCCTGTTCGCTGAAGCCAGTGTGAGTTGAGCTACTGTCACTTACAGCTGAGTCTTGTTGGGTGTCTGGGTTGGTCACAGCGGGAGGAAAAAAAGGATGGGTGTGCTTCCTAGAGGAGGGTCCCAGAGAGACTGTCCAATGTCAGACCAGGCCAGTCTACCCTCAGGACAGACATCTACCAGCTTAGCTCGCCCATCCTAGTTTAGGCGGGAGTGACGTCGTACTAATCAGAACAAACAGCTTTTTCTGACTGTCAGCCCCAGCTTTCTAGAACAGATCAGCCTCAATTGAGCAGTCCTTAGCTCTTAGTTCACAGGCTCCCCTGCCCCCAGGCCTCAGAAAGTCCCTGCCAGGCACAAGGCTGTCTCCTGGCCCGGGCCACCCAGCCCCAAGGCCATCTGTGCTCAGCCCCAGGGCTCCTCGCTGTACCTGTCCCCAGGGACCCCTCCTTCTATGGCCTTATAGCCAGGTTCCAGCCACCTCTGTGCGTCCATGGGGCCTGTTGTGAAAAGGCTCATCGGTTCAGAGGAGGTGCTACAAACCGGGCCTTGAACGGGCCGAGCCGACTTCTCTGCTGTCAAATGGTGAGGGTGGATCTCACAGACCCAGCCTCCTCGGTCACACTGTTCTGCCCTGCAACCCATATCTTGGGGTCTGTTAGGGGCTGAATTATGTCCCCCGCAAAATTCACATGTTTGAGTCCTAACCCCCATGCCTCAGAATGTGACCTGATTTGGAAGTGAGGTCATGACAGAGATCATTGATGAGGTCACCTGGACTAGGTGACCTTAATCCAATCTGACTGGTGTCCTTATAAGAAATGGAGAGAGAGAAGATGGCCATGTGGAGACCCAGAGACACAGGAAGAATGTCACATGAAGACAGAGGCAGAGGCCAGAGTGATGTGTCCACAAGCCAAGGGATGCTAAGGATGGGGGGCCACCACCAGAAGCAGGGAAAGGGGCCTGGCACAGATTGTCCCTCAGAGCCTCAGAAGGCGCCCACCTGGCTGACACCCTGATTTGGGACTCCAGGACCACAAGAGGACACATTTCTGCTGCTCTCAGCCTGTGAGATTTGGTCACGGCCGCCCCAGGCCCCGTTGGCTGCCCCAGCTCCTGCCGTCTGTGCCCGTCCTCACCGGTGGAGAGAGGGAACAGAGGCTGCCCCTCCGAATGGGTGACCAGTCGTCCTGCACAGCACCGGTACTGATGCCCCTTGTTCAGAAATCAATCACATGGCCACGCCTAGCTGCAAGGGAAGCTGGTGAATGTAACCATATAACAATGTAACATCTAGAAGCTTCTACCAAAACTTTCCATTGGGGGCCGGCCAAGTTGCGCGATGGTTAAGAGCTGGCTTGGGACGCCAGAGGGCCCCGGTTCGGATCCCACATATGAGGGCCAGTGACACTGCCCTCCACAGCTAAGATGCTGAACAACAGCTCAACCTGGAGCTGGGCTGCCGTGAGTCGCCGGCGACGGCGTAGGCTGCAGCCCCTGTGGCAGTGGGTTGCCATGGGCTACCGTGTGTAGCCAGCAGCCAGCGTGAGCGGCCAGCAGCCGCAGTGAGCGGCCGTCCAGAAGCCGGTGACTGATGTGCCTCGCCCGGGAAGAGCGCAATGATGGTGCCAACTTGGGCCAGTGAAGCAACGTCCTCCACAACTAGACTGAAGACCAAAACGACAGCAACTTGTCTGTTCCCCTTCCCCCAATTCTCCAGCACTGTTTCCTTCCCCCCAATACCCCAATAAAAAAATCTTAAAAAAAAACATTCCATTGGTATGTAAAGTGGGGAGGAAGGAAGGGGTGTATGCAGTGTATGTATAAGGAGCTAGAACAAATGTCCGCAGGGTCCACCCAAACAACACGGGCCCCGCAGCCTCACAGCAGAGGCTCAGCGCTAACACCTACGAATGGAGGCACGGAGGTGGGCCTGTTCCCAGAGCAATTGGACACCCATTGCAATTGCACTGGGTTTTTGAGTGTTAGACAAGAATGTTTGGTGGACTAAAGACAGCTTTCAATGTTTCAGGCGTGAAATGTGCTGCCTGAGGCACCACAAGGAGGATGAGGGCTTGGTATACAGCAAGGGTGCAGAGCAGGGACTGTGTGGGGCCAGTGGGCCCCAGGGACCAGACCTGTCCAGGCACAGCTGAGGAAGAAGAAAGCAGGCTTCTAATCAGGAGCCAGGGGTCAAGAGGCATCCAGACACAAGGGGCCTGGCCCCACATGGACAGCCGAGGGCCAGTGGGAGTCTGTGCCAGCCAAGTTCAGGCGTGGATGATGGCAGAGGTCAGATAGGACACTGCACTGGACAAGGAGGGCGGCTTTCTGGGGAGCTTTGAGGGCAGGGCCTGGAGGCGTGCAGGGTCCTGGCACTGTGGCTGGAAGAAGGGATTACAGACAGGAGCACACCTGTGCCCCAGGAGCCCACATGTTGCTGGGAGCTCAACTAGAGGGATGGCACCGCTGACCTGGCTCCTGTGTCACCTGGGCCAAAGGGAAGGTGACAGTGGATAACTGGAGGCACGACAGATCCCCGTATCCTGGGGAGGACATCGCTGAAAGCCCTGGCTGGAAGGCCAGGGACAGGCGCCCAGGTCCAGAGGGAAACTGTTCCCACGGGGCCTCCAGCGGCACAGGGCCCTGGGCTGCCTGGCTGAGCACAGGATTTCGGGGTCCTCCCCCTTGCATTGGGCCCACCGTTCCCTGAATAGTGCTGGCTCGGCTGTGAGTGTGGAAGGAGCAGTGTCTGTAAGGTTTCAGTGCCAACCCTTATCACCCCCTGGGGCACCAAGGCTGGGGTTCACCCACCCCATGACCTGGGTCAGGCTGCCTAGTCTCCTATGTTCGCCCCAGGCAATGTGTGGACAAAAGACGGGCCAAATAATAAACCTGACGAGCTCATGGGAGGCCAGCATGGTGGGCCCTACAAACCAGAGACAGAAAGTAACCGCATAGGACAGTCTGAACATAAAAATTACTAACTGAATGCGGGTCATGGCCTGTAGTCACATCCTTGGCCTGTAGCTTCCTTGACAAAGGTCAGTCTTTACCTTAAGTGAGACTTTCTATTGCCTTTCTGCATCTAAGATAACATACTTTTGAAATGTCAGCGTAACCCCTTTCTCCAGGCCCCTCAGGGCACAGCCCACCACACCAGAGCACAGACCACAGGACCCCTCATGGTTATCTTGTTCCCTGAGTACCATCTCTGTGTGTTGTAACTGTTAATTATTTACTATCCTGTACCCGCCAATGTAAAAGTATGTGTCTCTCCATCTTACTTTTTATCCAGTCCCAGAGATTTTCAACTTGGCCTCCTCCCTTAACCTACCACCAGTTGGTTTCCAGAAGCCCTCCCTGCATCCCCTCCTTCTATTCTAACGTATAAAATAAGCTGCAAACCTTCCATTCTCCGGAGCATTTTCTCAATACAATGAGCTTTTCCTTCCTGGCAATTGTCGCAGGTCTGCTCAGGCCTGACACTGCCGTGGTCCACAGGGTCTTCAGGGAGGCAGAATGATCGCCTGAGCCACCCCAGGCTCCCCACCTGAGTCACCCCAGGCTGTATGGTTGAAGCTGGGGAGATGAGAGGAAATACTTAGAGACAATGAGGTGTCCTCGTGCCTGGATGACGCAGAGCTTGGCCTCAGAGGGAAACCCTTCCCACTGGGCCTCCGGAGGCACAGTGTCCTGGAGACTGCCTGGCTGAACACAGGAGGCTTTTGGGGTCCTCCCCTGTGCATCGGGCACTGACCCTGAGTTGATCTCAGCCCTCAGTGGCGCCAATCGGTTTTGGGTGTGGAGACAGCCGTGGCCGCAAGATGGCAACTCCGACTCACATGTCACTCACAGCTTGAGGGGCCGAGGCTGGGGTTCACGAGCCCCACATCCCCGGTCCACCCAGGTGTGACATTGTTATGCCCCACGAGGGTCATCAGGGAGACAGGACACTCACTCGAGCCACCTCAGGTGCCAGATTGAAACATATCCACAGCCTCACGGTCACAGGTCACCCTCTGAGGCCATCAGCACCATGGTGTGGGACGCGCATAGCTTCTCCCCGTATCAAGGAAGCCAGCAGGTGCCACCAATCCTGGGGCTGCGCACCAAGCCCAGCACACCGGCCACTCCAAGAATAGCTCACAAACAGCCTTTAATTGAGCCAGCACCGGCCTCCAATAAAAGAGGACTCGAGCTCCTCAGACCCTGAGTGCCAGACATTAGCATCTCCATTCACAGGTGTTTGAGATGCTAAAGACCTAGGCGTGCCGCCTCCTCCCCAT
>NW_017731844.1:749641-753452 GCF_001890085.2 Hipposideros armiger
TCCAGGGGGCTCCTTCCAAGCGAAGGAATTTCGGGGTCATCCTCTTTTGGTCTTAGACCGATTCGCACTGGCGTTCCGCATCCCATAAATGCTGTCGCATCGGTTGTGGTCTGGAGACAGTGGTGTCCGCGAGGTGGCAGTGCGGGCTCACACATCACCGCCCGAGGTGGCTGAGGGTTCGCCCACGCGGTGTCCCGCATCTGCCCGCCCAATGTCCCGGGTTCGCCCACGCAATGTCCCGGATCCACCCAGGCCTGATACCGCGGTGGTCCACAGGGTGATCAGGAAGACGGGGCACTTGTCTGAGCCACCCAGGCTCCCCACCTGAATCCCCCCAGGCTGTACGGTTGAAATTGGAGAGATGAGAGGGAATACTTGGGGACAATGATGGGTCCCTGTGCCTGGATGACGCGGAGCTCGTCCTTGGAGGGAGACCTTTCCCACAGGGCCTCCGGCAACACAGTGTCTTGCGGGCTGCCTGGCTGAACACAGGAGGCTTTCGGGGTCCTCCCCCTTGCACGGGCGCCGACCTTGAGCTGATCGCAGCCTTGAATGGTGCTGATCGGTTATGGGTGTGGAGACAGCCGTGGCCGCGAGATGGCAGCCCCGACTCACATGTCTGAGGGGCTGAGGCTGGGGTCTGCTTACAGTTAAATGCGGAGGTCTGCCCCATTCTAATTTGGGGGTCCACCCATGGCTAAGTCAGAGTTTTTCCACAGTAAATTGGGGGTTCACCTATATCAAAAGCTGGGTCTCAGGCTTGGCTGGCGTCACCCCGCACTTCATGTTTGGGTCCACAGAGCAGAAAATCTGCCCAAGGACCCTCCAAAGTACCGCACCTCAGTCCAGCTGAGCTCCCGGTCCCTTGCCTAGGCAGGACCCTCCCATGGGGCCAACACTCTAGGCTTGGTAGGTGAACCATATGGATCTCAGGACCCCCTTAAGGCCAAGGGAGTTACTCAAGGGATGGGTGGCTGGGGCGACTCAAAGCTCAGGTCTTTGTTGTTACTGAATTGGCGGAGCCTCTGGCAGGCGGTACATTGGAAGGTGGGGACAGAGCTGTGAGGCTGCACGCGGACTCACCAGAGCGCGCCCGTGAGCTGTGGAGCATAGCGGGCATGCCGCGTCCAGATGACGGGAACATGGCGGTGAGGGGACCCAGGGTGCCCCAACCACAATGGGGAGCCTGCCCCATGTAAGCTGCTGTGGCTGCAACAGCCACCTTCAACTAGACAGCACTTGAGCTGGGAATCAGCTGCCCACCGTGCTCCTCGCTTCCTACCGCCCAACCTGAGCCCTGACCCCAACCCACACACCCCTCGCGACTGCTTCCTGTGGACATGTGGCCTTAGCCACGGAGGTGGCAGAGGTGGCTCTGAGTGCCGCCGAGTCCCCTGGTTCAGCCGGGAACCCCATCCATGGGCACAGAGAGCACCCAGTGCTGGGCGGGTGGGGAGCAGCACACATTGTCTGCCTTGAGGGAACCCCACTGTTTCAACCAGAGAGGGGGGACGTTTGGGGACAATGCCAGGCCCTGTTTACAGGCTGCCAAAGGAGGGGTGCGGGGAAGGCTGTCTTTGGAGAATTCCAGATCGGGCGAGGAACGTGCACTGGACCATCCCAGTCGGAGGTGGTCCTGGCGGTGGCCCCAAGTACGGTCCCTGCTCTGATTGGCTGGCAGAACAGGGGCGGGAATTCTGGGCGGGGCCACTCCAGTTAGAAAAAGCCCGGGCTAGGGCCGGGACGCAGGGCGAGGGTGGGGGTGGGGGTGGGATGGGGGAGCCCGGGGGAAACTGGGGAAGTGGGGGAGCCGAGGGGTAACCAGGGAAGCTGGGGTGCTGGGGAAACCAGGGGAAGATGGGGAACAGGGGTTCAGGGAAGCTTGCGTGGGCCAAGGATCACCTTGGAAATCTGGAGTCTGGCAGGAGTGGCAAAGGGTTGAGGGGCTGGCCGGGGCAGGGCTGGCGGGTGCCGGGGAGTTTGGTGGGAGTGGGGCTTGGGGTCCCAGGCATCCTGGAGACAGGGCTACATCGGCGTGGATTGTGACGGGCCCGAGCTAGGGGTGCAGAGGAAAGAAGGGGGAGCCAGACATTCATCCCGGTCAATTTTGGTTTCAGGACGTGGCGGCTGGTGGACAAGGGGGAGCTGGAGAAGGGTTCGCCCTGGGCCTGGGGCAGTGGAGTAGCTGGCAGCCACGGGCAGGTGAAGACAGCAGTCTGCTGTGCCAGGTGAGTCCCCTTCCCCTCCAGGCCCTTGCTTCCATCTCCTGCAAGAAGGAGGTTAAGGGGAGCAAGGACCCGTGAGGAGAAGGGACTGACCTGGCAGAGCGGCGGGACGAAGGCAGGACAGTCAGCACAGGTGACATCGTCTCAGGGGGAGCTGAGACTGGGCGGGCTGGGGAGCCGTGGGCTTGTCCCAGGTGAAAGAGCATTTCAAGCGGGCAGGGTGGGAGATAAGGCAGGGCTGCCAGCGAGGGAGGTCACAGGTGGCCGCAGGGACCCAGCACATGCGGAGGGCATTCCAGGCCCAGGTTGGACAGGATGAGATGGGGACTCAGGACACAGCAGGGTCCCCAGCCGCTACACATCACACCCACTGCAATCCATTTAGTAGTAGGTATAGGAGCGGCTCCGGCCAGGCCTCCCAGGCCTGTGCAGGAGCCTCGAGGGCAGGCGAGCGGGAACGAAGGCGCAGTGTGCGGGGCAGCCCGCGGAAGGACATCACCTGGAGGGAGCGGAGCGCGGCCGCAGGTAGTGGGCTCCAGAGAGATTTCTGCAGCAAGGAGGCTGCTGTGGGCCCAGCCTGCGGCTGCGCCGGCCCCACGTGGCACTGCATCCCAGAGGCTGGTGCGGAGAAGGCCCACAGTGTACTTGGTGACACTGTGTGCCTTCGCCGCACTGCCCCTGGGACTGACATGGTAGACAGGACAGCATCCAGGGGAGTCAAGGGCATGGGCGAGACCAGACTAAGCGAGGCGGGCAGGGCAGAGTGAATGGATTCGGTGAGGGGGGAGAGGTCAGGGCGCAGGCAGGGGAGAGGCGCTGCAGCCTGGCGCGAGCAAGGTGGGGCACTGGACTCCAGAGCCTGTGGCCAAGGCGGGCCCGTGCGGGCGGTGACGGAGCAGGGATCGGTGCCTCTGTGCTCGGATTGGAGACCAGGTGAGTGTCCTGACCACTGGCCAGCCTGACCCCCACCCACAGCCTCTGCCTACTCAACAAGAGCCTCCTCCATTCTCCCCAGCCAGGTCTCCAGTGGGGGTAGGCGTGCATGCCAGCCACCGAAGGCCAGGCGCCAGGAGGTGCTGAGAAGGACATGACATGGTCTGGTGTGACGGTGAGGACAGATGTGACGCTGTCTGGCCTTCCTGGTAAGTGCAGGTACAGGGCATGGCCCCTCAGGCCAACTGACCAGCATCGCCTCACTCATGACCCGTCTTTTCTCCTGTAGAACATTCTTGGCTGGTACCGTGGGGAGCAGAGCTCGCAAGTCTGTCCCTTTACTTTCCTGAAGGAGCCAACGCACTACTGCTGCTCTCTGGACCTCTAGAACCCTCAAGACGACAAGGTGAGGAAGCCCCGCCCCCCCCCACACACACACACACAGGGGCTGGGGATGGCACGGGGCCCAGGAGCCAGCGTTCACTCGCCCCTTATCCCCCAGAAATGGTGCTACCCAGCTCATGCCTGGGCCTTGGAACCCGGACTTGTTCAAGTCCTCCTAGCTCTGACTCAAGAAAATGCTGCATCGGAACCACTACACCACTTGACTCAGGAATCGGCTCTGGAAGGTGAGTGCGGCACCCTTCCAGAAG
>NW_017731844.1:753492-762764 GCF_001890085.2 Hipposideros armiger
CACCCGCCCGCCTGCCCTGCCCCACCCTCACCTCCTGTCCTATCTGCTATCTGCAGGTTAAGCAAAGGAATGAGATCGGCCTGACAACGCCAGAAGCAAGCAGCCCCTGCGGCAGCCCCACCCCCGCCAGCCACACCATCTTTCGCAGCCACCCCAGCTGTGGGCTGGAGACCACCGCCAGCCTTGCCCCACCACCACCACGGCCCCCCCTCCACCACCTTCTTCTCTTCAGCCTTTTCTCAATCTTTTCACTTCTTTCTTTTCCTCTTTCTTTGCTCAGGAGACGCAAGCCGTCCATGGCTCTGTCCCCCATCCCTCTCAAATTCAATTTGCACTATAAGTCGTTTGCACTGGTTTGGAGTCCTGGACGGCCTTGAGTCTCTGAGCGCAAGTGTGCGTGCACTGCCGAGTGCCTGGCCACCTATGGCCTGTACTGCGCCCCGGCCCCCACCACCCGTCTCTGTCTGGGGGTGACTGGGTGCAGCCTTGAGTGTGTGGGGCCCTGCCCCCACCTCGCCTAGTCTGGAAGCTGTAAACATCAGAAACAGCCTTCAAACATTCCATTGTGTGTCATCTCGCCCGTGCCCCTCCTCACCAGGGCTTCACCAGAGGCCCTGGACACATCAATAAATACAGTTACAGCACTTGGTCTCAGGGGTTTTCCTGGGGGGGGTGCGCCTCAAGCTGGGGAAAATGGGCACGGAGTGGGGGGACCTGAAAAGGGCACATGAGACAGGGTGACGGGAAGGGATGATAAACGGGTGGGCCGTGGAAGGGCACATGACACGGGGAAGGCCTGTGTGTGGCCCAGGTGGCGTGGGCACCGGGAGGGAGCGGTAGGACCAGGGGACCCTCACAGGGAGGGGAGGGGCTGGGGTGGCGAAGGGAGTTCTCAGCCACGAGAGCGGTCAGGTGCCACCAAAGTCTCTCTAAACGCGACACTGCCACACGAGGTACCTCCCCGAGCCCCAGACCCCAGAGGCCTGGTGCAGGGCGTTTGGTTGAAGAGCCATCTGAGGGGAGTGGGCTTGACATGGGGGGGAAACGTGGCCGTGTGCCTGGGGCAGAGCTGACCGAGCCACCGGGAAGCCCCCACCCCGCCACTCACCCCCAAGCCGTCGGTGCTCAGCAGACCAGGGAGCCTTGAGCTCAGGGGCACACGGAGGTGTCTCTCCCAGCTCCCACTCTGCTGTGGTGAGAACTGGGGGTGTAGGGGGGGCAACAAGACATGAGAGTCTGCTCAGCTGCAGTGGGGGGCAGAGCGGGGGCCTGGGAGCTTCTCAATGGCCAGGAGACAGCCCAGCAGAGATGAAAGGGGGTGAGGGGGTAAGAAGGGATGAGAGAGGGGGGAGGACGAGGGTGGTGACAAGTGAAGAGTTGAGGTGGGGGAATGAAAACATGAAAGAGTCAAGGACGAGGGAGGGGCCCGGGTGGGGAGGCGAGGAAGGTGAGGGGTCTTGGAGTCTTGCCACTGAAGCCCCAGGACCCAGCCCTGCTGGCGTCAGCTTTGGGTTCCTTCCTGGGCCTGGGTCTGGGGTTCTCGTCCCCATACAAGGCAGCAGCTGGGTTGGGGGTCCCCAGGCAGAGCCCCCCAGGCCTCCCAGCCCCTGGGCCCCCGGCAGTGCAGAGGCGGGAACACGAGGAAGCAGCTGTTGGAAAGGAGCTGGGTTCTTGGCCCCTCCCAGTGCTCAGAGTCAGAAAATGCCTGAGCCCAGAGAAAGGCCAGATAGCACAGGTCTGAGAAGCCCACCCCAGCTCACCTCCCGTGCAGTCCCCACTGTTCCCATGTGCCCGGGCTCCTCTCTGGGCCCCCTGCTGGCCCCACCCCCACCCCGGCCCCGTAATACAGGGGACATGGGACATCCGGAGCTCTGGTACCCGCGGGCGGGTGGTCACCACAGTGCACATTTGGGCAAAGGCATTTCTGCAAGGCCTGGCTGCTGGCGCCCTCAGGGTCTCCCACCATCCCCTGGAGGTTCTCGCAGGCGCCAGGCAGCGCCCCTGAGCAAGGCCGCATCCGTCTCCAGGCCGCCGGCCGGGTCGACTCACCCAAGTGGGCTTTGCGGGGGGATGAAGGAACCCATCCATTAGATGTCAAGAGTAGGGACTGTAAACGGCCTTTATTATAAACATCCGTCTCTGCTGGAGCTTTGCAGAGCTGGGCCTCGAAGATGAAAGCTGGGCTGCCCTGGTGGTGGGCCGCTGGTGTGGGCACCACGGAAGGCGGCCGGGCAGCGTGGGGCAGGGGAGGGGTGCTCTGGAAGCCTCTTTTGGGGAACACAGGGACTGCCCGCTTCCATGGGAAGAGGGTCCCCCAGGAAAGGGTGGGCACCCCTCGGGGTCCTGGGGTCCGTGGGGCTGGTTTCTCGGGGTGCTGTGGCCCTCTCCCGGTCACTGGAGGGGCACAAGTCACACCCACATTTGCACCTGGGAGCCCTGAGGCCCGTTTCTGGTTTGGAATGTGGGAGGGTGGGGCTGCTGTTCCCACACCCACCGAGGGGAATGTTGAGGCCCCCGCTGCACCCCAGGTCTCCAGCTTTGTTCGCATGCACAGGGCAGGGTCGACACAGGGTGTTTTTTCTGCGTTTAAAGCTGCTCCCAGGCACTGCAACCAGCAGGGAACCTGAGTGCCTTGGGGGCCCAGCGAGAGGTGTGGGGCAGCCTGTGGGGCTGGGAGCAGGTGGGGGCAAGAAGCCACACAGGCCAAGGCCTGGCTCCGCAAACAGGTCGTGAGCCCCGAGCCTCACCCAGGGCTGGGAAAACGGCGGCAGCCAGCCCTGCCCCACAGAGCCCTCCTTGGAGCTGGGGACCGCCAGGTTGGAATGTGTTTACCTTTGGCCCAACCCGATTTCCTGCTTTTTAGAGAAGGGGCTTAGAGAGGGTTGTTAGACAGGCTCCTGGCGCCCCCGCCACCCAAAGGCACTTTCAAAATACCCCTGCACTGAGTTAAGTGTCACGAAGCAAACAGGGGCTTGAATTTCATTCCCAAACCCCAGCCCTGGGGTGGGAGCAGGGGCAGGGGGCCCCGGCAACAAATGTGCGCGGGGAATCAAGGGGAACGCATTTCCAATATCGGTGAGACCAGGGACAAGACCCAGGCCTCTGGCTGCGCCCTCCACCCCACTAGGCACCCAGCACAAAAGCTGCCAGGTTGTCACGCTTCGAACCCCCCACCAGCCATGCTCTGTGGAGGGTGAGGCTGAGCAGGCCACTCACCCAGGCTGTAGGAAACAGGACTAATGCGTGTGTGTCCCTGTGTGTGCGTTTCTCAGCGTGGGCCTGTGTGCCGCAGGTCAGCCGTCCAGCTGTGTGCTCGGGACGTGTGCAGCCAGCCCCAAACACGTCCCTGTCGCGGGTTGTGCGTGTCCACAGCTACGGCTGTGGCTGTGAGCAGGGGTCTCTCTTCAGGGTCTCTCACCATATCCGTGCAGAAGGCACACATGTGGGTCCCGTCCCGTTTGGGGGCTCTCTGTGTGGCCTGCTGGTGTTTGTGTGGCCCCGACCCACGTGGGAGCCAGTGTCCCCCGGAGGGTGGACATCTGAGCCTGGCTGTGTGTGTCTTGTGCCTTTGTGTGGGTTCTGTCTCAGCCTGGATTTAATAACCCAGGAGCCCACTTTCAGGCCGGGATTATGGACAGCTGGGGGGCGGGGTGGGGTCAGGACACTTGTTACACCACTGAATGGGGACAGAAAGGCTCCCAACAATACAAAGGAAATGAAATCCCTTAAATGGGAGGTTTGGGGTCTGACTACAACATACCCTGGGGAGCCTCAAACAAAGCCGGCTGGGCCCTCTCCCCACCCCAGGCTCCCGGGGAGGCAACGGCTTCCCTACCCCCAGAGCTGGAGGTGTCTTTTGAGCGCAGAGGGCAGTGGGCCCAGCCTGGGGCCCCACGCGGCCCACGCCAACATGGGGCCAGGAGCCACAGCCGCTGGTCAGCACCTGACCTGGGCTCAGGGCGGTCTCTTCCCGCCTCTTGTTTGCAGGGTCCACGTGTGTGTTGTGCCTGACAAGCCCCAGGAAGCCAAGGGCCTCAGCAGAGATTGTGTAGCTCCCAAAGGGGGAAACAGAAGGTTCTAGAAAAAGCATGGCCAGCTTTGGCCTCCCCTAAAGCGTGGTGACCACACTGGGCTACAGCCCAGGCCGCCCCCTCTCTCCTCCCCTTGTCCGCACCTCTCCCCAGCCTGCACCTGGTGACATGGTTGGCCCTTTTCCAGGGGTGAGGGGAACCAGCCGGGGCCCCTTCCTGGAAGCCCACCTGCAGGCCGGCTCCTTGGCGCCCCCCTCCCCCCACCGGAGCCGTTTCCTGGAAGCGGTCACTGTGGATATTCTGTTCCTTGTCAGCACCGTGCTTGCATAAAGCAGACACTGAGCTCCTTGTCCTCCTGGAGGCCGAGCCCCATCACCGAACACCTGGCCGGACACAGGCGGGCAGCCTGGGTCCACGGGGAGCAGTGAGGACCTGGGGCTGGACCAGTAAACAAACAAGGGCGCCAAGCGCAGGGGGCCCTTGCCCCCGCTTCTGCCCAAAGCTTCCCCCCGCCCCACGTGCCAGGCCCCACAGCGCCATCCCGTGGGGCAGGGAGGCAGCTGTGTGCACAGAGCTGAGAAGGGGGCCGGGGGCAGGGTGCAGACCCCCAGAGCCACGGGGGAGGCAAGCCGTGGGTTCCCACGCTTTGCAGAAACCCATCTGCCTGGAGGGAAGGTTCTCGATAGGAGCCCCTGGAGCTGGAGCTGGAGCCAGACGAGGAGGGTGTGGCTGATTAGGCTGAGAAGCTGGACAACAGGCTCTCCCTGCACAGGGGGAAGAGAGGCCCCCAGGGTTTTGGAGGGTGGGGGTGACACGCCGGCAGTTTGGAGCCTGTGGGTCTGGTATGCAGCCCAGAGGGTGGGCGGAGGGGGGAAGGCCGGCGGGGATGGGAAGACCATTCCAGGGCTGGGGCCTTCCTGACTGAGTAGCTGGGGCGGGGGAGGAACAGGGTGGGCGGTGGGCCGACACACTCCGGCCACCAGCGCTGACGGAGACCCGGACGCGGGGCACATCGCTGTCTTGGGGCGTCTGGCAGGACATGGGCCACTTGGAGAGCTGGGAGCCGTGGGCCGGGGCAGGGCTGCTGGTCAGGGCTAGGGACACAGATGGGGGCACAGGGCCAGGCAGGGGAGCACAGCCGCTCCCAGGTGACAGCCCCGGGCACGGCTTTGAGGGACCATGATCATAGAAGGCAGAGGTGTGGCCGATGGGGTCAAGGGTGCTGGAGGACAGGGTTTTGGGGGCCACACGTCTGCGGAAGAGCGCGCGCCTGGGGCATGGGGCCTCCTGTCTCCCCCTTCCCGCCGCTCCCCTCCCCGCCATGCAGGCACTTGGGTTGGGTGGGACGTGCCTAACATGGGGCCCAGGGGGTAAGCAGGGGCCCCTTGGGTTTATTCAGGTGGCTTTCAGATCACGCCTTGTGTGTAGAGGGGCCCACAGAACGCAGAGAAGCACACCCGGAGCCCCCGATGGGCTCCCCCCAATTGGTTGGCGGTGACATCACCCCTGTGTCAACACTGGAGTAGTCGACAGCTTCCCAGCCAGGGTTTATGGAGCGGGACCCGACCGGCCTGGGCCACTGCCCCGTGCCCCACACACTGGCCCACTGTTCTGGGGTCTGGGGGTGGAGGCCACGCCATGGCGTCTTGCTCCGCCCGCTCCTTGAGTTCCCAGCGTCCCCACCAGAGAGTGTGGGGGGTCCACAGGCCTGGCCTCCACCTCCTCCTCCCTGTGGAAGAGGCTTAGAGGGCCTAGGGCACAGGCCTTTGGCTTTGCGGGGTACAGAGAGGCCTCTGCAGTGGGTGTCAGATGGAGGGGGCTCCAATGGCTCTCTTTGAACATAGGTCAGCCTCCTGCAGACCTCCCAAAAGCCAGAAGGGATCCCCCGCCTCCTGCCCCCAAGCTCTGGCTGACCGTCCTGGGACTGACAGCCACTAGTCAGAAGGGAGGACAAGCGAAGCAGCCATGGTGACACCCCTGGGAGTAAGGGCAGTCCTGCCAGGCCTCCCGGGACCTCCGCTAGGGCTTGGCCTGCCCCGTGTCTAGGAGGGTGGTGGGAGGTTGGGGACGGAACCACGGCAGGGCACGGCTTAGACCCTTGTTTCCCAGAACCCCTGCAGTGATGGGGACTGGAGAGGGGCCCCTCCTCAACACAGGGCACCGTCTCTGCCAGGCTATAGAGACCCCGAGGAGGCCAAGAGCTGGGGACCTGGTGTTGGGCACGGGCAGTGTGTGCTCCCCACCGGCCTCACACCTGGTCTCTGGGGGTCTGCCGTGAAGTGTCTGCCACTGGAGGGTACACCACGTTTCAGGAGCTTTCTGGGTACCACCTGGGCTGAGTCAGCCTGGAACGGCAAAGCAAGCCTGGGCAGGAGGGTCCGGGGGTGGAGGGGTTGCCACTCCTGGGGACCTGGCCCCTAGGGGGATAGAACCCCCTAGGGTACCTCAAGACACAGTGGGTCTGCGACAGACCCGAAAGACTCCACTCATGGCTGTGGGAGAGGTGCTGGAAGGCAGGAGTGGGCCCACTGCCCTCCACTCTGCTTTCTGTTGTTAGCCACGCGCTCATCAACCTCACCAAGGAGGGAGGCGAGGAGGGAGGGACAGAGCCTCCCGGGCCCCCACGAGGGTCCCTGCTCTCTGTCACAGGCCAGGACAAGCTCCCCGTAGTTGCCTGCGCCTCCCTGCCTTTCTGCTGTGTCCCCTTCTTTCACACAGCCCTGTTGGGGCTGACCCACGCCCAAGCCTCGGACCCCAACCCCCGCCATCCCTTCATCCCGTTTCAGGCCCCAGGGTGGTCCCCTGTTTGTCAGAGCTGCAGCCTGGGCCTGTCGGCCTTGCTCTGACACCCCTCCCCGGGCCCCCGGCCCTCCTCTGAGGGTGAACGACCTCACCCTGGGACATGGGGCAGAGGGCATGTGTGCCAAGAGCCCCCAAGGGACACGTGGCTGTTTGCAGATCGGGAGGCGGCCGAGATAAAGCGGCTGTTTTTCCAGTGGGAACAGAGCCAGGGGGGCCGGGGGCGGCCCGGGGTCAAGGCAAGGCCGCTGCTTCGGCTCCCCTCCCAGGCTGCTCTCGTCTGCACAGAGCACAGGGGGACAGTTGCACAATGAGGCCCCCCTCACTGGGTGTCCCGCCACACCGGTGCCACGGCGGGACGAGGCTTAGAACCCCCCACCACGTGAGACTGTTGCCCCATCCGCTCCCAAGACCCCCCTTCCCTGCAGGTGGCCCGAGTGGGTCTCAGGGTATCAGCCTCCCACATGTGGGATCCCGTCATGCAGCAACCTAATTAGGGCTGAATTTCATGGGCCCTGAGATTTGAGTGGGCACGGCCCCTGCCCAAAGGGCTGCCAGCCTGAGACAGTGATCAGACAATAGGGGGGCGGCTGGGGCAGCAGGATTAAGGGCTGACATTCTATCATGGCTCCGTAAACGCTGTGGGGAGAGGGGGGAGGCACCTCTGGGGCTGGGTGGGAGGACAATCAGGCGGGCTCTGCAGGAAATGGAATCTCAGATGGAATTTCAGACGGCCCAGCCCCGCTGTCTCTGCCGGGCCTTTGAGCCTCTGAGCAGCAAGGCCTCGGGCCTGGAAACTGACCCCACCCTGCCCACCCGGGGCTCTGTGGGCAGCGTGAGGTGGGGGAGCCACCCCGACTCCCCATTCCCAGCTGGGTGTTGGACCCCGCTGAGCAGCGGGCTGAATGCCATGCTCAGCCCTGGCCGGGGGAGCCTGGGACCGGGTAGGTTGAGGCAGGCTGCAGGGACCGGCTGCCCACCCAGCACAGGGTGAGCCCCCAGGTCAGCATGGCCCCAGGCATCTCCGCGCGCTGCCATCCATCACTGAGCTGTCACCCAGGAACGCAGCTCCAGACGTGCACTCCCTCTGGCTGAGGCCCTCGCGGCTCCGGCTCCCCTGCCCAGCTCCCCTCTGTGCGCCCCCTCGGGTCTATCGTCCCCCCTCCCCACTGCCTCTGCCTGCCCTGGGCACCCCTTCTCCGGCCTGGTCTTGGGGGACACAGGCATGTGCCTCCCAGTCGGCTCTGGGAGTCCCAGCCCCTCCTCCTCGGGAGCCCTGTGTGTGCTCATTCGAGTATCAGAAATGGGGTGGCCCCCAGACCCAGCCTCTCCGTGGGAGAGCGGAGGCAGCCCGCCCGCCTAAGCCAGCAGCAGTGACCTACTACTTCCAAAATGGCACAGCATCCCCGCAGAGGGCTGGGGGTCCTGTCACTGGGGTTGGGAGGCGGGGGGCAAGTGTACATCTTGACCTGTGAGCTCTGCCCCCCACCCCAGGCCAGGCTGAGTGCAGGGAGCCATGGGGAGGGGGGCAGGACAGTCCCAGACAGCACTGCCCATCCCCAGGAGCTTCTCAGGAAACCAGGGCGGGAGGAAGTGTGAGAATGAAGGCAGCACGGGCAGGGGGTGTTGGGGAAACCCCAGAAAGGGTGACTGTGGGCAGGGCCGGAAGCCATCCTTCCAGCTGACCGTCCGCCCTGCGCGCCAGACCCAGCTCCTGCTCCTGCGACGTGGAGACAGCCTCCTGCTGGCCGGTCACGAGTGACCAGTCGTGCCGTTGCCCTCACTGCTCACCCCTCGCCCCTCAGCAACCACACACACACTGGTCCCCTTTCTCTAAATGTTAACACTTGAGCTGACACCTGCCTGGGGAGGAGGAGCGGGCAGCAAGGTCTGGCAGCCTGACCTCAGCAGTGGCCGCCCTCGGCCAGGCCCTCAGGAGCGGCCGCTGGCTTGCTCCTCCTGACTGCAGGTCATTTCGAGCTGGGGGTTTCCCGGGAGGGGCTGACCCAGGCCTGTCCGCTCCCGAGCGGAGGTGCTGCCTGTTGGCTTGGGGCAAGCTCCCTGCAAAAAGGCCCGCAAGGTCCTGAACTTGGGGTTCTTTGGTCTCCAGCTTCCAGGGAAGGAGTGTGCTCTGACTTTTGGGGTCCCCTGCATCAGAGCCATATTGGTTGTGACCGAAATCAGGTCTCAGGGAGATAGCATCTGAGTGATAACTATGGGTTACTTGGCCACACATTGGCTCTCAGGGTTCAGGGTAGCACCCCTGAATTGTCAGTGGAAGGTGCCCTCTACATCCCCATTCTGCAGATGGAGAAACAGGCACCGAGAGGTGGAGGGTGCCCCTGAGTTCCCGAAGCCCCTACGGGAACCCCCAGGATGTGTCCAGGCAGCCATTCAGACCCCAAGTTCTTTACTACCCTCTGGCTTTGTGTGTGTTTGGCG
>NW_017731844.1:762829-766647 GCF_001890085.2 Hipposideros armiger
GGACACCCATCAGCAAGAAGACAGCCCTAGAGTGTGAGGGTCTGGCTCTGGAGCAGCTGCAGACAGGAGGAACTTTCTGGAAGGCGAAAGGCTTTGGAGGTGGAAGCTTGCAGAGGAGGGCAGGTGTCTGTTATCCCACCCCCACCTCCCACCCCCAGCCCAGGCAGATGGAGGGGTGTAGTGCACGTGGGCTCTGGGAACACCCCACCCGGGCAAAGTCCCGGACACTGACCTTGGAGCTCAAACAGGGCCGCAGCCGGGCCCCCCAGCGGGTGGGGGCTGGGGGCTGGGTCACTCACTAAGTGGAGTAAAAGGGAGTGCACCTGGCCCCGGGGGTGAACAGATAGCCCTTCGGCCGGCCTCACCCACTCCACATCCGTCATACTATGCTCACCTGAGAGTCACCTGGGTGAAGGGTCTCCCCCTTCTGCCCGCACACACCTCCAACGCCATCTTTACAACACTGTGGTGGGGAAAAGGGTCGGCTGCCCACAAGATGCCAACCCAGGAAAGCCCTTTCTCTCTGACTGTGCCGGCCCTCGGAGAATTTCTGGGACACAGTGCAAACATGCTACCCCCCACCCCGACAAATGCCCCCCCAAGTGTATGCAGGTTCCCTCTTGGTGGGGCTGAGCTTTGGACCCAGCCTTCCAGCCCCTGTGCACAGGCCGGGGGTGGGGGGAAGCACGGTGGTCCCTGCCGAGCTGGGGTGGGGGCAGGCAGAGCTGGGTGCAAAGCACGCGGTTTTCCTGTCTCTGCACAGCACCGGAGGCCGTGAGGCCCCCACAAAATGTGTTCCCCAGGCACCTTCCGAGGGGGGTGCTGAGCCCAGGCGCAGGCTAAGGGGATATGCCCCAAAACCAGCTCCCCTTCCTCTCACCTGCCCCGCCTTGCCAGGAAAGAGATGGGGTGCTTCCAGAAACTTCTCAGGGCACTGTCAGAGCTTCGAGCCCTCAGGCTGACTGGGGTGTAGACACCCCCTGACTCAGACCTGGGTCCTTGCTCAGGTTGCCTTCAGGATTTATGGATGCACCCACCCTGTGGGCAGGGGGCCGCCAGGTGGGAGAGCGCCCCCCCTTCAAGATCGGTCCCCCAGAGGTTATTGTGGGGCCTGGGCTCTGGTGACCACTGGGAAGGGTGAGGCTGGGTTTTGTCCCAAAATGAGAAAGTTCCTTAGCAGGAGCTATAGAGACGGGAGGACCCGAGGCCGCAAGACCCTCCGGGAACTTCTGAGGCTTCAGGTTCCAGAGCCTGGGACTGGGCTTGGGGGGTTGGGGAGGCTCACCGCCTTGACTGCAAAACAGGGAGCAGGGTGTGGGGAGGAGGTCACCCCCAGCCACTGCATACTGACCCAGTGCCTGGGCCTGGGAACAGGGTCACCTGCAGAAGGAAGGCCACCTCTCAGACGCGATAACCAGGCCAGACGGCCATTTTCCCGGCTCTAAGTGGCAATGGGGTTGCCCAGCCTCTAGAGACACCTGGCCAGGAAAAACCCTGCTGCAGAAGAGGGTGGGGGGAGGCCTGCTCAGGAGGCCAGAGGCAGCTCTGGCTGAGACCCCCACGCTGCCTGCCTCCCTCTTTGGGGACCCAGGGCAATCAGAGAAGCGCCAGCAACAGTGTTTATTTTCAAGTGACATTTTTTAAGAAAAACAGCTTCCCCCAAATGCTTGACCCTGCGTCTGGAATGCGGAGAGGCAAACAGCTGTCCACTCCCCAGACCCTGCACAGCCCCTGATTGGGGGTCGGAGCTGGGGGGTGCATCCTGGGGGACACGGGCTGTACATGGTCAGAGCGTGGAACCCGGCTCTGGGCTCTGTTCCCAGTCTTGCTGTGTCCCCAGCAGGGCGCTGACACCCCCCACAGCCCCAGCAGGGACAGCTTATCTTGGCCTGGGCCCCATCACCCAGGGCTTGGACTTCTGGGACGCAGGCTCCCGGCAGCACGCGCCACACCCCGGGGCAGCCCCGGTTTCTGCTCCTGCTGGGCGCCCAGCCTGTGTCCCCCTCGGCCCGGCCCAAAGCCTGCCCCAGTCTGTCTTCCTCTGAGCCCCGACCTCTAGGAAGCCCTCCAGGGGAGCTCAGCGGGGTCTGCTTCTGACAAGCCCCCGTGCCTCTTGCCCGCAGGCCTTCAGGCAGAGGCTGGATCAGTGGACCCCCTGGAGGGTCACGAGGGGCAGCGGGCTCCATGGCCCCGGCTCTAGGTGATTTCCTGGAGCCCGTCCCCTGCCCTGTGAAAGCCAGTGGCCTTCTGTGAGACGGCACCTACAGCCCCGGGGCTGATCGGGGAGCCAGCTGGTGGGGGCAGGGGCTCAACGAGCCATCGGAGCTGACCCAGCCCTGGACCCCGCTTGAGCGGTCCTGCCGGACCACCTGGGCTCATCTGCCCGCCTCGTCCGCCGTCAGGAAGGTGCAGAGCAGCCCACCCAACCCCTGTCCTCAGCAACTGCCTTCCCTTCCCCCACAGAGGGGCCTGGCCCCGGGGTCCCTGACAGCAGAGGGGAGGAGGCGCCGGGTCTGCCCCCAAACCCCATGGCTTCCTGTTTCGCAGCCCACAAAGCACTAAAGGCCGGCAGGTCCCGGACATCAAAGGCCCCGGGAAGCTCATTGTGTTGAATTAAGTGTAAATGAACCAGAGGCATGTGGCTTGCATTTCCACAGTGACGCCTGCTCTGGGAGGGCGGGAAGCGCCTGCTGGAACGGCCCCCACCACGGCCCCTTGCCGCCGAGGACGCAGCAGAAACAGGCGCCTCAAGGTGAACCCCACTTTGAGCCCCACAGAGAGCGAACCGAGGACCAGGACTTGGGTGGGGTCTGCCACACTCCGGGCCCCTCTGCCTGCCCGGTGGGTCCGGTGTCCTCAGGGGGGCTTTCACAATCAGCTCACTTTGAATCTCTGCCCTGCTTAAGCCTGAGAGGCACTGGCCTCCTGTGTGCCCAGCCCTCACGCCTGGGGTACGTGGGGGCACACGGCAGACAGACAAAGAGACAGGAGCTCCAGTCTCCTGGGCTCTCAGCCCCTAAACAGTCCTACTGGGGCAGGGAAGGGCGGGGACAGGTAGGGGGCAGAGGGGTGAAGGCAGCCGTGGGAGCCCAGGGTCGCCACGCAGATCCGCCTGCTCCCCTCCTCTAAGTGGCGGAACCCCCAGGGCAGTGCCACATTCCACAGGCAGGCTGACAAGGTTCTGGGAGCAGGGGAGTGGGGGCTGGGTGGGCAGAGAGATGAGGTGAGGGAGGCGGCCACAGGAGGGGCGCTCAGAAGTCAGTGACCCAGGGGGTTATCTTGGGTCTCTTTACACACAGCGTCTCGTCTGCAAAGTTGGCTGAGCAAACACAGGAGCCAAGGGCCGAGGAGATAGGATTGGCGCCCCCCCCACCAGGCCCCCTTTGTTTCACGGCTCCGCCAAGCCCCGCTTTCCAGCTCGCCATCTGCCCCCTTTCTGACCCACTGTTCCAGGAGGCCTCGTGGTCCCAGCACCCCTGCCCACACCCCCACCGGTCGGCCCAGTGCGGCCCCTTCCCCCGCCCTGCCGGGGGGATGGCTGCCCCAGCAGTGTCCCGGCTCCTCTCCCTTCGCATCAAGACCCCTGTGTGGGCAGCAGGATTTTCTGCTCCTCTGGGGCTGCAAATTGACTTGGACCTGCTGGGGGGGGCGGGCAGCTGTAATCTCATCATCCCCACAATGCCTCTACTGGGCTAGGGATGACTCGGTTTACCCAAGGCCACCAAAGCCGTGGAACTCTGTTTGGGGGCCACCTCTTTTGAAAAGGCCCTGAAATCCCTGAGCGGGGAGCGGGGGCGGAAGGAGCCAGCAGAGGCATG
>NW_017731844.1:766847-793362 GCF_001890085.2 Hipposideros armiger
TTATCCGGCTCTTTCCCCCGGTGTGAGTATGCACCACCATCAATCATGGAGGGCTTAGCCCAGGGGCCGGAGAACCGTCAGCCGGCTCCCAGCGGCAGGGACAGCTGCTACTCCAGAGGGTTCCCAGGGGCCAGACCCACCAGACAGCAGGCTCAGGCCCTTCCCCCAGGGGCACCCCCACTGAGGGCCCAAACCGAGGGACTGGGCCCCACCACCACCACCCAGGCCAAGGGCGACAGGCTAGACAGAGCTGGTTCAAGAGGCGGCCAGGGGTTCCCAGCCGTTGGCTCAGAAGAGCCCCCACCCTGTAAGCTCGTCACGCCCTGAGCCCCTCCTTGTGCCTCTGTTCGCCCTGCAGGCAGTGGGTGCCTCTCCGGTGGGTTTTTAGCTCCCCCACCAGCCTGGGGTCAAAGGTCTTTGACGAGCCACTGGAAGGAAGAAGGCAGGCTGACGGATGGGGACAGCTGCTCCCCCAGCCTCTCCCACATGGACGGGGGCCCCCTGCCCCATCCGTCACGGCCCACCCAGGACCATGCGTCTGTCCTCCATTTCTCCTAATCCCGTCGGCTTCTTCCCAGTGCTCCTAGCACTTGGACACATTTTCCAAATTCTCGAGCCATTGCTGCTTCCTCTTCAAATTCCTCAGCCCCCTCGCCCCATCCCCACCATGGGAAAGGCTGCCGCTGCCCGGACACATGCTCGTTCTTGGGCCGGGCGGGGGGAGGAGCAGCTGGCTGGTCCCGGCAGCTGTGAGGTGTGGGGGTGCCAGGAGAAGAGCCCAGATTACGGGGGCGTCATGGGAAAGCTGTGAGGGAATGCTACCCAGAGCCCCTCCTGCCCACAGCCCCGTTCTGCTCCTCTCAGGATTTCTGGCCTCCGAGGGGCCCTGGAGGGAGGCAGGTGGGGCTCCCAACTGGGACCACTGTATCCCGCTGGCCACAGGCTGCCAAGGAAGCCATCTGCCCGGCTGAGTACGGTACCCTCGGAGCTCAGCACCAGCTCACCCAGCCCTGATGCCTGCCCAACACGCTGGCCCAGGATAGCCACGGCTCCCCCCTGGAAGGGGCCAGAGTGTGGGCTGCTGGCAGGAGAGAAGGGGGGTGGCCGGCCAGGTGTGCACCCTTGGGCCCACCTTGACGAATCCGCAGTAGCCAGCAGGGCCACGGGTGACTGGCCTACAGACAGAAGGGCAACTTCTGGGCTGATAAGGGGGTGGGGGCCTTTCTCTGCCCGCTGGGGGGGGGGTAGCGAGGGAGACCTGACCGTAGGCCCCAGGCCTCCTCTCGGACATTCCTTGGGCTATCTCAATCTGTCCAAAATCGCACAACCAGCCCTTCCTGGATGGTGGCCCGGGGGAGTGGGGTGGAGGTTACACCAATGCTCAGGCCTTCCCGCCTTGGCCAGCGGCCCTTCCTTGATGTGCCACTCTTCAGATAGCATTTTGTCTTTCATTCTTCCCATCCCCTTTTCGTAGTAAAAATCAGAATTCTCTCTCCTACTTGCTGAGATGGGACCCCAAAGTGACATGGCCCAATGTGTCCACTTGGGTTGACTTCGGCCAGTCCAAAGCCTCCTCCCTGGGCCCGGACACCTGAAAACTCACGTCCCACAGTTTCCCGACCCCTCTGTGTGTCGTGTGCTGGGACTTTGTGAATGGCCACTCTCTACTCTTACCCCAAGTCCTTCTGTGCCCACCCCCCAGTCCTGGCTGGCCACCCAGGCATTCTCCTGAAGGGGACACTCAGTGTTTCCCAGGAATTGTGCAGCAGCGCCTGGAGCCTCTGCACTTTCCCGCACTGCGTGTCCCACCTCTCACCCACAGGAGGCCACATCTGCACAAGGACAGGGCAGGGGACACAGAGGCTGTGGCCCAGGGCAGTGAGGGGTTGTGGTAGAAAACAGGGGACAGTCTCCTGTGGGGCGCCAGAGGCAAACGTGGGGGTCCTGGAGTCAGGTCAGTGGGACGCCGCCTCGCTGTCCTGGTCTCCGCTGGGGGGACACTGCCCCGTGGGGGACACTGCCAGTCTCTGTCACTCAGGAGCTCCTGAGCTCAGCCCTTTGTGTTTTATTGTGGTAAATACAGGTAACATAGACTCTGCCATCGTGGCATCTGTAGGGGACTGTGCGTGGCACCAAGCACAGCCACGTTGTGGTGTAATCACGACCACCTATCCCGAATGCTTCGCCTTCCCAAACAGAGGCTCCATGGACGTGTCCGGCCTCCTCGGCCCTCACTCCTGGAGGGCAGAAGCACGGCGGCAGCGCCCTGTCACACAAGGGTGTCGGAGACAGAAACGACCGCTGGTCTCCCCAAGGTCCCATGGAAAGCGCGTGACAGCTGGGTGCTGGGCGGACAGACGGGGACATGGTGGAGAGGCCAGCGTGCCCAAGGCAGGCAGCGAGCTGACCCGTCGGCTGGGCGAGGCTCCGACCCTGCTGCCCACCTGCCGGCCGGAGGGTTGGCTGCACAGCCTTGTCAGCAAAGGGGAGTTTCACCTTCCAGCCTCTGGTTGTCATTAGCTGCTCCTGGGCAGGGGGTGGGCCCTGTAGCCAGCAAGGGTCGAGACTCGCGAGGGGCCACCTGGACTTCATTATTCTTAAGTGGTTGGGTCTGAGAGTGTGGGGGAAGGGAGAAGGAGCCGCCTGCCCCCCACCCCTGCCCCTCCCAGCCAGCACATGCGGGCCGCGCCAGCGCCAGCGTGGAACTGAACCCGGCCACCCCAGAGCCTGGAAGGGCGTCTGTACACGGCTAGGCTCAGCGGGAGGGAACACCAAAAGGATGAGGCAGGAGGTCAGATCCTGGTTCTCCCCTGTCACCTGGGGGTCCCTATGTCCTTCCCAAAGTTATCCTGGGGTATGCCCCGTTTTTGACAGGTGGGAGGGGTCGTCAGGGTACCTTTCCCACCAGCCCCACCTTGGGAAAAACTTTCCTGGGTCTCCCTGTTTTCCTAGGAAACCCCCAGCAGGTGATGGAGCCGGGAGGGTGCTAAGGGGGCCCTCGACAAGCATGCTGTAGCCCGGGGTCCCCAAGATGTCTAAGATCCCAACTCTGTAGCCGCAGGAGTTCTGGGCTCTCCAGGGACTCCCTTGAGGTGCATGCCCGTCGGCATCCTGGCTTACAGGAGGCTGACTGGGTCCCCGGTGGGAAGGGGCTGGCGTCAAGGCCCCGGTGTAGGCCAGAGTGAGGCTCCCAGCTCCTGCCCCATGTGCAGCAGCAGCCTCGAGGGAGGGCCCTGGGGCCTGGGGACCAGCTCAGCCCTGCAGAGGGCCCACACACATGCACATCCGTACCCCCATCCATTCACTCCACAGCCCAGAGGGTCCTGGCGCTCTCCTGACTGACCACAGGAATGTGTAAAATGGTTGCTGGGGACAGGTGGGTGGGGAGGGTGGGCAGGCGGGCACGGCGGCCTCTAGCAGGCTGACTGCTGACCAGAATGATGGGGGCACGGCTGGGCCCTTGGCATCATCACCTCTGTGTTTTTACCCACTGAGCAAATATACACTAAATGAAGCACAAATGAACACGGCCAAAGGAACGGCCGATTCTCTCCTTTCTTCTTAATCCCTTTGGCTTAGGGTTTCCCCGGCCTGGACAGCCTGTCCGAGGGGAAGGCTGCCCAAGGGCACACGGGCATCCGTCTGGGGACATTCAGGCAGTGGCCAATCCCCAGCCACCCTGGTGTGCGCCCTGCACTGTGGGCCTTTTCCCAGCCGGCCAGTGGGGGAGCAGCCACTGTGGGTCCCCGAGTCTTGGCGAGACGGTCAAGGATGGACCTGGGATGGAGACCGGCGTGCAGCCACGTCCCTGGGGGAAGGCGGGGCGCAGGCTGGGACAGAGTACCTTTTAACCACCTCCTTGGCCAAGCTACGAAAAGCCACCTTTGCCCCAGCTCCTACAGCAGCCCGGAGACCACCCTGGGCCGGAGCCCAGCATGACCACCATTGCATCTTGGCTCTCAAGCTCGGGACAGGTCAGTTCCCAGATGTCCAGGCTGGAGCTAGTCCTTGAAGTGCTCAGGGTCCTGTCGGGCATGGGAGGGCCAGGTGAGGGCCTACCATGGCCTCTGAGGATGCGACTCAGTCTGCCTGGGGCACCTGCCCTGGAGAGGTGGTGCCACCCTCGCTACTGTGTCTGCTGGCGGAGATGCCCAGCTCCGTGGGCTGCAGGTCACAAGAGCCCCGCCTGGAAACGCCCACTCCCCAGTCGGGTCCCCGGAGCTCAAATGTCCTGTGTGGTCCCAGGTAGGAGCTCACCCCTGCCCTGATGCCACCCGATTGCAGCTTATTTCTTCCAACCTGGCTTCCCAGGAGGTGGGGAGCAGAGCCTGGCCCCAGCCTGAGGCCCCCTGAACCCGGTGCATGCCCCTCTGCACAAGCTCCTGCTGGCCCGCTCGCAGCCTGCCTGGCCTTCTGGGGTAAGCAGACCTCACTGGGAAAGAGCCCCTGTGGCCCCCCCCCAACCTAATTCCCCTGCCCCCAACCCCTTCAGCAAATCATTAGCGCCTTCACCCTGTCTCCCCCACACCAGCCCCAACCCAGCGGAGCGGCATGACGGTGCCCATGCCCATCATACAGGAGGATGGCAGCCCAGAGAGCACAGAGGGCCTGTGGTCCAGTGGGTTGGGGTCCACGCTGGACCGGAGGGGGTCAGGCCCTCCTCACCCTGAGGGGCGTGCCAGACACCACCCAGGCCAAGTGAGGGGCCTGAGACTGGAACAGAGATGAATGAGTAGCCCTGCGTCTCTAGAAGGTTCTTCCATATCTTTTCTTGGCCTCCTGGGACGAGGCCCCCTTCGCCAGGGCACCCACCTCTAGCCATGGGTAGAACACTTGCCTCTGGTCCCCAATTTCCAGGGCCCTGCTCTCAGCCTGGCAAGGGGGGTGCTGGCCCAGTTCGGGAGACAACTGCCTTTCCAGAGCCCCTTCCCCTTCCCTGTTCCCCATATTGTCCGAAGGTGCCCCAGTCTGGGGGAAGCCGTGAGGAGACAATGCGGCCCCAGGACCCTCAGCCCCTCTGTGCACCTCACCCCCAGGCCGCCCCACCGGCCTCTGAAATGCAGACATTTGTCTTCTCTGGCTTTGCGTCTGCGCTGGAGAGGACGCCCGCTGCCCTCCTGCCCACTGCCCAGCCTGGCCTGCGTTTGGGCCGCGGGTGGCTAAGGGCCCCCCAGGCACAGTGGGGTACAAAGTGGTGACCTGCCGCGCCTCCCTCAGCAGGAGAGAAAGACTCTGCTGTTTGGCCAGGGGACACTGCGCCACTCTCTCTCGGACCCTTCCATGGCTGTGTCCTCCCTCCCAAAGAGTGGCCATCAGATTCCCTCTCTGGGCCCCTCACTCCCGGCTCCTGGCAACTCTAGCCCTTTTGTTTCCACGCTCGTGACATGGCCCCTTCCCCGAGGCCCCAATCCGTCCACCCCCTTTGCTCTCTTCCCAATCAATGCGCATCCTCGTTTTCTAAAGGTCCACTGCTTTGTCCCCACGAAGACCCTCCGTCCTCCCCAGGTTCTCCCACTTGGGCCTGCTCTCGCCCCACCCCCCCCCACACACCTCTCTCTCCTGTCCTCCTGGAAGCTTCCACGTCCTGCCTGGCCCCATCCGCGTCCCACAGCGGCCAGAGGGACGGCGGGTGAGACCAGGCTCGGAGGAGCCTCAGGCATGCATTGTGGCCTAGGGATACTGCTGACCGGCTCCCAGGGAGGTCGGAGGAAGTGGCTTTGTGGGTGGCCGTGTGGGTGGGTGGGCTGGGGCCGAGCAGCAGGGTGTCTCTCTCTGCAGGAAGTGCGCCTCCAGGGGAGGCCGGAGCCTGTCCTGGGCCTGGGGTGGTCTGCCTCGGAGCCAGGCAGGGCCGTGTCCGGCCTGGGCTGCCCCGCGGGGGCCTGAGATTCCTGGCCTGAGTGCTGGGTGCTGCGGGCAAACCCGGCACCGCCTTGGCCCGGAGTTTGCCGTGGCACAGCGCTGGACACGTGCACACTGCCACTCGCTTTATGATGTGACCATGGGGTCCCCACTGTGGCCCTCGGACCACCCTGGAGTCTCATCCAGGCCTCATTGGAACCCCAGCGGGACTGGATATGGGGCCCATGGAAATGTGGGGGGCTGGGGGCCCAGAAACAAACCAACAACTGGCCAATGTGGCCCAGGCCTTACTTGAACAGGACTTCCATCCCAACAGAAGAGCTGGCCAGTCGTCCAGGTCCAGCCCTCTGGGGCTGGGGCTGCCCACCAGGCTCCAGACAGGTCTGGGCTGCCCTCCTCCTGGGGCTGGCCGCCTTTCTCTGCAGCGGGAGCATGGCCGGCTGGGTAGGGAGGAGAGGGTGCCTGTGGGGATTGGGGAGGGTGTCCAGCGGTCAGCCAGGAAAGGCTGGGAGGGACCAGCGCCCCCAGAGAAGGCGCCTGAAGGCGGGAGGCAGCATGGCGGGGAGCCTGCCCCCGGGGAAGGACAACTGGCCCTCCGGAGTCATGTCACGCACTGCCGGGCCGGGCCAGGCTCCATTTGGGGTTTGCGGAAAGTGCTGACCTGCTGAGCCCGCAGGCCAGGCTCGGAGGGGACAGGAAGGAGCTCGCTGCCCGCCTTGGGCACTGCTGACCCATCTCCCATTTCCAGGGCACCGAAGCCACCAAATCTGCCGGCTCTGTGCCCGGGGACAGGCTTGCCGGGACACTCAGGCAGGGCTGCCAGCCTCACGGGGAGGAGGGCTAAACGTCCACCGCTAGCCTGACGCCCCTGCCTGGACCCCGAGCTCTCGCCTTCCTGTTGGCGCCTGCAACACCCTGGCGTCTCTCCCTCGGGTGCGGGAGCAGGGAGAGCAACGGCGCTGCCGCCCCCCAGGAGCCCCCGAGAGCACCTCCCATGTGCCCCCACCCACCCTGCACCCCCTGTGCCTTCATTCCTCACAGTGGAGGAAGGCTTGACCTTGGGGCTAACCAGCTCCCCCCAGCTCCCGGACACATGACAGGGTCACACCGGACAGTCCTTGGTGGCCCGAGACCGCAGGGAGGGGTCTCTGAGGAGGCCGAGAGCAGTCCAGAGGCAAACTCAAATGTCTGCCCAGAAGGAGGAGGGTTGGGAGGCCCCCCTCTGTCTTCCTTGGCCCAGCCGGTCACTCTCTGTGGGTCACAGGCCCGGGTGTGAGATGAAGAAGGAAGACCCAGATATAGGGCCAGGGCGGCCAGACCGGACCCCAGGATCTGTCAGATCCCAAGATAAATGTGGGGAGGGGTTGGAGGGCGAATGGGGTCAGAGGCAGGCAGGTTGTTCTGAAATTCGGTGCGGGCAGAGGGTTGGACCCCAGAGAGGGCACAAGGGAGGAGTCTGGGGCTTGAACCTAATAACGGCCCGAGGAAAGTGCTGTTGGTGGGAGGGAACGGAAGGGCCCGAGAGGGACCCTGGGCCAGGCCGGGGTCGGGGTGGGGCCGTGTGGCAGCCAGCTCCATCTCGCGGGGATTGGGGCACGGAGGACAGCTGCAAGGGCCCTTGGGGGCTCCGTGGGGCTGGAAGGTGGCGTGGTGCTGGTGGGAGGGGTGTGACATGGGGCTTGGGGGCCATGCTGTGGTTTGTGCCTCGCCCCCAGTATTTGGGAGGGGTAGAGAGGGGTCAGGGGCCATATCGTAGTGGAATCGGGGCCGTGAGGGTGAGGACCTGTGGGCTCAGCCCTTGTTTAGAGCACAGCTAGCAGGACTTGGGGAATGATGGGTCAAGCTGGTGTGCTGGGGCAAGGCAGTGGGGGATGCAGGGAGGGCCAGCTCTGCCCTGTGCACGGGTGGCACGGGTAAGCGGGGCGAGCGGCTCACAGCCCCCTGGCCAGCCACCCCGCCCCCACCTCCGCCTGCCCGCTCAGGGGGCCTTCTGGACTCCATCAGGTGTCACAGCAATCTGGCTGTGACATAATGAGGCAGGCCGGGGTCAGCGGGGTGACCTCTTGTGGCCCCGATGTTTGGAAATCCCCAAATCAAAATGACCCAGAGACAGGCTCGAGACTGAATTTTCCAAGCGGGCCCCTTCAATTACCAAAAGACACACCAGCCAGGCCCTTTCGATTACTGCTTCCCCAAGGACCACCTGGGGCAGGGAGCAGTCCCCAGCCCCAGGCTTCTCGAGGTTCACCTCTCCTGGGGGGGATGGGGGGGCTAGGACAGCTGGCCCTGCCGCCCCAGCAGATGTGAGCAGGGCCACATGAGACAAAGAACAATGTATGATGGAGTGCTAAACGCAGTGTGACCCCGTGCCAATGCTCTGTGCTCGCCATGAGGCCAAGGGGCCAGGGCAGCTGACAGGTCTTGGGTGGCTGGAGGGGGTCTGGCCGGAGCCAGCCTGGCAAGCAGGCTCCCATTCGGGGCGGGGGTGAGGGGAGGGGGTGCCGGAGGGACACCCAAGTTCAAAGTCTTATGCGAACAGACCTAACATCCTTCTTGCCCCTCCCCTCCAGGTGTTATCTGGAAAAAAATACCTTTCAAAGTACATGCTGAAACTTCACCATGAAAATTTAATGTCAGAAACCTGTAATCTCTTTCCCAGAGATAAGACACAGCCCTGCAAGGAGGGGCGAGCCCAACCCCCCCTGCTTGCAGGGCAGCCGTTGGGCCGGAAGGCAGGGCTGGGGGCCCGAGAGCGGCCCTGCGAGGCTGAAACTGCTGGGGGAGGGGGGGTCCAGTGGGGGCAGCACGTCCACACTCCCGGCATGCCTGAACTTTCTGGAAATGCCTATCTCCTGCCTGTTCGTCAGGGTGGACTGGCCCCTCGGGGTTGGGACCGGACATTCCTGCGGCTGTGGAGGCTTCAGGTGTCCCCGTGATGCTGGCGGCCTTTCCTTCAGACCCGAATGTAGGCCTTGGGACTCGCAGCCAGCATGGGGGGGTCAGGTTGTCAACAGCTGAGCCAGGAAGGACAGTCCGGCCACCACCACACATGACCTTTTCAGGCAGTGTCCAGGTCTTTCCTGGCCAGCAGCGCCGCCCTTGGGAGACACGACTCATGCAGTTGTGTTTCCAGGCCCACGTCCCTCGGGGACACTGTCCCCCACCGAGACCCTGGCACTAGGTCCACATCAGCCCTCAACCTGCAGGGACCAACCTGAGTGGGGGTGTTGGGTGTTCTAAACTGCCCTGGTCAGTCCAGGCCTGGGGTGGGGGCAGGCGGACAGAAGACGCCAGCCAGCACTGCCTCAGATTACCCCTGGAGTCACAGACAAAACTTCTCTAGCTGGTCCCCAACAGTCCCCACCTGGAACAAGACCTCGGCTTCAGCCATTAGAGAATGACCAGAACCCCCCATGTCCTAGGCCACCCCTGCCTGGGGTTGCTGCTCAGGCCAGGCAGGCACCCGGGAAGGCGAGTGGGGTGCCCTTGGGCACATGGGTGCTAGGCCCTGATTTCTGGGGCTGAATTCTGAGAGAGGGGGTGGTGAGAAGGTGCCTGGCGTAGAGAATTGGCTTTGCTTGGGGGCAGGGGCCCAGGCTGCCCGCCCTCTCACCGCATGATACTACTGCCCCCGTCAGGTGGCCGCCTCAGGGCTCTGACCTGGTGACCCTCCTCGGCCCTGTTAGGAATGGCTCAGGGACCCCAAGATCCTGAAGGGCGGGACAGACATGACAGGGTTGCTGGAACCCTGGTTGTTGAACAGAAAGAGACAGGGACCCCCTAGAGCAGGGACCTGCTTGTCCAGAGCCCCCAGAACCTGGGTTGCCAGCAGTCAAGCCCCTCTCTCGACAAACCCTGACATCCTGGGGTACCCTGAACCCGGGGGGGGGGGTCTGGCCACCTCACTCCTGCCCCCACCCCCACCGTGTACGTGTTCCTGTGGGGCGTCCCGGCTCGGGCGGGCGCGGCAAAGACAAGACAGGGGCGTGCACGTCCCAGGGAAGGGCTGGAGTGAGGCCAGAGAGCAAGCTTCTCCCAAACAGGCGATCCCACCCCCTTGAGGGGACCTGGAGTCAGGGGGCCACTCTGTTGTGGGCTGTTTGCTGGCCCCTCCCGGTGTTGCCGTGGCAACACCATGGGTGCGGTGGGGGCCGCCACCCCTCCGAGGTGACTAAGTGTGCTGTAGCCCCCGGCACCCCCCATCCAGGACTCTCACCTTGGCCCCCGGCCCCCACCAAGAATGTCCCATGACCCCGTGGGTAAGCATGTGTCCCAGCGTGTCAGGCCGAGAGCGCCTGGCCGGCGCCGGCTCCCCCTCCCGCCTACGGGCCTCACCGCCTGGCCTGGAGTCGACCCGCCCACGCGGCCACCCTGTCCATCTCAGGGGCCGTTCCTCCTCGCTCTCAGGTCCCGGCCTCCTGGGGTCGGAGGCTTCCTGAGTTTCCCTGCTCTCCGTCTGGTCCCTGCAGCCGTGCTTTTGGCCACGGCAGTCTCCCCTTCTGCACCTCACTCTCCGTGGGTCGCCCCGTGGCCTTGGTCTCCCAGCTGCCCCCACAGCCTAACTCTGCTGCTCGGGACACACGCCTAGCACCCCAGTTAGCAGGAGGGGTCCTTGGTTAGGGAGGAGAACCCAGGGGAAGTAGCAAATATTCAGAACCAGAGGCAGAGGTGGCAGAAAGGGTCTTTGCATGGCCAGCGTGGCCCCTTCCCATCCCTCTCCTGGGGAGCTCTCGGGGGAGGTCAGGGGAACCCCAAAACTGCTGTCCTGGAGGGGGTCATCTTGACTGATGTGGACAGCTGTGTCCCACCTCCCGAGCTATTTCAGTTTTCGCAGGAGTTGGGGTGGGCTGGCACACAGCTCCGGCATCGAGGCGGGCAACACGATATCTTCAGATAGAGGGCGTTCCTGGCGCCCGTCATCACTCTCCCTGGGCAGCTGTCGGCTCCCCTTACCCCCCAAGCCCCAAAGGAGGCTTGGAACACATAGTTTTCCCATTTTGTACCAGCCGAGGGGCCAAGGCGGATTTAGCTGGGGTGAGGCCGGGGGACAGGAACAGCAGGGGATGCTCTGGGGGCTGAGGACAGGCCGGGACGAGCACAGCAGCTGCTCCTAATCCCACTGGGCCTCCTTTAGGACCCGCGTGCACCTCCCTCCTGGTTTTATTTTTAGGAGGCACCTTCTAGAACGTGTGCTGCCTCTTCCCAGGGGCACAGGGACAAGCTCAGTGTGGTCCCACGCCAGGTTGCCCCAGGATCCGTGGGAGACCTCAGCTGGGGGGGGGGGTACCCCGGCCTTGGTCCCTGGGCCAAGTGACCTAGAACCTGGGGTGCCGAGGTTCTGAGTGTGTTGTCCCCGACACACTCAGCCACAGCTGCCCCCAGCAGGGGCCGGGGCACCTTTCCCACAGCCCCTCCAGGCCGAGCCCTTCCTGTGCACGCCGCTCACCAGAGGCCCATGAGCACTGCGCCCCCCCCCCTTCCAGGGCCATCCAGAGAGCACTGTGACGGAGCAACGCACAAGCCCGGACTCAGTGGTCCTCCCCAGGTCCCCGCGGGCCAGGCCTCTGGGCACTGAGGGGGACACAAAGTAGGAAAGAATCAGGGGACAGTGGGGCATGTCTTTTTAAAATGAAAGCAAACCCGTGGCAGGGCAAAGCCCCTCCTGAAACTGGGGGGGGGGAACCTAGGCAGTCCCCTGAGGGAAGCAGGGGGCAGTGGGGGCAGCGCGTGGGTCTGGACACTCTCTCAGGGTGAGATTTCGCAGGGTCTGAGCTAAGCCAACACTGAGGAACAGAGAGCCACTGGAACTGCGACGTCATCTGCCTGCTCAGCGGCGACAAGAAGCTCGGTGACGGGCGGGTCAACGTTGCCACCCCCCGACCTCGTCACTGTACCCACGGTGGTCAGGGACCAGCACGAAGGGAAGTTTCTGTCCCAGGCCGGCAGGACCTGCGGCACTTCCATGGACGTGGCCTGATGTGGGACCACACTGGGCAGCAACCACTGGGGTGTGAAGCCCCCTCCAGCACCATCTCCAGAGCCTGGACAGTCTTATGTGTTGGACGAGGACTCCCAGGGATCGTGACCGGTGGCTCTGTCACACTGCTCCCTTAGGAGGAAGCTCGTCTGGGACACAGGATGTGGCAGGACAGGGGGTGGGGCATGGTGACGGACAGCCATTGGGACAGAGACCCAGGCTAGTCAGGGGGCTCCAGGCCAGGACACACCTGAGTGGAGAGGGGTCCTGGGGGCAGGCTCCGATGTTTTCCCAGCTTGGACATCTGTCTCCTCCCTGGCCAGCACTATCATTCCCACATTTTAGGCAGACAAAGTTGAGTCTGCAGCCAAGGACCTCACCTTTGCAAGGCCAGTGGCAATGTCCCCAGCCCATGGGGCAGCCTCACATGTCCCCCCTCATGTCCGAGGTCCCCAGGGCCTGCTGGCAGCCAGGACAGGCCTTGGAAGGCCACAAGGGCAGGCACTGTGCCCACCACGGCATGGGCCCACGGGCAGCTGGTGGCCGGAGCATGTGTCTCCTGACGGGGCTCGCTACATTAACAGCAGAGCCCCCCGCGCCCCTCTCCCGCCTGCTCTGGCTGGCCTCCATAATGAGCTGTGTTTCCAGGGCCCTTTGATCTGGCCTTTAATGACCAGTCCCTGCCGAGGAGCTCAGCAATGTCCCCCAGGCCCCTGGCCCACACAGGGCTGGCTGTCCAGACACCCCTACCACCACCCTGGCTGGCAGCCCTGAGCTGGGTGCTGGGGGGCTCTCGCTCTGATTGGGGGTCAAGGGGACATTCTCGGTGGTGTCCCGGGCGGCATGTGGCCAGGCCTGGCTGTCCAGGGTCACCTGGGCACGTCCCAGGCCCCATGTTGGGGGCAAGGAGCAGCCACGGTTTCGTCCCCCGGGGCCGGCTCACAGTGTCAAGAGAACAGAGGTGGCCCAGGGGTGGGCCTGACCCTGTCCACTCAGCCCGGGGAGAGGACACTGCAGGCGGTTGGAGGCCACCTGTAAGCAGGTGGTGGGTGCACCGGCCCTGGCACCCTCACCTACTCTGAGCGCCGACATCGGCAGTCACACTGGTCACACCGGTCACACCAGCCTCCAGGTCCACTCCCCAAGGTTGCCCAGTGGCCATATGAGGCCTGTGACTTCTCCAGCCACAGCTGTCATTAACGAGGCAGCGAGTGGGGTATGAGGTGCAGGGAGCAGCTTCGGGGCTCAGTGGGGCCCTGGAGCTACAAGAGCCCCGCTCTTCGGGGCCAGCCACCCCTTCCCCAGGGCACCTCCCCCTTCGTTCCCTTGCTCACACACATGTGCGTGTGTGCACACACACGCGCACGCACGCGCGCGCACGCACACACACGCACACACATGCACGCACACAAGCGCACACGCACACGCGCACACACATGCTCACACACACACTCCAGCGGGAAATGAGGCCTCGCAGAGCCGGGCTCCCACCGCCCCCGCTCTGGCAGCAGGCGTGGGGTTTTATTAGTGCTACAAATCAGATATCACACAGTTTGGGGCTGACATGGTTTTTATAAGAATTATTTAGGGCCCTGGCCGCCGGTGAAGTCCCAGGGAGAACCTGGCAAGGAACATCCAGCTGTTTGGGCCTTCGGAATTCCAAACACTTCGTAAAGTGAAAGGCCAGCACCTTGTTCTGTTTAAGGGGCTCTTCACCCCTGCCCTGGGCCTGCTGCAAAGGCTCATGGGAGGCCCCTCCCCCAGCCGGCGGGGAGGGGCGGCCTGCAGCTGCGAGGGGAGAGGGGCGAGCTCAGGGGTGCGCGCTTCATAAGCACCCACCCCCCTCCCTGGAGGCACCACCAGGGACACTGAGGCCCAGGCCCTCGTGGTGGCTCCCACACTGTCTCCACGGTGCCTTCAAGTTTCCCCTGCCAGGCAGTCAGCGGCCACGCTCCCGAGCTCCCGTCCCGCTGCCCCCACTGCCACAGGCCCGTGTTTGTCACCCGGTGTCTGAGAGAGGTCAGTTCAAGGGGGCCACGGTAGCCACTCCGGGGCCAGGTCGCCAGCTCAGGGGCCACCCTCCAGCTGCCCCCTTCCCCCCACACCTAACCTCTGCACCATATAGACTGTCATGGCCCCAGGAGGGACGGCCCAGGTCCCCCGCCTCCATGTCCACACGCCTGTGCTGGTTTCATCTCATGAACAGTGAGAGACGCTTCCCAGGATATTCGAGCATTTTCACAATCACGCAAACAGCAGCGTCTTCCAGTAACGTTGGCGTGTGTGCCACCCTTTCACCACAAGCAGCAGAATGACCTGGGCCCACCACTGGCCCAGCATCGGGACAGGAAGGTGGGGGGGCTGCCACCCCCAGGACAGACGGGTCACAGGAAAGAGGAGGTGACCTCCCCCGCAGGGCAGCTCGCTGGCCACCCAGACCAGAGCTGCCTCGGGGACACTGCTGGGGGCCCGGGGAGCAGTGTCCAGGTGCGCTCTGAGTGTCAGTGTCCACGCGGGCAGGAGCGGAGGGCGGGGGAGCTCCTGTCAGAACGGAGCCCCCAGCCATCTCCCAGCCTCAAGCTCCCCAAAGGAGGGAAGGTGCAGGGATGACAGACGGGGGAACCCCTCCTCCCTTAACTCTGTGAAGAAGGGCCCGAACCCTCCCTGTCCATGAGAGGGGATGGCGAAGTTTCCGGAGGATGGACTGGCCAGTTCTGGCCTTGGGGTGAGGGAGACCAGGAGCTGAAATATATCCTGCATGCATTCGTGGGATCTCTGTGGAGGGGGGAACCCCCAGGGCCCCAACTCTGAAAAGACGGAACCAGGGACCCCCACTGCCAGGCCCGGGCGGGGAGCACAGCTGTGTGGGGAGAGGACTGGGGTCCCCCCCGCCCCCAGGCCTGGCCTTGCGCGGGAAGGAAAGCAGGCCACCTCTCTTCCCTCCGTCATCACGTCAGGGCTCCAGCATCCGCCCCACGAGGCTGGAGCCAATCAAAGCCAGATGTGGGAGCAACAGAAAATGCTGATTATTTTGACTAGGAAAAGCCCTATTTACAAAGAAATAATGAAGTGATTTGGGGGGATTGGTGCTGGAGATGATCTCAGCCAGGAAGGAGAACTGCAGATGCTAAACAGGTTGCGTGCGTGGACCACGTGGGGAACGGTCCTGGGCCGGCTGCCTCCAAGGCCAGGGGCCCTCGCGTCCCCACAGGCATCTCGGGGTGCCCGGGGCCGAGCTTTGTTGGGCACAGCTCCCTCCAGGCTGAGCTGGGTGCAAACCTTGAGAGGTTCCTGGGGGAGATCAGGAAGTGGAGGGGTTCTGGGGGCCGGGAGAGGTGCATTCTGTGCCCCGAAGGGACTCAGAGTCAGCTGCAAAGACAGGACAGGCACCCGCACACATGCGACTTGGGGATCAGTCTGAGGCCCCCCAGCATTCAGGGAACAGCACACATAGGAGCCCAGCCACCAAACCTGGCCCAACAAGGATTTCGGAGGGTGAGAGCTTTGAGGGGAGGGAGGACCTGGGGTGCAGCATTTAGAGAAAGAGAGGGGCACAGGAAAGGTATCTGGAAACCCCCTCCCAGGGCCAGCCTTGCTGTGGTGGGAGCCCCCGACCCCCACCCCCTGGCTCACGTGGGACCGGACTGCGGATGATGTGCCCTTTGGGGGACCCGCCCGTCTAGACCTCAGCAGCGGGGACCATCTCGGGACGTGGCCCCATTTCTCTGCAGCCTTTGAGGCCTTTTAGGGACTTGGAAAGACCTTCTAGAGCACCGCAAACATACGTGCACCAGAAAGCGTGGACCCCGAGGTGGGCAATCCACACCCACCCTCAGCGGGCGGGCTGCGTCGGCACCCACACAGGGAATGACTCAGCGTTAAAGCGGGTGAGCCTGGAGGGCACTGTGCCGAGTGAAAGGAGCCAATCACAAAAGGCCACACGTATATGATCCATATCTATGAAATGTCCAGAACAGGCAGATCCACAGAGATGGAAAGCAGGTCCGTCGCCAAGTCCTCAGGGCCAGGGGGAGGGGGTTGGGACGTGCCGGTTAACACTGCTGCTTGGGCAACGCGGGAACGTCCGAAACTCAATCACAGTGACAGACACGCAGCTCAGGCATCGAACACACGTTGCGTGGCTGGACTGTATGTAGGGTATGTGAACTGTATCTCAGTAAAGCTGTTGAAAATAGACAAGAACGCCCCGTGCCTGGCCCTTTCTGCCCTGTGTGACGTGGGCGTTGGCACTTCAGCACAGCTGGAAGTCAGGGGCCACAGCCTACGGCTTCACTGAGGACTGTGACCCCTGGCAGAGGTGCCTGCGCTGGGGACGTCACTCAGTACTTCACTGCCTGCCCTCCCAGGCCTGAGCTGACTCCCAGACCCCTAGGAACATGCCGGCAGGGCTCTCCCACCTGACCCACCGAATTTGGTGGGTCACCATTCATTCACTAATAGTTTAGTCACATGAAGGTCGGGAGGTGAGAGGCAAGCCCTACGTGACCATGGTCTCTCCAGAGCTACCTTCAAGGGACCTGATTTCTTTAGCTTCTGCTGTGTTTTTAAGACCAGGGTGGGGTGTGTTCCTGAGTCTGGGTCCCCTGCTAAGGGCTGGGGGCCTGCGGGAAGGGGGCAGTGGGGAATACACCGAGGCCAGAAGATGTGTGGACAACCTCAATGTGACTTGGGACTCCTCAGCAGAGGGGCCCGGCCAGCCATCCCCTGCAGTGAGTCACTTGAGGGGTGCATTTGGAGCTGGGGTGACGACGTGACACAGCCCAGAGAAAACTCTGCTGGCCCCTGAGAAAAAAACCAGACGCTGAGGAGAAACTGGCCAGATGGGTTCCAGCTCCCTCCCAGAGGCCCCGGGAGCCTGGGCCTCACCTGGAGCCGCTGGGTCGCTCGCTGCGGGCCGCGCGGCACTAAGCCCTCAGCAGTCAGAGGAGTGAGGCCCATTGGCGGAGCAGAGCCCGGCAGTCCCCAGGGGCCCCGAGGCCTTGGCCCAGCCCCCACCACCCCTTCCCTGCGGGGCTCTGGCTGCGGCAACCTGGCTCCCACCCCCTCCTGCAGAGTGGCCCACGGGGACCGTGACAGGCACAGGCTGGGACCTGGGGGCAGTGCTGTGGGCTCTCCCGCTCGCCCTCAGCCATTTCCTCTCCCGCCCCCCCTCGCATCTGGGCCAGGAGCTCCCAGCAGGAGGCCTCCGCAGGGGAAGGGGAGCCCCAGGGCCCCCTGGGTCAGGGCCCCTCCCCCGTTCCGGGCCCCTTGTGAGGGTGTCCAGCGGAGGCCAGCCCACCCAAGTTCTCCCTGCAGAAGCGCACAGGCTGTTTGGGTCACATGGGGGGTCCTGCCCAGTTAACCACGGGGAGGCTGGGGCCCAGCTTGGGGGCCCCCAGGAGACCCTCCCCTGGCTCCCCTGCATGGAGGCAGCACAGTGGGGCCAGGCCAGCTATGCAACCAGAGGGGAAGTGGAGTCACGGAGAAGCCAACGCGTGGGACCCGTGGTCTCAGGGGCAGAGATGAGCCCCCCCAAGGCACCGGTTCTCTCCCTCCCTGAGCCTCAAGCCAGGGGGCTCCTGGGTGGGGACCGGGGCGTCTCTCCAGCCCCTTCTCAAGGCTCTGTGCCTGGGGTGGGGGCAGAGCAGCCCCCAACTGCCGGCCCACTTCCTGAGTTTCTGAGCGTCCCGCGAGGCAGCCCCCACCCCCGCACGGCCTCCCCTCGCCGTGGGGCCCCGGCCAGACCCTTCCACTTCCCCCCCATTCCCAGCGGCTCTGCGGCTGGGCCGCGGGAGGGGCTCTGCGGCCCTGGGGCGCTGGGGAGACCTAGGACGCTGTAGTTGGGGCCCCTTCCCCCGCCCCTGGCAGGAAGAGTGGGGAGCAGCCGCCCCGGCCTGGAGGGGCCCCTGGGGGCGGCGATGGGGAGGGTCGGCAGGCCCGGGCCGGGCGGGCGGGGGAGCCGCGTGTGGGGGCGGACGCTGCGGGAAGTGCAGCCGATGAAGGATGGGATTCCTCCGCCGGCCTTGAGTTGGGGTCCTCGGGGCCGCAGGGCCCCATGAATTATTTCTCTTAGGAAAATACCGTTGCCTAGGTCTCCGGTCCACTTCCGGACCTTCCCGTCACTTTAAATCAACACTGAAGGGCGGAGTTTGCCCGGACCTTCACCCGCCAGGCGGAGGGGTGCGTGAAGCCGCCATCCTGTCGGGGTCCCTCGGGGTGGAGGGGGCTGGCTGAGCCAGCTCCTCGCTTCCGGCTCCCCTTGCGAGGCCTCAGGGGCAGCCCCCGAGGGGAGAAGAGGGGGGCCCTGGCTCAGACCACAGCGGGGCAGCGCTGCAGAGCCGGGTTCCAGGACCCCGGGGTCCCCTCCCCCAGGGGCGACGTGGCTGGCTCCCTCGCTTCCCAGCCTCTCAGCGTCGAACCTCCAGGCGCCCTCGCGCAGCCCTGGCTCCCAGGCAGCCGCCGCCTCCACCGTCCAGGGAACGGCCATGCTGCCTGGTGGGGCTTTTAGTGCAGAGCTCAGATTCGGGGCTCAGGAACCCGATACCCAGGGACACTGCGGGCCTTCAGGGCCTCGCGTCCTCGACGCATCTACCGTCATGGTCCAAGCCCCTGGACCGGCACTGTCCCCGATCTGGCCCCCGTTTCCTGTTGCCTCGCTCTGGGGTTAGCCCGTTTCTCCTAAACACGACTTCCTTTGGGGCCCTCTGCAGCCCCCCCCCCCCACCTACTCAACACCCACCATGCGTGCCAAAGGGGGCCTTGGCCTGGACGGGCCCTGGCGGGCGCACACACGCTCCAGCCCACCCCCTAACCCTACGCTCATGGGACCCCCCTAACGTGTGTGTGTGTTGGTGGTGGTGGAGCTTAGATGGAGACGCTCAGAAGTGCTTTCTGGGTGACTTTCATAGGCAGACATCATTTCCACACCGGAGTGGGGGTCCCGGCCTCGTCCCAGGTTCAGGGGACCAGGACTAGACATGTGGCGTGTGGGCCCTCTGTGCAGATGGCTGCCGTGTGCTCATGCGGGGAGCAGGGTGCCCGTGACTGGCAGCTCGGCCTCAGCCTGTTGCGCCCAGATCCCGGAGCAGAGGAACGGAGCCTGCCCCCTTTGTCCACATGCACTTTATTTGAGCTATCAGCTGGCCCGTCACAGGCCGAACCACTGGGGGACGCCCCCACGCCTGGGGTCTCGGCTCTCCCGGTGCCGCTGGGCCTCCAGGAGCTCGTCCCGGATGTCGTCGTCAGCAGGGCCACCCTCAGGGCTCAGCTTCTTCTCAGGAAACAGGTCTGGGAACGTGAAGGTCTGTCCATGTGCCTGTGGAGAGAAAAGCTGAGCTCGGGCAGGGGCGGCTCTGCGGCCCCCAGCGGTGGGGAACGCGAGGAGCCCCTGTGGGGCCTGCGGGCCGGCCTAGGCCACCATGCTTTACAGGAACCATGGTCTGCCCAGGGCTCCGCTCCCACGCCACGCTCCCAGGGATGTCCCTGCCTGGAAAAGAAACACCCTGGGTGGCCAGGCTCCCGCCTTTGTCTGCACCGTGGCCCCCTGCACGACCATTCTCTTAGGAGCGGTGTCTGCAGGCAGCCCGGTCAGGCGCGGGCAGGAGTGAGGAAAACGGCCCAGTAGTGACTGGGGCGCCTCAAACCTTCTCCACCTAAAAGACCCGAGGGCCTTTACCCGCATTAGAGGCCACCCCCTCCCAGCTCGGGGCTTGGCAAACACAAGAAATGTGTACGTGCAGCTATCTGCGCACCGGGACCGGTCTTCACGTCCACGGCTTTTACGTCTCTCACTAAAGGTTCAGAACGTGCCCATGTCCACCCAGCCCCCCAGGCTGAAGGCCAGGGTACCAGCCGCCCAGTGTGGAGGGAGGGAGGGTCCTAGCTGCAAAGATAAGAGATGGAGGGGGGGGGTGCCCCAGGCAGGTAGAGGGAGGCGGGGGCGGCTTGGCCTCTGGGAAGCTCCGCTCAGCGTGCTGGGCTCCTGCAGACCCTTGTTTTGTGAAGAGATTTGGATGTGGGCAGGCAGCCAAGTGCGAGCGGACACGGCCCCCATGCGCCCCCCGAGAATGTGAGGTTTATACATTCAGGTCACGTGGTGAGCAGAGCAGGCCTGGAGTGACGAGAAGCAGCCGCGGGGCGCTCGGTAGCCAGCCCGCGGGAGGATTATCTTACACATTTCAAAACTTTTTTTCCCTTTTTTAAAATACCAAAGGGCAATAGTTTACATGCGGGGCTGGCTGCCCAGAACGGGGGTTTATGTTTAATATATCGAGGTGATTCTGCTAGTTTTCTGAGGTGGGGGAAACCCAAAATGACATTTTAAATATAAATACAGAGATGGCAATTTGCAATCGCCTGGGGAAAAAAAAAACGGAGGAAGCGGGAAAGGAATGGTTCCTTACAGGCGGGTGATGGGACACCGGAGGGTGCCGACGGAGGCCCCTTTCTGGAGAAATTCACCTTGTACTTTCAAAGCAAACCCCTCAATGCTTCCGAACAGGAAAGCAAGCTGACCGTGGAAAAGTACAGGGAAGCAGGAAAATGTCATAAAAGTGAAGAAACCGGCCCAGGCAGCAATCCTGGGCCCCGGGCATCGTCTGCGGACGTGCTCCGGCCGGGCCGCGGCGGCCGCCGCTCATTCCTGCGCGCTGTGTAAACACCAGGCTTCGCGCAGCAGGTCAACGCTCTGTTTGTTGTGAGGGCCATGGAGGCCCTCGCCGGAGCTGGACTTTGGGCCAAAGAGATGTTTATCAGGTTGTCAGAGGGGGGGAAAATGTGGGACTCCCACCGGGTGAGACCGGCTTTTCCGCAGCAGCCAACTCAAAATAAATCTGGTGATTTAATTTGTCTTTCTGATTGACCCTCTGTGTGCTTTACAATTAGCTCTGTTTTTAGAAGCCCCAGAGCGGGCCCAAAGGGACACTCCAGCAGAGGCCGGCGGCCTCGGCAGCCGGGGGACAGAGGATGGACCCCTGGAGAGGGTGTGGGCCCCACCTCCCAGCCTGGGTTTGCAGGCCCGGCACAGAGCTGCTGGAGCTGCGGGCGAGGGGGTGGGGCGTTACAAATTTAATTCTGGAGTGGCAGGAACAGTGCCCAGCAGGGACACCCTGTGCTCCCACTGGGGCGGCCTGTCTCTCGCTGCCTGGGGTTCGCAGAGGAAGAAAGGTGGCCGAGCGGCAGCTGCAGACAGTAGATCTAAGCGCTGCTCAGTTCGGTTTTCATGAGCAAAGGGGGGGCCCGGGCAAAAATGTGTGAGGCTCGGATGACTTGTAACTATAGCTCTCCTGTGAAGGGCCTCGTGGCGAATGCGAACATATGGGATGTCAACCGGCACGCCATGACAAAGACGGATGGCCGGGCCGACACACAGGACACAGGCGTCTTTCTTTAGAAGGCCAGCGGTGCTCTCTCCCCCTGCACTGGCTGATTTTATGCACGGCAAATATTAGGCCAAATAATTACGGGGCCCCTGTTTAGGACAACAGCTGTGACTGTTTTTCAGAAAGGCTGCCATGTTAACTCGCTCTCTTAACAAAATGCCTCCCGAAGCCTGAAATAGGCCGGAGGGCTGCAGGGTTTTCACAATAGCGCTACTGCCATCTAGCGGCAGGCCGCCCCCTGGCCGGCTCCTGCTCGCGGGCTGTTTACACAGAAACTGGAGAAATCGGAGGAAGACCCCCCAGGTTTCAAACAGCAGGGGGGCAGTTAATGGACCCTGCGAGCAGGGCAGTCCCTGGCAGGTTCCCACGGAGCCCGTGGTGGGCCAAGGCCGCCTGCCCGGGTGAGAGAAGACCCTGCCTGGAGAACACGGGGCCTGGTGTCCGTCAAAAGCATATCTCAGGAAGCTCACACTTGCGGGGTCAGCTCACACTGGAAGAGCCTGAAAACGGGGCTTTGAAAATGTGCATCTTACTCTCGATAGCTCTGGGTTTGGGTCAGTAAAGGCCCAGGCGGGCCGGACGCTTCCCCCAGAGCCCTTGGCCAGGCTGGAGACAGTGACGATAGAGCCTGCAGGGAAGTGCTGGGGGCCACAAGCCAGCTGGGAGGGGGTCACACCAAACCGGTCTGGGATCGAAGCCCAGGCCCCCTGCAGCAACTTGTACCCGGGGCTTTAACGGCAATTAACTGCCTCCTGGCCTGGGGACAGTCCAAGGACAGGCTCTCCAGAGGAAGGCGGCCTCTGCTGCTCAGCTCAGCATGATCTGGTTTCTTTCTGTCAGAGCCCAAATCCCCTAGGCCTGGGTGGGCTGCTTTTGCCCACGGCACGTTCAAAGTTCAAAGGCTCGACAAGGGTGGCCCCTGAGAATTCCGAAGTGCCCCAGCCCGTCTCCTCCCACTGGCTTAACTGTGCTTTGAACCCCAGCTCCTCAAGGGGTTTCACTGCGGATGAGAACTCAGGCAGTGGACCTTGAGATCCTGCCCCCCAAGGCCTCCCTGGCCCCCCAGGCCAGGCCGTGGTGGAGGCTGCACAAGCACAGCCCCCCACCAAGGTCACTGTCGGTCACGATGAGTTCCCAGACTCTGCCCCTGCCGCCCTACGCTCCCTCGCGCACTCACCAGCTGTACGTAGGCCACCTTGTAGTCTGGTTTCTTCAGCCTGACACTCCTATGATCTCTCTTCCTGTTGGAACCTGTCGGGGGGAGAGAAACTTTACTGCCAGCACGACATTTTCAGTCCAACCAATCCAAGAACCCACTTTCTAGAAAGAGACAAACATTGTAAGAATTAGTTTGTCTACAGATGACAGCACATCACACCCCAGAGGTGGCTGCTTCAAGTTTCCTGACTGTGCTCCGAGGGAGAGCCAGACCTCGCATGCCTGCTCTCTGCAAAAACCCAGAGTTGTCTAAAACCACTCAAGGGGCCGACTTCTCCCCTGTTGGCACAGCGCTCTCACTAGCTGTCCTCACCTTAGACTTAAGGTCTTCAGAGTCACAGCACAGGGACACAGTGTGACAAGGGAGGAAGGAGAAAGGGTTACGGGGATGAAGAAAGCGCTTTGCAGACGCAGCCTCTAGAGCTGGAGGCCAAGGTTTGGGGCCCTGCTCACCGCACCGCAGGGCCAGCCCACAGGCTCTGCTCACCCAGCTCTGCCCCGTGAGAAGTGCGACCCCAGAAGTCACCACAACACCCCGTGCCTCAGTTTCCTCCTGTGCCAAGAACCAGAGTCTGCGAGGATGAAGCGGGTTGGTGGTCCAGAAAAGCATGGCCTGAGTGAGGCGGAGGAGGCGGCAACCCACACACACAGCAGGGCAGCAGCCCAGCCCCGGCACCCACCGTGCTGCACCCTGGTCCGCACGGCGCCCACGGGCACATTGTAGATGCGCTCCAGGTAATTCCTCAGGTCCACCCTGGTCATCCTGGGGAAGGACACGGAAAGGGAAGTGTGACCAGGCTGAGGTCGGCAACAGCCCAGCCTCCGGGGCGAGGGCACAGCCTCGTGGGTGACGCCAGGGCCCAGGCCAGGCTGGACAGACCCCCGAGACCTAGCAGCTGGTCCCATTGACACATCAGTGTGAGGGTGATGGAGGGACCGGGCCCCCAGGCGCCCTGGACTCAAGTCAGTCCCGTTCGCCCTCCTGCTGGTAGACCTGTTTGTGAGGCCAAGAGGCCAAGCCCCCGGGGAAACTCCCGGGGAGGTGACGGTCTGCGAGTGCCCCCTGGCTGCCGGGAGCCCGGACCGGTCTGTCTACAGCTTCCATCCTACTATGCGGGCCTGAGGGGCGCTTCCTAGAAATGATGGTGGTTGGCAGGTTAGGCCCCGATCCCTTTTCACCTTAAATGCATCAGAAACTCGGGCCCTCAGCCTCTCCTGCTCCCTGAGGGCTGACAGGACTCTTGGCTCACAGAAGCTCAAGCCACCCCTGGGCCCATGCCGGGGATGGTCACATCCTAAGGTCTAGAGCAGTGTCCTGAAGCTTGGGTGACAGGGAGGCTTTGCCCCTTCGGTCCATGCACAGCCCCATAAAGGAACCATCCGGAGGGCGAAGGTTTTGGCGGCTGTGGGGCCGCTCTGGGGGCACGGCCTCCCGGGAAGAGCGGAGATACTCCATTCAAGAGAGGGAGCCCGTCTCAGGCTGGCCACAGCTTCTCCAGGAGGAGGAGGCCCAGCGCGGCCTCTGCAAACACCAGGCCTCGGTCAATATTTGCAGAGCCCCGTGGCGCTGCCTGCAGCGTTTTCCATAGCAGGAAGACGTCGCGGGGCCTGCGTTCCCCCACTCACTCCAGGGGGATCCGGAACTGCACGGTGTCCTCGGGCTGGGCCCCGCCGGGCCGCACCAGCCGGATGAAGAAGTTGGTGCGGAAGACACGGAGCTGGGGGTTGCCCAGCTGGTACAGAGGGTACCTGTGAGGAGAGGTTTGTGTCCACATCAAATGTCCGGAACATGGGACTCCCAGGAACGCCCCCAGCAGGCTCCCACCACCCCTCGCTCACCACATGGTTCTGCCCAGTGTGGTCGGCCAGTTCCCCGGCCCCCCATACTAACTCGGGGTAGCATGGGCGGTTGACCCCCAAGCCTAGCCTTTGAAAAGGGCCCATGGATGATTCAAGAAAACATGTCCCCCCCCCACACACACACACACACACGTGCTTGTGCAAAGCGACGGTTCCACAGGCACACGGCCCCAGCATGGCTGTCACCATCCCAGGAGGGGGCCCCACACAGGCAAAGCCACTGACATGTAAACAGCCACCAACTCCCTTCTGCCCAGGTGACGGGAAACGGACAGAACAGGCTGGCTGACACGGGCTGAGCCCCACAGCGGGAATGGGGGCCACATCCACACCCCCTCTGGGTGGGAGAGTGCCAGGTCCCCCAGAATAAGAGTGAAGAACACAGGGTAAGAGGCTGGGGGGGCAGTGTTTGCAGCTCACCAACTTTGAGGTCACCGCACCATCTCCCCACCCCGAAAACCCCCAGAGCAGAGGCAGCGGGAAGGTGCAGCCGCCACATCCAACGGCACCCATGCTCCAGGCCGGCTGGCAGGCCAGGAGGACCAAACTGCCAACCGGACCCAACCGGGCCTTGGGGCTGGGGGTCTGTCGGGAGCCCAGGGGCAGGTCTTGGTGGAGGGTGGGTGTGGGGGCTCAGGGTGCCATCGAGGGCCTCACCCGCATCTCGGTGACCAGTCTGTAGCGGCCAGCACACAGCACCAAAGAAGGGGCTCCTGAGGCCAAATTCCATTGTCCTCGCCCCCCAGTCTGGGGAGAGCGAGGAGGGGTCAGAGGGTCTGGGTGCGCCGCCCTGAAGGGAGCAGGGCTGAGTGGGCGTTTGGACAGCGCAGGTCGGCGGTGCGGCTGGGGCAGGCGCAGCAGGGGGCCCTGTGGCAAACCGGGCTGCGCAGAGTGGCTGGCGCTGCCTACCCTCTACCGGGGGTCTGCGGGTGGCTGAGTCACCGCATGGCAGCCGCCGCTGCTCGCCGGACGCCCAGCCTTTGTGCAGGGTGGGCGCCGGTGAGGGGCTGCCAAGGAAGGGCTCGCCTTCTCAGGGCCCCTGGGGGCACAGGGCCTGCCTCGTTGTACCCTGAGGGCATTCAGGCTGACAGCCGGCCGCCCAAGGGGCTCTTTGTCTCCCCTGGTGACCAACTGCAGCGGCAGGGGGGCGAAGGCTGGGGCCCATGGGTAACTGTGAGTGCTGGACCCCTGGCGCAGACCCCTCAGTCTCTCCAAACCCCCCAGATTGGGGTCTGAGAGGCACACTCGGCGGAAGGTGGAGAGAGGCCCCATGTGAAGGTGGGCGGCCGCGGAGGCCCGCGGGGGTGAGTGCATTCCTCCCCCACCCGAGCGCCAGACCCACTCCCAACGCCCTTCCTGAGGCTCGGGACCCCCCAGCTCGGGAACAACCAGTGCTGCTGACCGACCACCCTCCTGCTGGGCCCTGGAACACAGCTCCCCGGGCCTCCTGGAGGCCCAGCTCCCCTGTGGGGCCCATCCCTGGCCTCTGGGTGGTTTCGCCCACCCCCACTGCCTCCCTGACCGCTCCCTGCGGTTTCGCAAGCACCTCAACCTAACATCTCTCAAGTGGAGGTCTGACTTTCTCCTCCCTCCTCCAAACAAGCTGGCGGGCTGCCACCAGCCCTCCCGCCCTGTGGCCCCGAGGGTGACTCATCCAGGATCCCACCCTCTCCCTCACCCCACCCGCGTGGCTCCGCTGCAAGCCTCCCCTCCAGGGCCTCCCTGGCCAGCGCGGGAGCACGTGCGCTCACGGCCAGGCCCCGCGGCCCTGGTCCCCTTCCAGCCCGCACAGCCCTGCCTTCCAGGGTGGCCCTCCGGGCTGGCCGGGCTTTGCGTTTCCACTCCTCGAGGCCCCTGCCCTCCCCGGGCTGCAGAAGGAAGCCGTGTCCCCTCGTCAGAGACCCCTGCGGCCCGCACCCCAAATCCGCACACTGGCAGGTCCACCGAGTCTGCGGCGGCGCCTGCACGCGACGTGTGCGCGCGCGCGCATTCACGCGTTCACGGGGGACTTCGTGTTTCCACGGCCACGAGCGTGACCGGCTGAAATGTCGGGGGGTCGAGGACCAGGGGTCATCGCGGGGGAAGGGGGCGCTGCTGAGCCCGGCCCGGCCCCGCCCCCTCCGGCTGCGCGGGCTGGGCGGACCCTCGGGGGCGCGCGCTCCAGGGGGGTCGGCTCCGGGGCCCGGCCCCCCGAGGTGTCCGCGGGGGTGGCTGCGGGGGA
>NW_017731844.1:793617-817732 GCF_001890085.2 Hipposideros armiger
CAGCACGTTCCGCGCCATCGCCGGCTTCCGGTCCGCGGGCGGAAGGAGCGGCTCGCGCGGCCCGCGTGGCCCCTGGCACAGCGCGCCCTGGTGTCGGGAGGGCGCGCGCCGCCGCCCCGCGCAGCGCGGCCCTGGGCGCCCGCACCTGAGCCCGCGCTCCCGTCCCGGTGGCTGCCTGAAGGGGGTGTCCAGCAAGCTGCAGGGAGAGAAGGGCCCCAGGAAGCAGGGTTAGGGTCTGGCTGCTGCGGGGAGGCAGAGGATGGACGAGGCCGCCAGGGTGGGGTGGGGCCGGGGAGGGTGGCAGGAGGCTGGACCTGGTGGGACATGCAGGGGGGCAGGCGCTGTGCCCCTCTGAGAGGCCGGCGTGGGGAGGGGGCTGCAGTGCCCTCCTCCTCGGTGTGTGTATTGACGGACATGACATAAGTGGGTTCACCTAGGATGCAGGTGCTGCACGAGGAGGGGCCACATGGGATGGGTAGCGGGGACAGCGGCCTTCAGCCTGCTTGCTGGGGAGGATCAGGGAAGAGCAGAGCCGTCCCCTGCTGTGTTCCAGCACCTCTGCCCCCACCCTTACTCCCCCCCCCCCGTGTGGGATGCGGGGGTCCAGGCTCTCCTGGACATTTGCTGGAGGAAACTTGCTGTAAGGGCCACTGCGTCCAGGGCCAGAGGACTTGCAGGTGGGAGGTGGGGAGAGGGGGCCCCGGGGCCAGGAGGCCAGCAGGTTTTCTTCTTCTTTTTATAAAGTGCTGATTCTGGGGCCGTGTTCTAACTGGGAGGTGAGCTGTCACCCTCAGAGATGTGGTCAGAAGTTGGGTTCGAAGTTGTGTGTGGCTGATGAGGGGGGCGGTCGCAGATGCTGTGTTGGGTTTGGTGGCACTGCTGCTCCCTGGAGAGGGGATAGAGTCTGAGCGGGGACAGGTCCTTGATGCAGGTGGGGGCAGGGATGGGGTGCAAACCCCACAGCACTCAGTCCCTGTCTCTCTCATTATATGCCACCGAGTCCTCCTCGGAAGGCTGGGGGTTCTGTCCCCTCACTCTTCCGCTTTGGTTTGCCACCAGACCCGTCCTATTGCTGCGTGGCTGTCCCCCTTCCTGAATTCAGCAGCCTGGCTTCCCCAGGTGAGGCTTGCCAGATAAACAGAGGATCCCAGTTCAATGGAAAGCTGTGCTAAACAACGGTGGTTCTCACTGTCAGTCAGGCACGCTCCTCCTTGGGGGCACGTGGGGGTGGCATCCTGGGTTTCTTGTCAGGCGACTCAGGCAGTAAGCCAGACAGCAGGGCCTGGGTCCCTGTGACCCTGAGTTTCGCTGATGGCAGCTTTGCCTCAGTGCCTTCCTCGTGGGTGGGGTGGTTCCCGTCTGATACAAAGGCACAATGGATGTCAGGTGTTCCTGTGTGTGGCTGGTGGTCAGACCGGTGAGGCCGGCACTGGCACAGGTAAGACAGCACAGGCCAGGGTGGCAGTCGCACCCCAGCACTTTGCCAGAGTGACTTTGGGACTCTGAGCAGGCCACACCCCCACAGCCGAGGTCACTTGGCCAGCGCAACAGGTCCAGATTGGCTGGACATGCTCAAGGAATATTTGCCGTCCATGTCCAGACCAAGCCCTGTGGGATCGGCCCGCCCTCACGGCCCAGCTGAGGATGCTGCCGTGAGCCCTGCGGTGCTGTCCCAGGGGCTCTTGGCACCTGCTTGGTACCCGTGCCTGGCTTCCCGAAGGGTCTGGCACACAACGACAGATGGCTGTCACCACTGTGAGCAGCCTTTGGACACCCAGGGATAAGACATGGCGTGTCCTTTGTTTGCAGAGATACTTGTGTGGCTACAAGTGTTTGTGCTTTTTTGTACATTTATTGGTCCCTTGTTTTCCTGAATCTGTGACTTGTCTATTTATGTCTTTTGCTCTTTTTTTCCCCCAGTGCTGGTGTGGCCTGGGCCGAGTTGTGCTCCCCAAATTCATCACTGAAGTCCTAACCCCCAGCACCTCAGAATGTGACTGTGACTTGGGGTCTTTGAGGAGGTGATTAACATGAAATGAGGTCACTGGGGTGGGCCCTCATCCACTGTGCCTGAGGGCCTCATAAGAAGAGGAGATCAGGACACACGCACAGAGGGACGACCGTGTGGGGACACAGGGAGAAGACGGCCGTCTGCACGCCGAGGAGAGAGGCCTCAGCGCTGGCTCTGCTGACACCTGGACCTCGGCCTCCAGCCTCCAGGACTGGGGACAGTGAGTGTCTGTGGTTTAAGATATCATCTGTGGGACTTGGTTATGGCTGCCCTGGCACACCAATCAGGGTGTCCATGTTTTCCTGTGGATTTCCGAGTGCATTTAATGTATCGATTCCATTCCCCCTTGTCTGTCATATTGGACTCAAAACACTTTCCCAGTTTATTATTTGCTTTTTAATATTTTTAGAATATCTCTATTGATGTGTGATTGACATACGATAAACTGCGCACATCGAAAGCACAGCCTGATGAGCTCTGGTGGACGTGAGGGTGAACATATCTCTCACCCCTAGAAACGTCCTCAGGCCCTGTGGTCCCTCTGCCATCCCTCCCCCACATTTCCAAGCAGCAGTGTGACGTGGCGAGCTTGCATTTTATAGAGTTTTCCATAAATGGAAGCATAGTATGTACTCTTTTCTGTTTGGCTTCTTTCTCTCAGCATAACTATTGTGAGACTCGTTCGTGCCTTGCGTGCGTCGGGCCTGCATTCCTTCTGGCTGCCATGGTATATGGACACACCACAGCTTGTTTATCCATCCACTGTTGACGGACATTTGGGCTGTTTCCAGTTTTTGACGATTAAAAACAAAGCAGTATTTACATTCATGTGAAAGTCTTTACAAGGACAAACATTTCCTTTTCTCATGGGTAAATGCTTCGAAGGAGAATGACTAGATCACATGGGAGGTTTATGTTTAACTGTTTAAGAAAAAGGACATCGCCAGCTGAAGCATTTTACATTTCCGCCAGTGAGGTGGGGTTCCTCCACAATCTGGCCGACATTTGGTGTGCTTCGTGTTTTGCAAGCCATTCTTATAGAGTGGTATCCTGTGGTTTTATTTTGCGTTTCCCCAGTGACTAAGAGTGTCGTGCAGTTTTCACGTGCGCACTTGCCATTCATTTGTCTTGTTTAATGAGGTGTCAGCTCTAATCTTTTGCCCATTTTTAAAAATCGGGTTGTTTGTTTTCTTATTATTAAGTGTCTGCACTTTTTTGTACACTTATTGTTCATTTGAACTCCCTTTTTTTTTTTTTTTTGTTAAGCGTTCTATCTCCTGGATCGAGTCTTTATGAAATATTAGCTTGGCGAAGGTTTTCTTCCAGCTGCTGTCATAGACTTTCATTCTCTTTCCAGTGTCTTTTAGAGACCAAATTATAAAAGTTTTTCTTGCATTTCAAGGCTACGATTTGCTTTCTCAGGGATTGGGCTTTTGGTATTGTATTGATACAGTCTCGGCCTAGCCTGCGTTCATCAAGATTTTCTCCTATGTTTTTGCACCTTTAGTTTTAGATCCAGGCCTAGGGTCCAGCTGGAGTTAATTTTTGTGTATAGTGTGAGGTATGGACCCCAGTTCTCCCTCCGCCCCCCCACTTCCTGCTCCTTCTGCTGCATGGGGACATGCAAACGTCCCAGCACAGGTCACTGGAAAAGCCATCATTCCTGCCTTTGTGTATGTTTATTTCTGGACCCCGTTATTTTGTTCTCTTGATGCATTTGAACATCTTTACACCGATAACCAGCCTGTCTGGGTTACTGTGGTCTTATACTGATTCTTAGAATGTCAGTTCCACTTTATTCTTCTGTCTCGGGGTCGTTTTGACGGCTGTAGACCCTCCGCGTTTTCACACACATTGTAGAATCAGCGTATACATTTCTATATAAAAAAAACTTGCTTGGGTGGCATTGAGCCTATGGATTAGTCTTCGGGGAAGCGGACGTCATAACAGCATTGACGTGATCTTCTGATCCGTGACTCCCGGGGCTCATGTCCTTCATGCTGGAGTCCTTTTGTTTCTCTCACCATCGTTTCATATTTTTCAACGTGCGGCCAGCTCCATCACACCCTTTGTCACATTTATCTGTATTTTTGGGTACTGTTTGTTAGGAAGTGGCATTTTTTAAATGCCAGTTGGTCCCCACATGGTCATCCCTCTGTGTGTGTCTGTGTCCTGATCTCTTCTTATGAGGACCCCAGCCACAGTGGATGAGGGCCCCGTCCGATCGTGCATTGCTATTTTATAGAAATGCAGCTGACCTTGTGTATCAACCTTGGGTCCTGAAAATCTTGCTAAACTCACGTGTGAGTTCTTAGAGCCTTTCCTGTGGGTTCCATTGGATTCAATGACCAGGCTGGCCATCACTGAAGCCACCGCAATTCCTCCTCTCCAATCTATGTGACTTTTTTCTTGCCTAGTTGCGCTCTCAGGGGCCCCCCCGGTACGGTGCTGGGTGGAGATGGTGAGCGCAGACATGGGTGGCTTGATCCTGACCTTAGCGGAAACACTGCCTTTCCCCACAAGGCACCCCTTACTAGTGGGAAGAAGGTCCCCTCTACTCCTGGTTTGCCAAGAGCTTTTTTGTTTTTTCATTAGGAATGAGTGTTGAATTTTGTCGAATACTTTTTTGGCACCTATTGAGATGATCATATGGTCTTTTTTGGTTTGTTAAACATGATGAATCACTCTGATTGGCTTTCCTGGGTCAGGCCAGTCCTGCCCAGCCTTCCTGGGACAAAGTCCACTTGGTCCGATGTGGTGTCCATTGCACACGGTGCTGGGCACTGTCTGCTCATATTTCGACGGTTTGGTCCTGCGTGTATGAGGGAGACTGGCCTGTGGTTCTCTTTCCTTATACTGCCTTTCGTTTTGGTACCTGGGTGGTGCTGGCCTCATAGACTACGTTGGAAAGTCATCCTCCTTTTCAGTTTCTTGGCAGAATTAGTATATAGTTGCAATTATTTCCTTAAATGTTTCGTAGAATCTGCCAGTGAAGCTGCCTGGGCCTGGAGTTTGCTTTGTGTAAAACTTTTGAACTACACTTTCAGTTCTTTGGTAGATAACAGGCTTCTTCAGGCTATCTCTTTCTTTTTGAGTGAGCTTTGGTATTTAGTGTTTTTCAAGAAATTCGGCCATTCCGTCTGCCCTGTCATATTTATTGGCCTAAAGTTGTTCATGATATTCCCTTATTATTCTTTTAATATTTGCACAATCTGTGGTGACGTTATCTCCCTCGTTCCTGGTAATTGCTAATTTCCGTTCTCTCTCTTTTCCTGATCAGATTGGTTAGAGGTTTATCAGTTTTTATCGATATTTTCAAAGAACTTGGTTGTGGCTTGATTTTTTTAAATTTTCCTGTTGTTTCTCTGTTTCCCGTTTCACCAACTTCCTCTTAATCTGTATTACTTCCTTTCTTGTGCTCACTCGGGACTTCACTTGCAGTTCTTTTTCGCTTTTCTCTCAGGTGCACGCGGAGGTCACTGGCCGAGCCTTTTCTGCAGGCGCTCATCCGGGCACCGTGGTGTGAGTTTCGCCCTGAGTCCTGCTTACCCCCATTCCACACAGTTCCCATGTGCTGAGTTTCCATCTTCATCCTGTTGAGAACACTTCCCTCCCAGTCTCCTTTTTCATTTTCCTTTGACTCAAGGGTTATTTAGAAGTGTGTTATTTAGATTCCAAATATTTGAGCATTTTCCAAGGCTCTTTCTGTTACTGATTTATAATTTAATTCCTTATGGTCAAAGAACATAATTTGTGTGACTTGAATCCTTCTCAACTTATTAAGTCTTGTTTTATGGCCCAGAACATGGTCTATATTGGTAAATGTTCCATGTGCTCTGGGAAAGAATGTGTGTTTAAGTGGAGTGTTCCATAAACATCAGTCAAGCCATGCTGGTTGGCAGCGTGCTCGAGTCTCCTACACCCTTGCAGGGTTTCTGCCTACTTGTCCGGTTTACTGTTGAGAGGGGTCTTGATACCTGCCTACAATTGCGGATTTGTCTGTTTCTCCTTTCAGCTCTGTCACTTTTTGCTTCGTGTTATTTCAAAGGTCTGTTGTTCCTTTTTAACCCATTCGTGTCTTTCTATGTCAAATGCCGTTCTTGGAGGCAGCCTCGAGACCTTTTCCCAGGCCTGTGTGAGCAGCAGGCCAGTGGTTCCCTGCCCAGCCAGTGGGTCCCTCCCAGGGCATGTTGATTGTGCCCTGCTGGGTGCCGAGGGGCCCCTCTGCGGGTCCCCAGGGCTCTCTCCCTGTGCTCTCTCTTCTCCTCTCTGATACTCGTCCTGTGAGCTTTCCTTGCCTGGGCCTCCCAGACTCTCAGCTCTCAGCTCTCCCTCATTCCCTCCGGGGTCCTTTTGGGCTTCCTCTCAATTCCTCCTTCCTGCACGGAGGCCTGCAAACTGTCAAGGAAACGGGCTGGGCAGTTGTAGGACTCAACCTGACCCTTTCCCATCTCCCGGGGACCTTATTGTCCACTGCCGGATAGCCACCGCCTTGACAAACACATTGTTTTGTGTATTTGTACCGTTTACTTTTGTTGTTGTTTGTTTCTCGAGTTGTTTCAGGCAGGAGGATAAATGTGGTCCTGTGGTTCCATCTTGGCTGGAAGCGATGAACCTTTTTTTTGATACGCAGAAACTTCACAGTTTTAAGCAATGAGATTAATGGAGCTTATCTTTTTCTTCCATAGCGCTTCCTTTGCTTGTAAACTCAGAAAAGTATTCCTCAGCACGAAAGCAGATAAACATGCACCTACTTTTCCCTCTAGTTTTATTTTTAACAAACTTTTTTTCTTTTCACTTCGCACTCTCTCACCCTCCTGGCTCCTGTTTTCCTATTTGGTGTGGAGGGACACTGACCTTGCCTTTTTCTCCCCCCCCCCATCCCCTACCCCCGCCCCACATATCTGACTTTCTTAACCTCCTTTATTAAACATCCCCTCCCCCACCATGGAGAGGCCCCCGGATTCTTAAGTACACATGGTATCACGCTGAGAAATACTGCAGGATTGGAAGGCATTTCACAGCCCACGAAAGTAGAGGCGTTGGGGTTTTGTGTCATGGCCCATAGCTGCGTCCACAGCCCTGTGACCTTGGGCCACGGCGTAACCCACTTTGAGCCTCAGTTTGCCCTTCTGGGAAGTGTTCCCCTCCTTGGGTCACTGTGGGGACTAGGAGGCTTGGCCTGGCCGCTGGTCTGCAGGGAGCCTGGACCCGCAGGAGCTCTCTCACCTGCATGCTTGGAGTGGGCTCACGACTTTCAAAACCCCCTTCACTCTTCTGGTCCATTTTCCCTTCTCTATGCATTTGATATTCATCTTGGCCAACTCCCTTCCCACCCTCGGTGCACCCCTCACCTTCAAATAAACCCTGTTGGAATTTTGGTTGAAAACCTGGCAGACCTGTACATTCATTTGGGAAGAATGGATTCCCATAAACGTGCTGCCCAGAACATGATGTGTTTTTTCCTCTCTTTCTTGCCTTTTCCCCTCACATTTTGTTTATATATTTCTCATTAAAGTTCGCCATTTTCTTCCTGCGGACCCTGAGCGTTTCTTACGAGGGCCGTGGCTAACTTTTTTTATGGTCTCTGCATTCGTGTTTTCTTTTGTTTGAGAATGGAATGTTTTTTATTCTGCTTTATCTCCTCGCCGGCCGTTGCTGGAAAATAGTAAGCAATATTGATTTGAAATATGTGTTTTGCGTCTGGCGGCTTTCCTGAACTCTCTCATCATTCTGAAAGCCCTTCCCCTGGCTCTCGGGGGCCCGAGGAAGGGCTGTTCGCTCCCCTCCTTCCCAGAGTCATTCATCTCATTTCCGTCTCACATCTCCCACATTGTCTTCAGTTTCCAGAGCCCGGCTGAACGGTAATGGGAAAAGCAGGCATCCTCCTGGCTTCCGGCTTTGGCCTGGAATGCTGCGTGTCCCATCACGCGGGTACAGAAAGGAAGTGCTTGTTTACCGTGTGCTATAGCTGCTGGAGGTTTTGTTCTGGTCTCAGCAATAAGAATGGACTCTCAGCAAATGTCCTTTCCCGATGTTTTACAGTTGTGAGCTCTTTCAGAAGGCAAAAATAAAAATAGGAAGAGCCTGCACTAACCTCCCCCCTCCACCCCCTTGGCTTAAGAAACAAGCCCTGATGAACCCATGTCCGTGCTTGGGGTGACCCCTCAACGTGGACCCCCCTCCCCAGGGGACCGTTCACCTGAAGTGTGTGTCCCCTGCATCCAGGCGTATGTAATTCACTGCCATATTGAAAACATCGTGTGGACATAATATGCTGCGTTGTTCCTTTTGCAGCTCACTCACCACCCCCAGTGCTGCGTTTGCACAATTCTGGCCAAGGCAGCGTGTTGCTGCAGGTCCTTTGTTCTGAGTGTGGGGACTCCGTGTGGGGACACACCGCCGAGGAAGGTCTGCGGCTGCCCTAATCTTTGCACTTGCTGTCGGTAAGGGTGCCCAGCGGAGGGACTGACGGGCCTCCCGGAGCTGACTACACACGGCCAGTGGCTTTCCCCGCACACAGCCTCTGTGGGCCTTGTCCCCGGCGCGCATGAGCCCCCGGCCTCAGGGCTTGCCACCTCCAGACTTGACCTGGCCACGTCTGCTTCCCATGTCCCTCCCGTCCTGAGCCTGGACAGTCAGTCGAGGACCGAGTCACCGCCCCCTCCAGCCCCACGTGTTCATGATCACTCCACTGCACAGGCCGCAGAACACTGCCAGGTCCTGTTTCGGGGTGGTGTGCACCCCAGGCCGGGGCAGTGTGCGCAATTGCCATGCCCCGTTAGCCTCTTTTAATCTAGAGCAGTACACCGTGTGTGTGTGTGTGTGTGTGTGTGTGTGTGTGTGTGTGTGTGTTTTGAGGTTCGTGACAATTCTGAAGTGTCGCGGCCAGTCGTCTTGAACAGGGTCCTGCAGTGGGACTTGTCGGGCCATCTCCTCACGGTTAGGGGGAGGCTGAACTGTGGGGCTAGGCCGTTGCTCAGAGGATGTCGTGTCCTCTATGTGACTCATGGTCAGGCGAGGGGGCTTGTCCGTGTCACTGTAGGTGACACTAAGATAGAACACCCGTTTCCTCCATTCTCCAAGTACCCTGTAACTTTCGAAGTAATGGGCCAGTGTCACCTGCAGCCTGACTCCCTTGCCCTCCCCTCACGCACCCCCTTCCCTCTGACAGCACATGTCGTGGCCACCGTCCCTTTAAGGGCTGCCGGTCTTCGCATGGGCTCTGCCTGCCTCCATCAGCTGGCCTGCTTCTAGGGAGAAAGCCTCCCCAACTGACACCTGCTTTGTTCTTCTAATTTCTGTGGACAGGCATTCCTTGGTGCTCAACTCTGCCTATGACACATGTGCTGACCTCCAGGTTCTCCCGTGAACTGCTCGCTCGGCCCCTTGGCCCCGTTTTCTGTGCAGTGGTGGCCTGTCCCCTAATGGGACCCCGGCTTCCCTTACACCCACGGAGCAGATTCTTCATCCGTGTGTCTTACCTCCCCCCGGGGCCTGGCTGGCATTCTCGCTTGGCTTGTGGTGCCTTCTGATGCAAAGGGGGCCTTTTTCTTAACCCTGTTCTTGTTGGCTCTGATCAGTCTTCCGAGGCATGGATTGTGGGTTTCGTGCCTTGTCGAAGAAGGTGCCCCCGTTAGCAGAGCCACGGAGACTCTCCTGTAGCGTTCCCCTAAAGGTTTGATGTTTTCTTTTTCCGATTTAGGTCTTTAAATGACCAGGGGTTGACTTTTGGTGGATGATAGGAAGGGGGCCAGCACTTTTATTTTATTTATTCTCTGTGGCCAGGCAGCTGTCCCGGCACTGTATTTCCGCCAGTTATTCCAGGCGACGCGTGGCCCACCTATCGAGTCCCTCCACATCCGTCCATGGCACTTTCTTTTCTGTGTCCCTCTGGGGACCATCCCTTTGCCAGTTCCTTCCATAGGCACTTTAGAATCCATGTTGATTTACACAGGAGTCTGTTGGAATGTGGTGGACTCGCCCTGAATTCATAGATTAATTTGGGGAGAATTAACATTTTTAAGTTGTTCTGTCTTGCTCTCATGGAAGGTTGTAACAGGCTCCTGTCATTGAGGTCTTTGTTTACCACTCCCTATAAATGTATTTTATCGTGTCTGTAACTGTCTGGCACGTGTTTTGTTAGATTCACTCTTATAATCATATGCTTTTTTACCTTTCCGCTGTAAATGACGTCTTAAACATTGGCTTCTAACCCTCAGTTTTTCTGCATGTGCCCACACGAACCTATGTGGGATCTTCTTAATTCTCATAATTTAGATTTTCTTGGGTTTCCTTGCAGACAATTATTTGGTTGTGAATAAGGGTAGTTGTTTCTTTTTCTTTTTAAGAGATTAATAGGCTAGAAAAGATAGTTTTTTCTTACATGCTAGTTTTTTTTGTTGTTGTTGTTGTTTTAAGTTTCTTTTTCTTGTCCTACGGCTCTGGTTGGGACGCCTAGATGAAGGGGAGCGGAGTTTGTTACCCCGAAATGTGCTTGTTAGGGGGTATTGGTTTTTTTCAGCTGGTTCATTTTAAGAAACAGCAGACGTGGGAGACGTGGGCAGCAGTTGCCCTTTGTGAAAGGTCATTTACTTTTGTGAGGAAAACCTCCACTTGTAAAAGGCGGCTCCCTCCCTGTACCAGGAAGAGGAGGCTATCTAAATCTCTAGAAACTGTTGTCATAGGAGAGAGCACAGACGCAAATCTGCATACCCTTGTTTCCTGTGCTTTTCCTGGTCACCCCCCAGACTGACTCCCACCCACTTCGTCCTCTTTTGTCTTCAGCTGAAGGTGGTGGCCGCCGCCATTTTGGCCGGCCGCTCAGCGTTCCTGGGTCTGTCCCGTGTGCACAGGACGTGCACATGCTATTACATGTTAATTTGTTTTTCTCCTGCGAATCTGTCTCACGTCAGTTGGCTTATTAGAGCAGCCGGGAGAACCTAGAAGGGTAGGGGATAACTTTTCCTCCCCGACGACGGGGACCATGAAGGGGAACTGCTGACCGAGGTTCCCGGCTTACTCTTGGTTTTCAAGGGAGTCTTCTAACATTTTGCTGTTATGATGTTTGCTGTAGGTTTTGGAAGATGCCTTCCTGAGGTTGAGGGCATTGACCTCTCAGTTGGCGAGGCGTTCTCTTCTCTGTGTTCTGTTTCATCCCACTTGCCCCCGAGCCTTTGAACTGTCTCATGAGTCGTCACATCAGTCTGTTTGCTGAGAGAAAGCTATCTTAGCGTTGGAGAGGACCCTCTCGGTCAGGATGTAATTCAAAAAAAGTGTTAGGGTTTTCTAGTGGGGAGATATTTAACTGCTGGTTCAAGGTCTTTAAAATGAAATCAGTCTGTTCAAGTTTTCTACTTCCGTTTGAGTCAACACAGTAAGTCACATTTCCCCTGGAAATTGGCCGTTTTATCTAGTTTTCAAATAGATTGTCACAAAGTTGTTTATGGTGTTTTATCAGCGACTAATTCCACCTTGACGCTATCTCGTTATGTCCCTGTCTTCTTCCTAACAGTGTTTATTTGCGTCTTCTCTTTCTAGTTAATAACTTGTATTAGTTCTTTGGCAGACCCAATTTTTGACTTTGTTGCTCTTGTCCATTAATTTTGGTTTTTATTTTATCTTCTTCTTTTCCTGTTTCCGTGCTTCTTTTTTGCTTTACTTTAGTTTTTATATTATTATTATTATTATTCATTTTCTACTTTCTTGAATTAGATGTTTAACTTATTAAAATTTGGGGCCTTTGCCCACCCTTTGATAACACAGCATTCAGGCCGCACCCCAGAGTTTTCTTATGCGATCTTGCATTATCATTCAGATCTAAAGTGCTTCCTACTTTCCATTTCGATTTCCTCTTTGATCCAAGAACTCTCCAGCACATGTTTCTGCATTTCTAAACATCTGGGTTCTGACTCAGCAAGGGAGCAGCGACAGTGGGCTGGGACCTGCCTGTCAGAGCCCCAAGTCCCCTCTCCGTGTTTCACACCCAGTAGCGCAGAGGCAGGCGCTCCACCAGAGCCGTGGTCAGGCCCGATTGTTTTGTTCCAGTCTCGCGTGTCCACCACCATCACCTTAGATCGTGCTGACCTCCCGGTGACTATGAGGTGCACTAAAGCTCCCCACTTAGATCCCAGCCCGCTCACTGTCCCTGTGGTTCCGCCATTCGCCGTTAACCTCACACCTTCCAGCCTGCGTGGCTCCTGGTGAGCCCACTGTGGAGCCCCTAGGTGCTGCCGCTCCCCCTCACCCAGGGCCGCTTCCCCTCCCTCAGTCGCTGCCGTGTTGGAGCCAGGCCGTGGAGCAAGGCGGAGCATGCCCCCTGATGGTGCCCCGGGGCCGTGGGTCCCACCATTTATTAGATTCCCGTGAGCGTCTTCGCGTCACCGCAGTCAAGTATGTTGGTCGCTCTTAGTGTGTTTACACCTACAGCATATAGTCTAGCGTGTGGGGCAGGGGTGTATGTGGGGGTCTGGGGGCATGTGAGCGCTTGTGTGTTATGGGTGTGGGGGGTGTCTACATGCAGGCAGCTGTGTTCGGAGGGGGCATGGCTCTGTGTGTGTGTGTGTGTGTGTGTGTGTGTTTGGGTGTGCACACGTGTGCAGGTGCTCTCTGGGGTTCAACTTGGTTGCGGGGGCCTGGGCCCCTGCTCCCCACTCCCCCCTCCCCCCTCCCTGCAGAGCCTTCCTGGAGGGGCGGTTCCGGAAAGCTCCCCCCGTGAATACCTGGCTGTGCGAGGCTGTGCGTCTTGATCCAATTTTTCTGATTTATATTTTCCATAATTCCGTTTAGTCAGGACTTTCAAATTTATTACACAGTGTGCACTGTGTTCTCGTATAATATAGAAAGAGCGGTCTGTGTCTGCGTGTCTGCTCTCACCGAAACGTGCTTTTCCGCTGCTTTCCTCTGGAGGGGGGCCCTCAAAGCCTCAGGCTGTGCCCCCCACCCCCATCCTCGGCTCCTACATTTCTGGGAGAACTTTGTAAAGACTCCCACTGTGCGCTGGGGCCCCCCCTCCCAGAATCCCTCCAAAGGCAAAGCACGTCTGCCCCAAACCGGTTTCAGAGCTGACCCAGGCAGCGGGGGGGCTTCCCATGGGGAGAGAGGACCCAAGCTGCGGTGGAGAAGAGGGCCATGTGGGCCCCAGGGGCCATGACCCAAGGGGCTTCGGGGGCGGAAGCCACTGGCAGGGCTGGGTGGGCTGTCCCGGCCCCAGCACCTGAGGCAGAGTCCCACCGCAGCCTGGTGGCCTCCTGAGAAGAGCACCCAGTGTCTCTCGGGCCCCCAATGCTTCTGCTCTCCCAGTCCTCCAACTCAGCGCCCCCTCAAACGTCCCCCCGCCCAGGGCCCCCATCCATGAGCCAGCACACACCTAGTGGAGGGGAGTCTGGTAGTTTTATTCACAGACCCCAGGAGGTGGGGGCAGTTAGAACAGAGACATGGGGGGTGCTCGGGAGTGGGCCCTCTGCCCCCAGGCCTGGGGGCCAGACACCGCCATGTGGACTTCACGTGCCCAGGGTCTCTGCCTCGGGGGGCCTTCCCAGCTGCTTTACTTCCAGCGCCCGCCAACCTTGCCCTTCGCCCCGGCCTTCTTGCTGCTGCAAATGGGAAGCAAGTCGGTGTTGAGTGTCAGGGTGTCTGGGACCCTGGCTGAGGCCCCTCCCCGGCCCCCTGCAGACCCTTGGTCCTGACAGCCCTGCCCACCCAGGCTGCGAGCAGGGCGATGGGCCCTGCCTGACTCCTACAGCCCCCAGCACACGTCCTTAGCTCCGTCCATCTGTCCAAGCAGCAACAACTCACCTGTCCCTGGCCCTGTGGGCCCCGCGCGGCCTTGTGCTGAGGCAGTTAGTGTGGTTAGGACAGGGCCTCACTGAGGGCTGACCCCAGGCACGCCCCGGAAGCTGTCTCTGCACATGGTTTTCATCTCCCCAGTGACTTTAGCCGGGGCACAGTGTGCCCCCTGGGTCACAGCCTCCTGGGCAGGAGAACCTGGGGCCGTGGGCTGTTCTGGTCATTCACTCTGGGTGGCCAGTCCCGGCCTGATGGACTCGGGACCTGGGAAGCCTCTGTCTCATTCCAGAGTCTCAGCCCCTCTGCCACCAGTTAGAGTGGGACCTTGGGGTCAGGAGGTCACCACCTTGGGGGTGGCGGTCCTCAGGAGTCTGCCCCTTCTGTCTGAGGCCCTCGGCACGCCAGTGATCTGGGTGCTGGGTTAGGTGAGACGGGAGAAGCACGGTGTGTGAGCCCTGAGGCTGGCCTTTTTGGACAGCTGGCTGGAGAGAGCCATGCAGCTCCCAAGGCGTCTTCAGAAGGCCTGGCAATGGTGGCCTATGGCCCGTGTCCCGCAGGAGCCAGCCTGAGGGCTTACATGCATGCACACACATGCACACACATGCACACGCATGCACACCTTGCCAAATGGCCCGCTCTCAGGGACTTGCAACACCCCCTGCCCCATACAACAGAGCCAGGGAGGAGGGGTGTCACCTTCTCCAGCCCTTCAGGGAGGCAGCAAGAAGGCAGAGAAAAACCTCCTTAAACTTCCCAACTCCAAGCCGCCCTAGGGACACTGCAGTCCCTGGAGTGTGGCTGGCTCAGGGCCCAGGCTTGGAGACAAAGTCCCGGAGGGGTGGCAGCCAAGCACAGCCCCGACCGAGATGGGCGGCGCCGGCTTTCTGGGCCTCCCCGGCAGCTGTTGCTATGGGTCCCCCGAACCCCGGGCGCATCAGACAGAGGCACCGTGCTGAGGAACCAGGGGTGCAGAAGGACTGGTGACTCCTCGTTCCCTGTTCCAGGTCACCTTTGAGGTGACACGCCGCCGGGATATCCTGGAGGCTGGTCTGGCTTTCCAGGCCCCTCTGAAGGGCGTCCAGAACCGCCCACACCTCCTGTGGGCCCCTCCCCAAGCTGCCGTCCTCCTGGGCTCGGGGCAGGGCCTGCACATGCTGGCTCCAGTGGCCACCGCGGTTAGTCTTGTCACTGCTCTGCTGAGGGCCGGCTGCCACCGGGACTGGCTTAAATCGCCGGGCCCTGGGTGTGGCGGTGGCGGCCGTCCCCAAGGGCCGTGTGCCTGGCGCAGAGCGAGGGGTGGGCAGGGCTACTCACTGCTTCTGGGCCTGGTCAATACGGCTCCTGAGGTTGGTGATCTGTGAACAACATGGACGGCTTACCGTGGCGTCCCCGTGGAGCCAGGCAGGGCGTGGGCCCGCACACCCTTCCTCACCGCAGGCCTCCTCCGGTGGCCCTGGCCAGGCCTTGGTGCCACACGAGGGCTCCTCGCTCTCTTACTGTGTCCTGCCTCCTCTGGCTGGAGCACACTGTCCTTTGGCCCTCAGGCTTGTACCTCTGACTTACTGTTGGTGGCGTGCACTGGAGACCTGGGCTGGGCACACAGCCGCTCCGGAGCCTACCACTTACCTTCCGGCCTACAGGGGGATGTGGGCAGCGGGCATGGGGCGGGAGGCGAGGCTTGCAAACACAGCCCTTGACTCTGCCGGCTGAGCGCAGAGCCACCTTCTCCTTGTCCCAGGTGCTCCCTCCTCCTGACTGCCCAGAGGCGAGGCTCAGGGAGAGGCAAGGACCTTCCCACCTGCTGCAAAGGCCAGCCGGCCAGCCTCAGAAGCCACTTGGTTGCAGGCAGGAGGGAGGGGGCGGGGGCAGGAGGGAGGGGAAGGCCTCCGTCACCTCCATGCCCGCTGCCACCACATCCTTACGACCCCAGGTTCTGCCATGCGAGAGGTTCACCGTGCACTGCACACCATGAGCCTGGTCCAGGCTGGACCCGGCTACTTACAACTTAGCCAGCATCTCCACTCTGGCCCGGATGTTCATGATCTGGAAAGACCAAGATGGTTACGGGGCTGGGTGGGTGTCTGAGGCCTCAGCCGGGCCAGGCCCTTGTGGCTCCTCTGGTCCCTGGGGTGTGACAGCAGTGGGGCCGGTCTGGCTCTGCACGGTGAAGCCCACTGCTGCAGTCAGCCCTCTCAGGGGACCATCGAGAGAGGGCAGCGCTGTGCCCCAAGCCTGGAGCCTCCTGTCTTGTAGGAAGCGTGTGCTCCTGGGACGACACAATCATCCTCCCCTCCCCAGGGCCCTTGCGGACTCGGGGCGGCATCTGCACAGGTTTCTGCTGTGCGTCGTGAGCCCTCTCAGGCGACTCCAGAAGGGTAAAGCCCCCCCACCACGAAAGCAGCCCCATGCCCCCAGCCCCAGCTGCCCGGTGGGGTGCTTGGCACCCCCAGGGGCTCTGAGGAAAGATATCCAGGTGGCAGTGTGTCCGGGACTTGGGTTTGCAGAGAAGGCTGTAGGAAGAGGACATCCCAGTGCCAGAGGAGCCTTGCGCCACCCTGGGGACTTTCTACAAGCCCCAGGCAATTCAGAAACGACCCAAGGCCTCTGTCTGCTGCTCCTTTGTGCCACCCTCAGAGCAATGGCTGATTGCCCAGGGCACGGAGGACACCTTGGGGAGCAGGAGACCAGGGTCTGTGTGTGGGGACAGCCTGTGTCGGCTTCTCAGGGGCCAGGTCCGTGGGGACTCAGGCAGGTGGGTGGCCGGTGAGACTCAGGGGCCCGAGACCCCACAGGTGGCTGCACTCACGTCGTATCGCTGGCGTTTCAACTTCTCCCCAAACTCAAACTTGTCCGTCTCCAGTTGGTACAGGGTGTCCCACAGCTCCTTGGCCTTTTCCCTGGGGGGTGGCAAAGGTCAGGCCAGCCTGGAAGGCAGGGCCCAGGCCCCCCTTTGTCCCCCTCCGGCCCCAGTGACCTCACAGAGACCCCGAGGCTGGCGGGCTCAGGGAGGCCTCAGCTACCAGCACCCCTTGTCTGGGCCAGCACCCCCCTCACCTCAGCTTGTCCTCACTGAGATGGTCGATGTTGAGTGGCTTGCGTCTCTCAGCTAGAATCTTCTTCTTCATCTCCCGCGCTGTCTGCTTTTTGCCTCTCTTCTGGTCGGCCTGAGGGGACATGGCAGAGGGGCCTGGCCTCGGGCAGGGAGTGCCGCACCGCCCGGCCAGCGGGCGGGGGGCGGGGCCGCCCCGAGCTCTGAGCGCCTGCACTCACCTTGGCCAGGTAGCTGCTGTAGGTAGCGCCCATGGAGGACAGAGCCTTCTTCTTCTTGAGGTCGTCCTCAGCCCTCCGCTTCGCGTCCTCCTCCTCCCTCCGGGCTTTCTCCTCCTGTGGAGACCCCACCCCCACGACCTTCAAGGCCCGGCCAGGGCTGCCCTCTCCGGCGGGCTCCCACAACCTGCCCCCCCCCCACACCCGGGTTGGAACTTTCTAGAAGCTCCAGGCCCTGGTCAGGGTTGGTCCTCTTGCAGGGGTCCTGCCAGGCGAAGGAAACTCAGCCAGTGGCTGTGGTCACTGGCCAGTGTCAGGGGAACCTCAGGAAAAGAAAGGGCAGAGACCCCAGCATCTCTCTGATCTGTGGTCAGCGGCTCAGGGTCCGGGTGGGGAAGGGGCGCCCCGCCTCACCGCCAGTCGGTTCTGGCGCTCCCGCTCCTTCTCGGCGCGGATCCTCTGCTGTTCCGCTCTCTCCGCGCGGCGCTTCTCCTGCAGCCGGAGGAGCCCATCAGCCCCTCTGCGAGGGACCCGCAGCCCCTGCCACCCAGCACGGGCCCCACTCACGATTCTCTCCTTGAGCGCGATCAGCTCCTCTTCCTCCTTCTTGCGAGCCTCGAAGTGGCTGTCGATGAGGGCCTGCAGCTCCATGAGGTCCTTGTTCTGGCGCTTCTTCTGGATGTCCTGTGGACGGGAGGCGCCCGTCAGTGTCCCCCGGTCCCTCCGCAGCTCCGGCCTGCCCAGCCGCCCGGGCTCCGGCGGAGAAGCCCTGACTCCTCCGGCCACTGCGAAAGCTGGGAGCGGCAAAGGACCTCCGCCTTCGCCACGTCCCCGTGTCCCTGCCCTTCTGGGGGTTCAGGGCTTCCTGATTCCTGAGCCATAGGGTAGGGACAGTGCCCGCCCCGCCGTGGGTGAGTCCAGGCCCCGCATGGCCGTGAGGTCCTCAGCACCCCACCGATGGACTAATTCTGACGAGGCCCTGTCACCATCCTCAGGGATGTACTGCATGGACCAGGCAGAGAGGAAACCGGTGAGCAAGGTAGTTTGTTGAAGACATATGGACATGTGGACGAGTGGATGGAAGACTGAGTGCAGGCGGAAGGATGGATGACGATGGATGGATAGGTGGGTCGAGGGATGATGGATGGATGGAAGGATGGATGGATGGATGGATGGATGGAAAGGTGCATGTGTGGGTGGATGGGCGATGAATGAGTGGAGAGACGGAGGGATGCGTGAGGCATTGGGTAGGTGAGCAGATGAATGGATGGATGAAGGGTAGGAGGATAGGTGGGGAGGAGATGTCTATTGCTGGAAAGTTTCCTCTGGTCCATGAGTGAATTAAAGCAGAATTGCCTGGGGTCAGGAAGGACTAGCTGCGACTGCTGGAGAGATGACCTTCTCAGGCCTAGAGCCTGAGGACTGGGGTGGGGGATGGAGGGTGTGTTGATCGGGTTCCAGAAACTTACATCGAAGTCTACTTTCTCCCCTTCCGGGATCTTAGGAGCAGTGAGTCTGAAGAGAGAGAGGCTCATGAGCAGGGACAAGTGGACACCCACCAGGACAGTTGGCCTGACCCAACTTGGCCTGGCCCAAGGCTGCCCCTCCAGCCCTCTGGCCCTAGCGCGTAGCTGAGGGTACATTGCCTGACCTCCGTTCTTATCAGATGAATAACCCTCTGTCCCCAGGATGGCTTGACCCACTTCGAGAAGATTTCAACCTCTTACTGCCCCTCTGTTTTGCCAACTTCTGGACACTAAGGGCTGTTTCACCCCCAACTGCCCAGGAAGGGCACCCTCAGTTTCTTTCTCAAACAAATAAACGGATGCCACTGGATCAGAGCATAAGGCAGAGTGGTCAGCACAGGTCCTGGGGGGGGGGGGATTGGCCTCCGTGGTCAGGAATGGCTGTCTCAACCCTTCGCGTTTCTGTGGCCCCTCTTTAATCTTTCTTCCTGGGGACCCAAAAAGGGGGAGTAGGCAGAAAGCAGTTTGAAGAAGAAAGGCGCCCCCCCCCCCAGTCCCGGCTGTAAGGAGCCATCAGTCCTGTTCCTTTCCCCAATGCATTCCAGATGGAGCAAAGAGTTAAAACGACAACAACAATTTTTTAAAACAAGCCATAGAAGAAAGTGGAACTGAATATCGATCAAACTGCTGGGCCGGGAAAGGATTTTCTAAGCTCAGAGGTCCCGCTGAGGAAAAGATGGCCAGATGACTCCATGCAAATGAAAAACTTATGTATGTGAAAAAAGGCAAAAATTGAAAAGGGGAAGAAAGAAAAAAAAACACACACACACAAAAAAACCCAGACTAGAAAAATATTTTCAGCAAATACAGAGAAGACTTATATCGTTATGCAAACGGATGATTAAGAAAACACAGGGCTGTCTGTGTTAGATGAATAGGCAGAGGGCATAAGCCACGATTCTCGGGAAGAAAGAGGGACCAGTTAACAAACTGGGGAAGGTTTGCCGGCAGCAATCAAAGGAATGCAACGGAAACAGCCCTGAGAGGCCCTTCCCCATCCATCAGTGGCTCCTTGGGTCCAGCGGTGTGGGGCGCAGACCCGCTCGCGTCCACGTAGGAGACCGCGCTGGCAAGCCCCTCGTGGAAAGCCATTTGGCAAGGATGTCAAAAGCCTTACGAGCGTTCATACTCTGACCCATTAATTCCAGTTCTGGGAATGCGGCCTAGGGAAATAGCCCAAAAGACAGAAAATGCTTTCCACCCAGCGTTATTTATGATAGTAAAATATTGGGGAAAGCCTGAACCTCCTGCACTGGGGGAATGGTTAGGAGAATTATGGTTTGTCCAATTGATGGAATATTATGTGGCCATTCAAAATATTTAAGAAGACTATGTAAAAACATGGAAAAATACTTATGAATAGTGCTACATTTTAAAAAAAAAGCAGAACTCAAGGTCGCATAGACAGTACGGTGTTTGAAAAACAGCTCAGAGTTTAAAACTTTTTTTCCGAGTCCGACGCATGGAAAAAGAGTAGGGAGAAATAAGCCTTTTTATTTCTTTCTCCTCTTTTCCGCAGTCTGGCTGGCTGGGTGGGAGTTATAGATGATTTTTTTTTTTCTTCATTGGACTTTTATGTATTTTCCAAATTTTCTTTAATGAGGTGTTTTATTTTCATAATGAAAACACAAACATTTTTTTAAAACTAGAAAATATCTTGGGATCCGGCAGCTTTATTTAAAATTGCTGAAAAATAAGGTGCAACGGATGGAAACGTGCTGGCTGTGTGCTTCACGCGCTCTCAGTCTGCTGCTGGGAGCCCCTCACACCTCCCCCGGCGGGGAGCCCCAGCGGTGCCAGTACTCAAGTCCCATCTCCCATCTCGTGCGAGCAAACGCAGGCACGGATATGCACGGGGATAAAAGCCGAACCGCTACAAAGCGTTGGCTTGAAACCAAATCTCTGAAATACTCACAAGTGGGTGAAATGTGGGAAAGACCCTCCCAACCAGGATGATAGCTCCCCAGGGGCTCAGAGGCCCCAGGGCAGTGAGAGGTCGGGGAGGGGGGGATGGGCCCGGTCTAGGTGTTGCTCTGAAGTGGGTTTCAGGGGCGAGGCCCTCCCTCACTCCCTCCCACCCTGCTTTCATGTCTGCTGCACATCTGGGGCTCTGGGAGACCCCACAGCACGGTGTGGCGTGGCGGGGTCCGGAGAGGGCAAGGGGCGCTGCATGGGGACCCCCTCTGCCCCTTCTCCCCTAACTGCTGCTCCCCTGCCTCCTTGGCCTGTGGCCTTCTCCTGCAGGAAGTCCTTCTTGCCTGTACTGGAAGGCCCAGGCCAGAGCCATGCCCGGCTGGGCCCCCAGAGTTCTCTGCTCTCCCTGGTGGAGCCTGGTGGGGGACAACAGCGGCCGCCCCAAGTAGTCCCACCCTCACAAAGTGCCCTTGTCAGATTCCTAGAATTTTTAACTCCAAATTGCGGGGCAAGGAAAGGAGTGGCCACTTTCTCTCAGGGTTTTAGGTGCCAACTCATCCCCCACAGAGCCTACACGTCGTGTCTTCCTCTGGGGGCAGCAGGTCCCAGCCCCGGGGGACGGGGGACGTTGCTTTCCAGGTGACCTCGGTCCCCATGCAGCCTGCACGGGTTCCCTCCAGGCACGGCCCACCCTGCTGTTCAGCCCGGCCTGGGCCCTGTACTCACTTGGGTCTTGGCTTCTCCTCTGGTCACCACAGCAACAGCCGACATGGAAAGAGGGGAGAGAGAGACCATGTGAGACGGGGGCCCACTCCTGACCACGGGCACCTGGGGGCCACCCAGCTGGGCGCTTGCTGAGCTCAGGCCTGTAGGGCCGCCTGCTCTGCAGCTGAGCCCACCCCCCACCCACCAGACCCACCAGGACAAGAGGAACTGGCCCCCACTGAGGGCCAGCGAAAGTCCCTGTGGTATCCAAGGAGATCTTGGGGTGGGGGACCAGGATGTGTGGGGGGTGGGGGAGAGAGCTGAAGGGAAGAAGGAAGCGATGGAAGTGAAGGAAGGCAGGAGGGGGAGCATGAAGGGGGAGGGGAGGGGAGAGGAGGTGGTCTGACGGGGAAGGGGCAGAGGCCGGGTGAGGACGGAGAAGCGCGCCCTGGCCAGGCTCCTGGTCTGCTGGCGCCCCACCGACCACCCCACCTCCGTGCTGGGCGGAAGCTCGGCGGGCGACAGCGCCTGCAAGACCCCGCTGTGGAGCCCATGGCGGTAGCCATGCGAAGCAGCCTGGCCTGGCCCTCGGAGGGAGGGAGACGGAGGGAGAGCCGGCGAGACGGGTGCCAGGCTGGCGGGCGGGTCCTGTCCCTCTCAGGGTCACCAAAGCCCGGGACGCGGCCCTTACCTTCCTCTTCCTCCCGTCCTTCCTCTGCGACTTCTTCTGGGCAAAAGCGTACATGCAAGAGAGAAGCCGGCGAGGCTGCGGGGAGCGTCCGTGCGAGCCGCGGCGCGGGCATGGGGCAGCTCCTGCGCCCCGTTCCCCTGAGCACGTTGGCCTGGACCCCGTTAGAGTCCCCAGAGAATGACCTTTTGGGGCGTGGGTGCAGGAGCTGGGTGCGGCCATGCTGTGGTGCCAGGAGGGCCCCAGAGACCCCCACCCGCCGGGGAGGCCTGGCGGTGAGTGGAGCCCTCGGTGGCCTGTGGGTGCTGGCTGCTGGCTTCACTGAGTCTTCCCACTGAGGCTGGCAGGGCCCACCTTGCAAAGCTGAGGCCCTCCCCAACATCGTAGCCTTGGAGCTGGGGGTGGGCAGCTCTGGGGGCCTGACTTCTGGGTCTTGTTGGGTTGAAGCCCAACAGGTCTAGAACATTGAGGTGAAGCTAGCCCGTTGGTGCCTCGAGCCTGCACACGCGTTGCTGCTTTGAGCGCAAGGGGGCCAAGGGCCCCAGGCCTGCTCTCCCCGCCTCCCTCGGGAGTCTGCCCTTGATCTGGAAGAGGCTTCTCTCTCCTCCCGCCTCTGCGGGGTCACCTCCAGGGCCTGCCTTGTGGCCGGTGGCCGGTGGTCCCGGCTGGAGCGTACAGACCCTAGGCTAGGCCCCCAGGTGCCTGGGCGGACCTGGCCGCCCTCATGTGGGGGCCTCTTCCCTGAACCATCCCCACCCCCAGAGCCCTGGGGCGGCCCTGGCTGTCCTGGTCACAGCCAGGGCGTGTGGTCGGTCTGGCAGCACCTGACCCAGTCCCTCAGTCCCTGCTCTGGGCCCTTTGGTGATGCTGACTGAGCAGGACAGCCCAGCCGAGGAGCTGTCCTCGGTCACCTCTGCGCCTTCCTCTGCTCTTGGCCGAGGCCAGCAGGCCTGTCGAGGGACAGGGTGGGGGTTCCGGCCCCCTCGGCCCCTGGCCTGCGTGTGCACTTCGCGGACCCTCCCCTCACGTCCCCCGAGCTGGGCCTCACTGGGGTTGCTTAGGATCTGGTACATGGCCCTTTGCAGGTGGGCCTGACGTCACCCTCGGCCTGCACTCTGGGGCGAGGGCGCTTTGGGAGCAGAAAGCTGGGCCCGGGGGGGCCTGGGAGGCTGGGGGCCAGGCCAAGAGGCGGAGGGGAGAGCGGCCGTGCGGCAGAGCCCCCCCAGAGGGTCTGGAAACCCCTTTGTGTCTGTCTGTCCATCTGCCTCGGGGCTGGTTCAGGTGACCTGGTTACCTCGCAGCCCCTACAGGGCTCTTCCCTGGACGCCTTCTGCCTGCTCAGCCACCACCCTATGTCCCTCTGAGGCCAGGGAAGGGAAGACAGCTTTGGGGTAGTGTTCGGGGTTTGGACTCAACTGGTAGGCTCCCTGCAGCGCCGCCGAGGCGCCCCCGGACTTGAGCCTGCAGCTCCCTCGCCCCCACCTCTGTGGGAGGGCAGGCCCGGGGGGCTCCTCGCTCCTGGGCCGGTCTGACCTGCACCCAGGCGATGGGTGGGTCGCTGGCACCTGACTGCTTGCTTTCTTGCACACGAGGCCGCTGGCTGGGCTGGTGTTGCCGTCCCCACCTTGGGCCTCAGCCCGACTTGGTGCTCCGCTCACTCGGCCTCCGCCTCACCTCTCCTCACTGGCCCTCTCCGGTGAGCGATCTGGGGCCGGGCGCAGGCTCAGGCCCCCCTCCTCTGCCCTTCTCCACCCGCCCCTGCTGGACCCAGAGCTTCCCTCCCAAGGCCTGCGCCCCCCTCGGGGCCTGTCCTCAACGTGACCTAGAGGCCGGCTGCCCCCAGCGCCCCCCTCGGGGCCTGTCCTCGACGTGACCTAGAGGCCGGCTGCCCCCACCTTCCTGCTGGTGGGCTAGGAAAGGGCTCAGCTCCCCACCCTGAATGCTGTCAGCCAGGGAGGCCAGGAGGAAGCCTGCACCCCGTCAGCAAGCCCTGCCTGAGCCAGCACTACAGGCGCAACCTGTCCCCACTCTGTCCCAGCCCATAGAAATGGGGCGACAGTCATGCAGGCGAGGAGGGCAGGAGGAAGAGAGGCCTGCGGGACAGGCAGGCCCCTGCTTCGGGATGCGGAGAACGTACCTTCTTGGACCTCCTCTGTGGAAGCAGCGCCGTGTGGGGAGAGAGAGGAGAGAGAATCAGCTGTGACCTTGGGGCAGCGC
>NW_017731844.1:817822-827676 GCF_001890085.2 Hipposideros armiger
AGGCGGGGGGTCCAGCAGCCACGCTGTGAGTGGGTTACATGGCCTCTTGTTCCTCCTGGGCCAGACGCCTACTCCCCACACGCGCGGCCGCCTGTGTGCACACGCGCCGTGTGGGACTGACGTCGTGGCACGTACCTGGTTCTGGAGCTGCGAGGAGGCCATGGGGCAAGAGGCAAGGCCGCGGGTCAGAGGTCAAAGGAGAAAGGATCCGAGGTTAATGGACAGGGCCGGTCGCCACTCAGGAGTGTCAGTGGCCAAGGCGGAGGGGTGGGAGCGTGCAGGGAGTGAGCGGGACATGGTCAGAGTTGAGCCCGGGTGCCATCGCACCCCAATCCTGTCCTCGCCTCAAAGACGGGGAAACCAAGGCTCAAAAGTAGAGTTTCGACCCTTGTCTCTTGCTTCTGTTGGGGCAACACTGCTTTGGTCATGGGGACACTGGGGCTCCTGCCTGTCCTCAGGCCCCTGGAAGGACTTCTATTCGAGGACACAGCGGCCCACGCTCAGGGGTGTGGCTGGGGGTGGCCCCAGGGCCCAGGACAGGCAGGGCCTGCAGCCCCAGGAAGCGTGCCTAGGGGACACTCGCCTCCTGCCACCCGGAGAGAGGGGCACTGATGCCCCTTTCTTTCCCAGCCTCTGAGGGCGTGTGGACGTGGGGCACCGGGCAGGCCTCAGCCGCGGTGTCCACCCACACCTCGAGGAGGGGGCCCACTGGGGCAAGTGGCCGGGGAGTGACAGGGGCCCTGCTAGGGGCTGACGGGCCTGCGCTGAGCGTGCAGCCCTCGCCCCAAGGCCAGGCTGCGGGGGCTGCCCCTCTATTTCCTTCTGTTCACCCGGGACCCTGTCTGGGGCCCTGAGCTGGCTGAGGAGTCAGGCGCCACATGGGCTCTCAGTTACCCAGCCTGGGACCGAGGGCTTATTTCAGGGATGGAGGTCCAGGCCACCTCCCACTTCTGGCCCAGCAGGTCCCCTACTGACCACCCTCTCTGCGAGGGGAGGAGCCCTCCGTAGCCTAGCCTCAGATTCCCCCCAGTCGGTAAAGCGTTGATCATGATTAGTGGGTTATTTTGGAGCCACATGTGGGGGCCCCTTGGCTGGCTGGCGCCTCGATGGTGCCCTGCCTGTCCCCAACCCCCGCGTGGGCTCCAGCCAGACCTCGGGCCCCACATGAGGACCAGAAGTCCTGTGTGTTCGTACCTTGCTCATGGACTTCTGCAGGCAGAGGGGAGCCGGGTGCGGGCGGCGGGGGAGAGAGAGAGGGTTAGACAGGAGAACACTGCACGTCCGCAGGGGTGGGGGTCACAGGGTCACTGAGAGGGAGCTGGGGGGTCGTGTGCGCCAGGGGCCTGCACCCCGCTTACCTTCCTCCTGGGCTTCCTCTGAGGCGGGAGTGGCAGGGAGCAGGAGGGAGAGAGGGAACAAGGACAGTCGTTAGAGGAGGGCATTGGGGTGGCTGATACAGGAGGCTGGCACCCTGAGAAAGGGCAGCGGGCACTCCAAGCTGGAGCAGGGAAAACTCCAGTCCTGCACTGCTGGCCCTCAGCAGCCCACCCCCATAACGCAGCGACACTTCGGGGGGCCCGCTCAGAGGCCTGGAGTCTGAGCCCTGCCTCTGCGGTGCCACCCCCTCCTAGACGCTGGGGGACCCTGAGCCCCTCAGCCCTTCCCCGGGGCCTGCTGCCTGCCTTAGCACGGAGGTCTCTGTGCATGGGACAGTCTGGCTGTCTTGTTCTGAGGGTGCTGGAAATGACGGCCAGACAAGAGCCACATGCTGTAAGAGAATGCCAACCCCCAGGAGGATGTCCGAGTGGGCCGGGGGCCTCTGAGTGCCCGAAGGCAATGGCGATGCTGTGAGGGTCTTGGAGGAAACGTACGCGAGGGACCCTGCCCACCGGCCACGCTGCCTCCCCCAGGAAAGGGGTGGCTCCCCAGGACCACATTTCCCCCACTCAGGAGCCTTTCCATCTTTTCAGCAGAAAAAGAAATACTTGCTCACGTTGTTAGGGGAGCCAAATGTTTTCAAAATATTTTCAAAACATAGCACCCAGAACGCCTTGCAGGAGAGTCCTGCCTGGTGAGGGTGCGTGAAAGCGCTCCTAAGGTTGAGCGGGTGCCAGGGGGTTGGGAGGACCTCCCATCTGAGCCTGAGAACCGCCTCTCCACACCGTTCCCAGGTGCGCTGCCCGGGCACGACCGGGAGGTTCCCACAGACACCAGGCGGGCCTGAGGGGGGGGCTCCGGATTACGCCTGAAGGTTACATACTGAGGATGCGGAAGATGCTGAGAGAGGCAGAGACATAGAGACAGAGGCGGGGAGAGAGAGAGGGGGAGAGAGAGGAGACAGAAAGACAGAGACAGCCTCGGAGATGTGGAGGGGCAGAGAGAGGGAGGGAGAGAGAGAGAGAGAGAGAGAGGGAGGGAGGGAGAGAGAGAGAGGGAGGGAGGGAGAGAGGAAAGACAGAAAGACAGAAAGAGACAGAGACAGCCTCGGAGATGTGGAGGGGCAGGCAGGGCCTGCACAACCAGAGACTTGATATTAATGAGGGTCAGTCTGAATGACCAAATCCAAGCTAACTGCACCACCATGGACACGGTGAGGATGGAGGATTAATGAGTGATTAATGAGTCTTTGTCTATTAGTTGATTAAAGAGATGAGAGGTTAGCGATGATGGCAAATGGAAATTAATTGTGGGGAAGGTAGACGGTTAACTGCTGAGCTTGAGTAGGCCCCAAGAAGCCCTGTGGGGCTGAGGGTGAGGGCAGAGCAGGACAGGAAGGGTCGAGGTTCGGGTGGGGGCGCCAGGCGCTGCCCCAGTTACCTTCCTCCTCGTACTGTTCTGTAATGGGTAGAAGAAAGGAGAGGAACGTGTTAGCAGGGCAGCCCAGAGCCGGCCTGGAAGAGGAGAGCCGGGGTCCTGTGCGCCCCGGGGGGCCCGGGGGGCCTCAGGCCCAAAGGAAGCTGCCTGGTGCCAGAGGAGGAAGAGGCTCTGGGGTGATGGCAGCTTTGGGGGGCAGGTCTGTCTTACTGGGGGAGCATGGCAGACAGTGGCCAGGCCTGGAGGCTGCCCAGGACAACCTTACAGTGCAGGCTGGCTGGAGCGCAGGGCAGGGCTCACATGTGACCACATCTCAGGGAAGAAGAGGCCTGAGGTGCAGGGGTGAGAGTGAGGCGCCCACTGAACGGGGCAAACCTAGGCTTCCACCAGGGGTCCCCAAGGAGAGAGGTGCAGTCAGTCGCCGGTCCATCGCTTCCCCAAGGGGCCATGCAGAGAGAGAAGTAGCTTTGACACTTACCCTCCACCTGTTCACTGTGTGTGGGGTCGGGGGGAGAGAGAGAGAGAGAGAGAGGAGAGAGGGGATGAGGGGCTTTCGCTCAGCTCAGCGGGTTCTCACAAACACCAACAGGTCCTCAGCCTCTGGACACAGCCAGGGGTCCCGAGGCGGGTGGGGTGGCTACTCAGATGCTACTCACACTTCCTCGTCAGACATGGTGTGGGCTGTTTCTGTAGCGGGCGGGGAGACCAAGACCAGAGTTAGGTGCTGGAACGGGTGGGGTGTGGGCGTGTGAGAGGACATGTCCCCGGCCTGGTGTGGGCCCACTCCTGCAGCGTGGCCTCTCATGAGGCTCCTCACTTCTTCCAACGGACCCGGGCCCCACACCCCCTTCCTGTTCCGGCTCCAGCCTGAAGTGTGCAGTCCCGGCTGGGACGCTGGAAGTCGTGGCGTCCACCCTCCACCCCAGGACAGACATGCCCTGTGCAGCATGCCCGAGGAGGCCCGAACAGGCTGCTCTGGACACTGCAGCCGTCTTGCTGACGCCGATTCAATCCTGCCCTTGGGCTGAGGTGGGGGCTCCCTGGGAGCTCCTAGGTTGCAGAGCCCAGCTCCCTGAGGGGGGCGTACAGGACCCTTCATGGTCTTTGCACCCCGCCATCCCCACGGGAAGCCCTCTTCCTGATGTGAGCTCAAAGCTCCCCTCTCTGACCGATGCTTTCCGTCCAGGACCATATTTTCTTACGGGTGGCCCAGGGCCCCCTGTGTGTCCCCAGAACCCTCTAGGGACCCCTATTCCAAAACCACAAGTGTGTACAAGCTCTTCACCTTGTCTTTCTCTCGCCCACCCAGGCAGCAGACTTGAGCCTCAAGCTCACGGGGACGGGTGAGGGCTATTTCCCCGTGTGTTCTCCCCTCGCATGTGAGCTTCAAAACCGAGGGGACGACCCCAACCCCCAGCCCACGCCCCCCTCTCCCGCCTGCTTTCCCTGCTCCTTGGGTGCTTTTGAATTTGTCAATGTCTCTGTGCCCCGGCCTGGCTGCACGTGTCCAGGTGCGGCCGGCGCTGGGCCAGCACACTGGAGGACCGTCTTCCGGTGAGCTGGCCCACCATACACGCCTGAGGCAGCCCCGGGCCTGGGAACGTTCCGAGCAGCTGCAGCAGAACATTGGCCGGGGTTTTAAACAACCGAGTTTATGACAACACATTACAGCTCACTTGAAGACAATAGTTATGGCCCCCCCAGGGAGCTTTGTATAAGAAAAACACAAGTTCATCATCTAAAAATGCATGCACGTCGCATTGCTAAGGTGGGAGCAGTTTTCCGAAGCCTCGGTCAAGAATGTTAATTTTCCCAGAGCAATTTCAGCTCCATGCAAAATTAACGAGCAGATCTCTGCTAACCCCTCCAGGAAGTCAGGCAGCCCTTCCCATCCCAAAGTTTCCTCCCCCAAGCTACAGCCTCCTGCCTTGCGCACAGCTGGGGTCTCACTGCTCCCCTGGCCGCACGGCCCCTGCCTCCTTGCCTCCTCCAGGGCCACTCTCTGGAAGGTGGGGGGAGGGTCAGCGAGAGCCCGAGACTCGCCCTGCTGTGCCCACCTCTCACCCTGGCAGTGCCCGACACCTGTCAGCCTCCTCAAGAGGGGACAGTCATGGCCCGTGCCCAGGGAGGGGTTATTTTTAAGGAGCCAGTGGCAGCTGAGGTGTCCAGAAATAGGTGCCCAAATCAGCCAAGACTCCTCTGCTCAGAAACACAAGACGGTGGGGGACGCGGGGGCAGCTGTGAGGGCAGCTGTCGGCTCAGGTCTTGGCCTGGGCCAGGCCGCCCCCCCTCCAAGTCCCCTTCCAGGTCTCCCAGGCCGGCCTGAGTCTGAGGGCACCCAGGACAGCTACTGAACTCTAGGCAGGGTTCCCCTAGGGGCCCCTTTCCATAGGAAGCAGCAAAGTCCTACCCTCCAGGTGGGGAAACTGAGGCCTCTCCAGGCTGCTGCCCCTCTGCCCAGTGAAGCCCAGAGGGTGACCTCATGGGCTGCCCCATCGGGGAGGGGCCGAGGGTGGGGTGTGCTTGGGGGCAGGGGATGGTGTTCTGACAGCTGAGAAGGAAACCAGTTGTCCATATAATGTCCTGCCCTCAGAGGGGCGAGGGTGAAAATAACCTCTGAGGTCAGTGTTCCTTGGGGGACACACACCCTCCTTCCCAGATGACAAGACGTGCTGGGGCCTGGGGAGGCAGGCCCTGCCACTCATTCGCTGTGCGCCCCTGACCATGTCCCATCTGACGGTGGCTGCTTGCCCGTCTGTCTCCTCCCAGGATGGCCAAAAGGGGGTAAAGGCGCCAACAGTGCGGGAGCCTGGCCTGGGTGACGTCAGGGGGGACAGCTGAGTCCTGATCCGATGGGGACACCGGGAAGGGTAGAAGGAGTGCCGGGCCAAGGAGCCTGGGAGGGGCTCTCAGAAATGATGCCTCTGCCACCTCGGGCAGAGGTGGGACGTGTCTTCTGGGCAAGCAGGACAGAGGTCCAGCTGCACACTCCTGCCGCTGTCCTCCCCAGCTCAGGCTCTGTCCACTCCTGTGCTAGCCACTCTGCTCTGGGGTGACGGAGACAAGCCCCTGCCTTAGTTGTCAATGGCGATGGCCATTTGGGCCCCAGAGGCCCCGGCTCCTGGGAGGAGCTGGCGGTGCCCTACTCTGAGCGGAGCCCATGGGAAGGCCGGGATGGGCCGGGGCTTGGCAGCCCCGCTGCGGCAGGCGGCCCTCGGAGCTCCGGGCAGCGCCCTTCCTGGCCGTGTGGTCTCCAAACGCCCACCTCTCCTTGGCTTATCTGGGCTCCCCGCCTCCCTCCTTCTCGGGCCTCCGTGCCCTGTGTTCTGGTGCGGCGTGGCCGCTCCGGCACTGCTCCGAGAGCTCAGCACAGGAGGCTAGCCCCCGAGCCCTTTCGGATCCCAGGGCACTGAGCCGCTGGGAGGCAGGGCATCCTGGCACCTCAGCATCCCGGGACCCCAGCATGTGCATCAAACGCCGGGCAGGCCTCGGCCAGCCCCAGGCCAGCTGCTCTCGGCCATACCCACCTGTGGCCGAGTCTGGAAGAAGGGCTGGAGCTCCCTGTGGACAGGACCGTCTCAGGCAGTGCCCGCACGGCCTCACGCCCTCATGTTATAGTGACACTTGATCTTTTCCCAGCAGTGATTGGCCAGGGGCTGGGTGGCCGGGGCGCGTGGGGCGGGCGGGAAGGGGCTGTGCCCACGAGGGCCCCTTACCAAGTATAGGAATAGCTGAGGAGGAGGCCCGAGGAGGTGAGGACGGGGACGTGTCTGCAGAAGGAGGCAAGGGCCACCCTCCTCCCCCAGGAAGTGTCAGCTTCTATTTTTACTCCCCCGACAGCAGGCACATTCTTGATGGCTGAGGAGGGTGCAGGAAGGTGTTGGGCGGCCCCAAGGACCCAGCAAAGGTTCTCCTTGGGAAAGGCTGGTGTGGGGGTCCCCAGAGCTGGGGCCCCAAATTTTGCAGCCCAGCTGCCTCCTCCATCCAAGGTGACGGTGGCAGTGCACTTTGCCCAGGAAAGGGGTCTGCACAGCCAGGTTGCATCACACATCGCCCCCCGCCTGCCCTGCCTTCCCCATCAGAGGAAGTGGCCGGGGCCCAGAAAACTCCGTGGAATGGAGGACTCTGTCGTCGGCCAGGCCCCCATCATGCCCGAGCCACACTTCGTGGCCAGACCTGGTCCTCTCAGTAGATGACACTGGGGCACGCAGGGTAAATGGGCAAAAGAAATAAGGCCACCTGCAGGAGGCTGGCATGTCCCCAGGAGCTGGTGTCAGGGACCACCACTATGCCGTCAGCCTGAAGCTCTCTGTTTGGGGGCCCAGGCCCTGCAGGCCTCTCTCCCACAGGCCGGGCTCCGTGTGCCACTCACAGTGGGCTTGGCCAGTGCCCATGGGATTTGACTTTTCTTTCCTCAGGACTCCAGGCGGCACCGTCCAGCCGGCAGACATCTCGCTCGGGCCTCCAGTGGTCCCCACGTTCGCCAGTGAGGCCATGAGGTCCCATGAGGTCCCATGAGGCCCTGCCTTTCGGGTTAGGGAAACTGAGGCACCAAGTGGGGTGGTAGCAGCCTGACACCTCCTTCCAGATGCCCCTGGGCACAGGCAAGGGGCCAGCCGGTCACGGATGGTGGGGTCCATGGCATGACCTGATCCACAGCCACAGCTAGCGGGCTGGCGCCCAGGACAGGGTGGGTCCCAGGAGATGCTGACGAGGTCCCTGCTGTCTGTAGGCTCAGGGCCAGGGACGTCAGGAGGAGACTCACGCCCCGGCCCCAGCTCCACCCGCTCCGTGCCCACTCTGGGTTCTCAGAGGCTTTTAGAAGACTTTCGTGGGGACCTCATCCAATCCCTATAAGTTGGAGATAAGGCCACGGGTTCCCTAGACGGGCAAGGATGTGCCCACGGTCACACAGCAAGGGGGGTGCAGATGGAAACCTTCCTCAGCCCACCTCCCCCAGCGCCTGGCAGTGGGAAGCCCCCGAGACCAGAGCCGCTGGGGACGTTGAGTCCCCACTGGTCAGAAGCTTGAATTTCCCCAGCCTGATGCCTTCTCCTTCACCTGTTCAGGTCTTGGATGGGCCAGGGTTTGGCGGGCCACACACAGCCCTGACCCTTGGCCAACTCAGGCCCACATTCTGCCCGGTGGGCTCACTGTGGAGCCCCTGAGTGGCTCCTGGGCTGCCCTGGCCCAATCTCCCCCTCCGTGGTGGTGCTAAGGCTGGCACCTCTCGCTCGGCCAGCAGAGACCTGAGGACCCCCCACCACCACCACCAAACACACAGATGCAGGTACACACATGGGGACAGCGTATCAGGGAGCAGCTGGCCTCGTCTGCAGGCTATGCTGGGGCTTGGCCTGGGAAGCACCCAGCTCTGCTCAGACTGTGGAGGCCTCGCTCCCAGGAGCTGCTGGCTGCACCTCGCCTCCGGCCCAGGGTGGTCTTAGGAACTGCGCCTGCCACAGGGCCTGCCGTGGCCCCTGCAGTGGCCCTGCTCAGCCAGCAGAGGAGAGTGCCTACCCACTCAATGGCCTTGGTCTCTGGCAGGTGCTGTCCCATGAGCGGGCCGAGCCAGAGAGAGGCGTTGAGGTCAGAGGGACGGGGCAGGTTTTATTTTGGGTATCGGTGGCCTCCCCTCAGGGCGCCAGGCCCACGTACAGCAGGACAGCACTCGCGGGCACTGCTGGATGGGCCGCCGGCCGCCGAGGGCCTGCACAGGTAATCTACACCCCATCCACCGGCCTGGCCAGGCTGGGGTAGGAGGAGGGGGGCAGCAGGGGACTTGCCTGGGGTCTGGAGGGGGACTGGACTGGAGACCTGGGGTGGAGGCAGGGGACGGGGTGGCCCAGTCAGGTGTGGTGGACGCTGGTCTGAACCCCAAGAAGAGTTTAAGGGCTGTGTGCGGCCTGGGCCCGGGGCAGTGCAGGGGGGACTTCCACAGTCAGCAAGGCTGGCGCAGCCAGGGAGGGGCAGCCCCCAGGAGGCTTGGCTCCAGCTGTCCTTCGGGTCGACCCCCACAATGGTGAAGGGAGGCAGGGGTCCTTCGATCTGGCCCTGGTCCCCAGTGCGCATGGCTGGAGGTGGTGGGGCCCAAGGGACCTTGAATGTCTCCTGGGAGGGAGCCCTGAGCTGAGCTGGGCCCCGCCTGGTGCCAGCTGGAGCTCCAGTCTGCCCAGCCCCATGGCCCAGCTCTGCCAGGCTCCAGGTAGCAGCTGCTGACACAGCACTGTCCCAGCCCCACGGGGCTACCGCCCCACACACCCTGGTTGCTTCTGCGAGGCCTGTAGGTCACAGTTCCTCTGTCTCCTGTGTGTGGGGCTCTGGTTCCCGGAGCAGGGGAGCGGGGGCTGTCGGGTCAGGCCTCCCAGGCAGGAGGTCAGATAGTGGGGTCAGTACCCCGGCAAAGTGCCCCTTGGGCAGGGTTCCCTCTGAGCCTCTCAGCCTCTATGGTGGGCAGGCACTGGCCCCCAGGTCCTGAGTCACTGTAGCAGTGGGCATTAGTGGTACCCAGAGAAGAGAGCACACGGGTCCTCGTCCCCAAGGCTGGACTTGGTGTGGACGGTCCCTAGAGGGGCTAGGGGGTCACTGGTGGCTGCCTCCCTGGCACCATCCACCCCACTGCCTCTCACCTCTTGGGTTGTCCACTCTGGTGCTGGCCGATTGCCCAGCCATGGACCTTGAGACTGCCTCCTCCTGATGCCCACAGATAACGTCCCATCCAGCTGTGGGAAGGGAGAGAGTGCCACGTCCCTTGGATCCCGCCTCAGAGGTGGGCCAGAGTGAGGAGAGGTGGCCGTGACCTTTTTGAGTTTTAATACTTCTGAATGATCATGTTTACTCTGTCTTTTGGGAGGTTGGCAGAAATTGACCACAAAGAGTTTAGAAAACGGAGGCTCTGAGCAGAGCCAGGCAGGCCTAGAACATATCCATCCATCCATCCATCCATCCATCCCTCCATCCATCCATCCATCCATTCACCATCCATCCATCCATGCACCCATCATCCATCCATCTGTCCATCCATCATCCATCCATCCATC
>NW_017731844.1:828066-833619 GCF_001890085.2 Hipposideros armiger
CATCCATCCATTCACCATCCATCCATCCATGCACCCATCATCCATCCATCTGTCCATCCATCATCCATCCATCCATCCATCCATCCACCATCCATCCATCCATCCACCATCCATCCACCATTTCTCCCTCCATCTCTGCATCCATCCACCCATCATCCATCCATCCGTCCATCCCCCAAACCTTCATCGAGCACCTCCTGGGTGCTGGGATGGGGGATGACCCCCAGGTAGGTCTTGTCCTCAGGTGGTGCACAGAGTACACCCTGTTTCAGATGCTGCAAAGTTTCCATCAGGCCAAAGGAGGAGCCGTCAGAGCCATTACGTGTGCCCTGACGTAGGCCACCACGCACCCCAGGTCCCAGAAGCCACAGGACAGGACAGAGTGTCTGAACCCAGTGGCCACAGGCCTGGGTCCCACCACAGTGTGTGTGGGCAGATGGCCTTTGCAGCTCAGCCAGCCCCGCCCCCGCGCCGCTCCCCTAGTTAGTGAGCACTGCAGGGCCAGAGCGTGGGTCAGGAAGAGCTTTATTACACCGAACGGAGGGGCTGCAAGCAGGGTGCAGGGCGGGACAAGGGCCTGAGCACCCAGCGTGGGCATTGGTGGTCTCGGCTGGGAGTCTGCACAGGCTGCGCCTTCCTTTTGAGCCCTTGGCCTTTGTGGGGACGGTCCCTTTAGCCAAGCATCGGTGAGAGTCCCTTTCCTCCTTGGGCCATGAGAGGCAGAGCCCAGGGGCTCAGGGAGCAGGAGGGAGGAGAGGGGGGAGGGTCCAGGGATAGAGGTGGCAGCAGTGGCAGGCGTTGGAGGGGCGTGGGCAGCCAGGTGGGCACCGGGAAGCAGCTTCCTCGGCAGGGCTGGGGGTGGACGTGTGCCGGACTCTCCCCTGGGAGCCTGGATTGGGAGTGTGCAGGGAGCCGCCGGTTTGCATCAGGGGAGCTGCAACACAGGTGGGAGGGGACTCAGGCCGCAGTCCTGGGAGGGCGGTCCGGCCTCTCCCAGCCTCCAGCCTCTCCCTGGTGGCCACCCTGGACCTGCCCACCATCCCTTCCAGCCACCTAAGCAGCCTCCTGCCTCCGCCCCCCTCCATCTTGGAGGTCTGCCTCCCCAGGCTGAGCTCTGGTGCCCTGGGCCCTGCTGGGGACTCAAGGCCGAGGGAATGCTGCCCACCACCTGCTTGTCTGCTAGCCTGGCAGCTCCCCAGAGCCAGACCTGGAGTTCCTGGGGGCCTGGCCCCCCAGAGGTGGGCAGCCCCAAATGAGCCCCGGGGCCCCTCCCCAGGCCGACCCCTCCTACCTGGCAGAGCCAGCTGGCCCAAGCCTCCCTCCTCCCCGACACTAGCAGCCTCTGGCTTGGCCCAGACACCATTTGTCAATGTCCTTGCAAGCACGTGGCGCCCAGAAACCAAGGCGGGCGGCTTGGCCGGGACCACTCCAGCCAGGAGGTCTGCGGGAAGACCCCGTTTAGCGTAGCTCAGCGAAATGGCTCCCACATCCAGGCCAATCTACCTCTGATGATGCAGCCTCAGCTCTCTGAGCCTCTGGCCGCCACCTCACCGCTGGCTCACAGCGGACGCGCCTGTGGTCGGGCCGGCGACGGCACGGCGCCCCTCACGCGTTTGCGGACGGGCGCTCTTCCTGCCTACACGGGTGCCCGGCCCAACACGTGCCCCCCACTTGGAGCTGGCCCGTGGGTCTCCCGGCCCCGGCGGTGCACACAGGGGCACCTGGAGGCAGGCTCCAGTCCTCGTCCATCACCCACCAGTGACTCAGGCCTCTGTGGGCTCATTTCTAACCGGGGGTGATGGCACAGCCGCCCCGCGGAGTTCCTGCTGCCGACAGACGTGCCTGGAATGCACCTGGCAGGTGCCCACGCTCAGGAAGCCAGGCTCCGCCGGTCAGGCAGCGACTCCTCTGGGCCTCAGGTCCCCCCGCACAACAGGAGGACTGTGTGTCCTCCCTGCCAGCTGACGTCTGTCCCTCCCCACCCCAGGGTGCAGCAATGCTTATCTCCACGGCCTCGATGCCCCCTGAGGCGGCTGGCTCGTGTTCCCAGGGGCCTCCTGGTCCCCCACCGCCCCTGCTGCCCAAGCCTGGGAAGGACAACATGCGTCTGCAGAGGCTGCTGAGGAAGGCGGCCCGGAAGAAGGTGATGGGGGGCGGGCCCTCTGCCCCACCAGGGGCTTTTCGTGCCTCCCTGTCCCCCGTGAGCGAGGCCAGCCATGACCAAGAGACCACGGCCCCACGCCCTGCCGAGACCTGGTGTGTGGCGTCCACCCTGGCCGGCGCCCCGCACACGCCTGTCATCCACCATGTGGCGTCACCCCCGCAGAAGCCCTCCGCCTCCTCCCTCAGCTTCACCCAGTGCAGGAGCCTGGCAGCTCATGTCAAGGCCCCGGGGCCCCAGCCCACAGCCCCAGAAGCCCCCTGGCCCCCCAGTGGCTCTGACCAAGTCTTGGGCCCTGCAGTGGGGGGCACCCACGTCAGTCAAGTACACATCCAGCTGGTGCCGTCCCCACGGGCTGGGACCCCTGAGCCTCCTCGGATGGCCCCAGATGGGGGCCCTGGCGGCCAGGACCAAGGCACAGTCTCTTGCCCTCCTGGGTCCCAGCCCTCCATCCCGGTGGCCCACATCCGCCCACTTCCCACCAGGGCCGCAGCTGCCAGGCCCTGGCCTGAGGTGCCCCCTGTGCCCAAGCCGCCTCCCTGCTTCCAGGCCTCAGGGCCCAGAGAGGGCAGCAGCCGGGTCGTGGTGCCCGTAGTCCCCATCTGCTCGCCGGGACCCTCACCTTACAGGCCAGCCCCTGCGGCCCCCGACACTGAGGACCCCCCCACGGCTGTCCCTGGTGCTGAGGCCAAACAGGTCTCCAGCCTCCAAGGGGCCTCAGCCCCCACCCCACCGTCAGGCCCGCACCCTTGCCCTGTCCCCAAAGTCGTGCCCAAGCCTCGGCTCAGCGGCTGGACACGCCTCAAGAAGCAGCTGATGCAGGAGGCGGAGGAGCCCCCGTTCCTGGGCCCTGAGCAGAAGCCTGAGCGCACGGAGCAGGAGGTGGCAGCCCCCGCCCACTGGACACCCCGGCCCCCCGCCTCCCGGGCCTCCAGGCTGTGGGACGCAGTGCTGTACCGCGTGTCGGTGGCCGAGTCCCGCGGTGGTGGCCCTGAGGGGCCCAGGGACGAGGGGCGCTCCCTGGCCAGCCTCAGCCGCCTGCCTTTCCTGTACCGGCCCCACTTCAACGCCCGGAAGCTGCAGGAAGTGGCCACCCGGGCCCCCCCGACCATCCCCTCGGTCTTGGAGCTGAGCCCCCAGCCCAAGAACTTCAACCGGACGGCAACCGGCTGGAGGTTCCGGTGAATGGCCGGCGGGGCGGCCGTAGGGCCTAGGACTGTGGCGTGGACAGAGGGGGGCTGAAGGTCCAGCAGGGCCCGACGGACCTGGGAGGGGCCCGCTGAGCACTGAGGAAACCTGGGGGTGGCTGGGCAGTCAGGAGGGACAGGTCCGGTGGACGGAGCATGGAGGGGCAGGGTGGGTGGTGGGGCGAGGCTGGCAGCAGGAGGGACAGGGAGGAGGCGTTTCCTGTGTGCAGAGCGTGGGGGCTCACAGGGTGCGTGAAGCTCTGTGAGAAGCACCCGAGTCTACTGCGAGGCAGACGGCTGGACAGACTGACCTGGCGTGGAGGGCCTGGCCCTGTCTCCAGCCTGGCGGGCAGGGAGGCAGGCCGGGCTCAGCCTCTGGACGCTCTGGGCCGTGAACTGTGAGGCTGATGGGTTAGGGGCACGGAGCTCCTTGGGGCGGGAGCGGGACTCAGGCGGGGAAGCAGCATAGACAGGGGGCAGGTGGCCTCCCCTCCCCAGGACGTCACGGGTGCTATGGATGGATCCTGGGGCCCAGGCCACTAATAAAGTGTGTCACGCCACGGCAGTGGGTCACGTTTTTGACTACACAAGACGACGGGGAGGGCGCTGGAAACTGAAGCGGCCCCCTCTGGGCCAGGAGGGTGAGACCCGGGTCCTGGACACTTTAGACCCTCAGTGCACCATCAAGAAGGACCCGAGCTCTTAGGGTTCCATCCCACGGACTTCCTGCAACGCCAGGCCTGCAGGGGCGGGGGCAACCTCACCTGCCTAAGGAGCCCAGACGGGACATGTAGCCTCTTCCCAGGAGGGAGGTTTGAGCTCCCCCCTCAGAGAATGGCTGAGACGGGCCGAGGTCTTGGAAGGAACAGGGTTTGATGTCAGATGGCGGTGGGGGCACATCTGAAGGGCTGGGAGACCAAGCAGTCTGGGTTTTTGCCAGGTCTGAGGCTGGGCATCTGGCCCTCACAAGCTCCCTTACAGCCTGGGACATGGACAAGGAGGCCTTGTCCATGCTGCCACATTCCCAGAATGGCCCATTTCACCCACACGTGGCCACTGCCCTGGACTCACCAAGAAGGGTGGCCTAGGGCTCTGAGCCCTCATCCATGAGCACCTTCTCGTACTTCCCATGCCCGGTGGCCACAAACTTGTACCTCTTCCCAGACGGGGTGCTCTGTGGGGGAAGGAGACCAAGAGCAAAGGTGAGCGCAGCAGAAGGGAGAAGACGCTGCCTCCGGGAAGCCCTCCCAGGCGTACTGAGGATGGCATCGCTTTGCTCTCAGCTGCTGGACCCACCTTCCCGGCATCAACCACGTTTAGGCTCTACCTTAACTGTGGACGAAGTCTTGGAGCCTCCTTTCTGCTCCCAGAGGGTTTTCTTGCTCATGTCTCCAGCTACAATATCCTGGGGACAAACGGAGGGGCACGTCACAGGGGCAGACCGCTGACTAGGGGGCACTCGGAGGCTTGGGCCTTCCTCTCCTGCCTGGGCTCACCTGGCCAGGGGCCCAGGGCTTGCCTACCTGCCTCCTTGTACGAGAGCCAGCCCTCTCCACATGACTTTCCACGCTCAGGGCCAGCCACGGGCTCCAGTGCTCCATCTGCCCACCCTTTAGCCAGGTGATCTCACACCTGTCTCACCAAAGGAGCGCAGCCTTGCCCAGAAGGGGTCCTACCTTGCAGGAGGGGCCCTTGGCAGCAGAATGAGCTTGCACCTCTCCTGTCTCCCACCGGCTCTTGGTGCTTGCCACAGCCATGCTGGGCAACTCGATGGAGGGCTGACGAACTAGCTTGGAGGTCCGGCCAGCGGTCTGCAGAGGAGACAGAGCCCAGGGCTGCTTAAGTGGACAGTCACCTGGGACCTTAAGGGTCTGTAAGAGGCCCTTTCATACAGACAGTGTCCTCTGTATCTCTCTTTCCCCAGGAGTGCTTTCCCAATGCAGGGCAGGAGCAGAGCATCTGAAAAGATGTGTGTCCCTCCGTTCAGCGTACCTGTGAAACACCCCTTATTCTGTAGAGCACAGGTGACATGGTAGGTTATGAGGCAGGTGTGGGCTGTCCTCATGCTGCACATGCATAGGATTGGGAGAGCACAGGGTAGACGGAGGGGTGTTGGTTGGATGGAGGGGTGTTGGTTGGATGGAAGGATGCTGGTTGGATGGAAGGATGTTAGTTGGATGGAGGGACACTGGTTGGTTGGAGGGA
>NW_017731844.1:835202-838560 GCF_001890085.2 Hipposideros armiger
GTTGGATGGAAGGATGGCTGCATGATGGAGGACAGACCCTGCAGAAGAGCGGGTTCCTGCGCATACCTCGACGGCCTGGGTGTACTGCTCTAGCCGCTCGTCAATCTTGGAGATGGGCAGGGCTGGCTGGGACTTCTTCACACTGTTACTGGAGGGTAGGAGAAAGCTCATGCTCCGTGTCCCCTTGCTTCACTTCTACACCCCGCCCGGAGCCCCTACCAGAGCTCCCTCAGCCTCCCAGATCTCTCTGGGTTCCGCTTTTCATCCCGCTCTTGGAGAGCCCTGAGTCCTAGCCTGGGACAGAGCCAGACATACCTCTTCTTGATGGAGCGGTTCAGGGACTCGGTTCTGTCGATGAGCTGTGTGTGGGGGGGGGGAGCGGGCAGAGACGTGAGCGTCCGGAGCCAGACAAGGCCCACACTGCATCCCCGCCCCAGTGTCTCTCCTGTCTGGATGCTGGGGGTGGGGGTGGGGCAGAAGAGGGAGGGAGAGCAGGGTGGGGCTGCAGAGAATGAGCAGGGGTACTCCCTATTCTGGGGCTGATGTGGCGCTGCTTCTCAGGCAGGCAGAGGGGGAAAGGTGGCGGGCTTTGGGGCTTGACCTACTTTGGTGCTGGGGCTCAGGGGAGGCGAGCTATGTTCGGTCGTCTCCTCCAAGACCAAGGGGCTGGGCGTCCTGGGCTGCTGACATTCCTGGTGCAGGAAGAGAGCATCTGAGGTTATGGGACCTAGATGAGCACCCCCTTTGCACCCTGCCTGCCCCGCCTGGGACCTGCTGGAGCAAACACTCCTCCTGGCCTGGGTCTCAGGTCCTTCCCAGTCCTGGAATTCTCTGCAGCAGGGCCTGACCATGTAGGGTCACCAAACCCCGCCGCTCTGAGAATGTAGGGGCTACAGAGTCTGCGGGTGGGGTGCTGGCTCCCTCTGGGCCAGTCTCATGAGGCCCACAGAGCATGCAGGGGGCAGAAACAGACCCAGCCCAGACCCCAAGGGACACCACTCTCACCTGCTCATCTGCGTCCTCAGCCTCCACTGGCGCCAGGCTGTCCTGGATGGTCGCCTCTGGTCCCGGCTCCTCCTGGGACTCTGAGCTGGGGTGCAGATGCAGCCCTTCCAGGCAGACTGTGGCTGGGCTCGCCTGGTCGTCATCCTGGTTCTCAAGGGGCCTGTAGAGGAAGAGAGCAGTCTGACCAAGGGCTATTTCATTGCTTGGTTCAAATCCCTTCCTGTTCCCAAGCCTCAGTTTCCCATCTGTAACACGGGGACGGTCAGACCCCAAGGTATCCTGAGACCCCAGCCTCTTTGGGGAAGTGGGTGCAAGGACCTAAGACCTGGCCCCTCTTTCTGGGGCCCTTGGGGAGCAGCGCCCACTGCCACAGCCCCACTGGGCAGGCCCCTCTCGACTAAGGGCCGGCCACCCCCATGCCAAGGCTGGCCCTGACCCCCAGGCTCTCTGGACAGGCCCCAGCCTCGTGTCCTGCTTGTCTTTGTCTACGCTGTGGCCCAGGCCGGCCAGTCCCCTGGAGCCTGGGCTGCCCTGCCCTGTTTGTGTGGGGCGAGCGGGCCTCAGGGAGAAGGCTGTCGGGTGGGGGTGCAGTGGGGTCTGTGGGTGGTTTGGGGGCTGGTCAGCCGGAGGACAGGCAAGGGCAGGGGTCACTGCTAGGGCCACATGCCTGAGGAGAGGGGCCGACTGTGCTGGCTGCAGGGGTGGGCGGGGAGGCCAGCCCGCTGGCAGCGACAGCTCTGCATTTGAGCGGGACTGAACCTGGAGGAGAAGGTGGGAAATTCTCGCATTTTCCATGATTTCAGGCCCCTTGGAGTTTGTGCCAACCAAGACCCAGACCCACCGCCCAGGGTGGGCCGGGGTCCAGCCAACGGCAGGCACACAGAGGGCCCATTCAGCTGTGGCGGGGACGCAGGGCCAGGCAGGTGGGGGTGCGGGGCAGGGCGGCGAGCAGGAGGTTCAACTAAAGAGGCAAAGCGCCCCCTGCTGTTGAGGAAGGCTGCGGCCAGCGGGGAGAAGGGAGCAGGCCCGGCCCGGGCGGGCGGCGGGCAGGCCATCCTGCGTGCCCAGCAGAGTGTGCACCAATTCTCAGAAGCAGGCGGGGGAAACTGAGGCCTGGAGGGGTGGTGGGCTGAAAGCCAAGCCAGGACCGGGGCCTCAGCTAAGCAGATAGTGCGTGGGGTGTGGGAGTCAGCTTGTGCGACGGCTGAGCCGTGGGAGGGTTCTTAGCTGGAGCTCAAGGCTGCTTGCAGGGGCTGGGAGGTGGGGGAGACGCAGGTCTGGTGACACTTAAGGCAGCGGGGGACCCTGTCCCCCAGCTGTAGCTTCTGAGCAAAACTGGGACCCTGGGCACATGGGGGGCCTTGAGTGCAGAGAGCAGCTCAGACCAGGCCCTGAACTTGGGAGGGGGCGAGGCTCCAAGAGCAGCCCCCATTCTGGGCCCAGGGACGCTTTGGCCCCCACTCCCCGCCCGCCCCGGTTCAGACCAGCAAACACGTCTGCACATCTGGAAAGCTTGTCCCCCAGGCCGACTCTCGGGCCCGCACATCTGGAAATACCTGCTCCCCTCCGTGGGAATGGAGGCCCGCCAGCCCCGAGGGAGGAAGGGGCGGGCGGCGGGGGCCAGAGCCTCCATTACGTAAGTGGGCTGCAGATGTGGCAACAGCCCGCCGGCCGCAGCTGGTCTGGATGGGGCCCAGGGCCCTGGGGAGCCCAGGAATGAGATTTCCTCACCGCCTCTCCCCGCAGCCCCTCGCAGGGCCGCCCTCCGTCTCGCTCTCTTCCTCCCTGCTCCCCCTCTCACAGCCACGGGGGCCTTTAGGGGGGCTGGCTGGGAAGGGGAGCGAAGGCCATTGCTCAGGCCCAGGTTGAGGGGCTTGGAGACAGCCCCCGCCTGGCAGCCCCATCTCCAGGCTTGACCCCACTTGCCTGTCCGCCTCCTGGTCCCCCTCTGTGCTCTCTGCCTCGGGGGGCTCCTCAGCCCTGCAGTGCTGTGGCCGCGGCTCTGGCTTCTGGCACCAGTCGGCAAAGCCCTCATCCTCCTCCTGCTCAGGGGCCTCGGAGGCCTTCAGGCTGCAGCGGAAGAACAGCACAGGGGCTGGGGCCGGGCGGGGGTGCCGGGCAGGGGTGCTCTCCCGTCCACTCCTCCCGTCTCAGACCCTGAGTGCCACAGAGGCAGCGTGGCTCAGCCAGGCGTCTCCCCATCATCCAAGAATCCCCGAGGGCAGGTCTGTGTCCCCTCCACAGTCTAGAACTTTCTGAAACCAAGGCTGTGTCTCACCCCATTAAGGCAGGGCTCCCCAAGAACAGGGCTCTGTCTATCCCATGAGTTTCAGGTTCCCCGAGAGCTGGGCTG
>NW_017731844.1:839612-873148 GCF_001890085.2 Hipposideros armiger
AGAACTGGCTGTGTCTCCCCCATCAGCCTATGCCCTGAGTGTGGGGAACCAGGCTCCCTCTGCTCTCCAAGCTGAGCCCCCAGGGCTCTGCCTGCAGGCTCCTTCCTGGGCAGCAGGGTGAGGAAGCCCGTGCCCCCTGTCGCCCCACAACAGGCCTCTGATCCTGGTGTGGTGGGCTCCCCCCCACCCCTTAACCACTGCCTGCTTCTTCAAGGACCTGGTCTGAAGGGCCGTGACCGCTGCAACACCCCACCCCGCCCAGAGCTGCTGACTCGGAGAAAATGGAACAAAACGGGGCCGGGAAGGGGGCAATATTGGAAAAACAGCCCAGCCCAGCCATGGGGGCCTCCTGGGCCTGGGAGGAAGCGAGTCGGCCTGGGGCCTGCCAAGTTGGATACGGCCTCCATGAGTCACCGGCAGCAGGGAGCTTGGGCGGGGGGCTCGGGGGCCAGGGCCATGCAGCTGGGGTCAGAGTTGGTCCAAGCAAGGGCTGGGACCACTCGAGGCGGCCAGAGCCTGAGCGGCCCCGGAGCCTGGCCCGGAAGGGGCTGCATGTATCTCTGGCCAGGCGCCCGGCACAGTCCACGGACAGGCAGGGCTCTGATGACCCCCACCCAAGAACACTGTCCAGCCCTGCCCCCGCTCCCAGACGGCCCCTCTCCGGTCTTCATTGCTCTGGGACCCCCAGTGTGAGGGCTGACCACCAGAGTCTCCCTCCGTCGGGGTGCAGGACCCGGTGACCTGCCATGGTGGCTTACAGCTTCTCCTGCTCCGGGGGCTCTGAGGACAGGCCGCCGTGGTCCTCGTCCTGGTCCTGCAGCCGCCTGTCCCTCTCCCGCCGGCGTCGCTCCCGGGCGGCCTCCTCATCGTCCTCCAGACTCCACTGTGTGGTGAGCCTGGGGACACAGAGAGACGGTCACACCTCGGCCCGTACCCTACTTCTCCCACCGAAACAGGCTGTGCTGAGCTGTGTGCGGAGGGGCTGTGTGCCCTCTAGGCCTCAGTTTCCCCACCTTTAAGGCAGAGTTCCTGTGACATGGTCATGAAGGTGCCCGTGGCTGGGGGGAGGTCCTAGGGTTCTGTAGGCATCTGATACCCATGTGCCTCCTGGTGATGGAGGGCCCCCAGTGCACAAGCAGGACAAGACCCTCCATGGCCTTCTACCAGCTGGATCCGTTGACCTGATCAGAGCCAGGATACAGGCCAGCATGGCCCTGGCCCCAGGCAAGGCCCCGGAGGACATGGAGAGGTGTTGCTGAAGGTACAGAGAGCTGGCTGTGGCCACCAGGCAGCTGGTGCCACGGGTCCTACTGAGTGAAGTGGCTGCAGCCTTGGCTAACTGAGCATTACTGGGCCGGGCTGGGGTCAGGCCAGGGGCAGACCCAGCCAGGCAGCACCCCCTACCCCGACCACCCTGACTAGGGTGCACCTTCCTGTTCCCCAGAGAGAAGTTGCCCCCACAAGGACCTGAGGCCCAGAAAAAGGCTGCCTCCAGCGTGGGCCTGACCCACATCTGAGGACCCCGCAGGGCCGGCTCATCCAGCCCGTCCCACCCTCTCGGAGCCCCCCATGGCGTCTCTCTAGGCTGTTTCAAAGACGGGGAAACTGAGGCCCACTACAGAGCCAGGCTTAGGAGAGCCTCCTTCCTCAGCATGTGCTGACACCCACAGCTTCTCGGGGTGCCTCAGGGCTACCCAAGGTTGGCCTGGGACCGGGGGTCCACAGCCTGTCCTCCCCTGCCCCAGCCCAGCAGATTCCTGACCCTTGGTGTCCAGCAGGCATGGCCCTGTTCCTCCCCCCAGCCCCCCTACAACCCAAGAGGGGAGCCCCGGGTCCCCACTGCTGCAGAGCACACTGCCCCACACCGGGGTCTCAGCCCCTTCCTGCTGTTGTCCGCTGAATGACCCCGCAGCGCTATCTGTGGGCCTCCGCCCTGCGGCCTCAGCAGCCAGCGTGTGATCTAATCTCTCCTAAGTCTCCTTGGAGCCTCAGACAAAAGCCAGGCCCCTCCACAGCCCCAGCTCAGGCCCGCTCCCCCGCTGCACCCCGTGGGACCCGGGCCTCCGCATCTCAGGCTGCCCACCCCCAAAGCCCTCCCCCACGGGCCCCAGGGAGCCCTTGATCCTCACACCTGGTCCCATCACGGGGCACATGAAGCCCTGCCTCCCACTCCAAGCCTTTGGCTGGGGGCTGCAGGGCCCCATTCTGTGCGGGAGGTAGAGCCTGGGGCGCTCTCAGGGCTGCTGGGGCCCGGGGTCCCTCCCCCCTCGCGTGCACCAGCAGCCCCTCCAAATGGCGGGTGGGAGCGCAGAGCTGGGTCCCATGCTGTGGGGCGGAAGGAGGGTGCCCACCCCTCTCCTGAGGTAACCCCAGGGGGCTTCCCGGGAGGGTTCCTTGGAGGGGTGAGGCAGCCATTTTGTTCCTCTCGCTCCATGTCTGAGCTGCTCATGGCTGTAGACACGTTTGTGTTGGGGTGTTTGAGTCAATGTGTCATGCCTGGGTGTGTGTGTGTGGGCCCAGGTGGGGTGCGTTCCTGGGCCCAGGTGGGGTGTGTGCTTGGGCCCAGGTGGGGTGTGTGCTGTGGGCCCAGGTGAGGTGCGTTCCTGGGCCCAGGTGGGGTGTGTGCCTGTGCCTGAGCTCCTCCTTGGCCTGGTCTCAGGTCTCCAGGGGCCTTTCCTGCACAGGGGGCTGCTCCCCGGACTCCCCACCAAGCCCTGGGGACGCTGCACCAGCACAGCGCAGAGGCCACACTGGGCCTTGGGTTTAGACATGAGCCAATGCCCTGGGTTCGCCCTCTGGTCGTGGGCCCAGGTCACGGGAGCCCCCTGCAGGCCTGTGCTTGGCTCCCGTACCAGGCGGAACACCAGCCCACAGCACGTAGCTGGGCCTCCCTTGCACACACAGATGTGTACACTTTCTCATGAGCCCCACACTCAGGCCCACGTAGGCACACAGACCCACACTCCATGCGTGGGCCCAGACACCCCCCGCCCCCATGCACACACATGAACACACAGGGATGTGCACGTGCAGCTGAGACACGGGACCAAGGTGAGGGCCAAAGGCAGGCCAGCCCCCCAGAACACTGTTTACTGTTTTCCCAGCCATCGCCCCGGCAACGGCCCTGGGAGAGGCCAAGAAGTATTTTCTGAGAACATCCTCCCTGAGGCCCCTTTGAGGGTCACCCCCTGCTCTTGCCTCCGTGTGGGACCACCCCCGCCAGCCCTGCTGGCCAGGGAGTGGGGGGTGGGGGCAGAGTAGGAGTGCAGAGTAGGGGTCTCCCAGTGTCTCCCCAAAGCCCCGCACTGAGAGAAGCCACCCTGCTAGCAGCCCCTGACCCAGCAGCCCGAGGACAAGGAGCCAGAGAGGCCCCTTCCCTCCCGCCTCCCGCCTCTCCCAGCTGCCCCAGGATGTGAGTAATGCGGCCCCTCCTGGCCCCTCCCATGACCTCAGCCCCTCACAGATCCACAGCTGGGCTCTGTTCTGGGAACTGAGATGGGGGTGGCTCTCTTGGGGTGGGGTGGGGGCCTCTGGCCTGGGAAAGGCGCCCCCGGCCAGAGGCCCAGACCCCTTGGCACGCTCAGCAGAGCTGTCAGGACGCTGGCGACAGCCGGCCGCCTGTGGCCCCAGCTCAGCCGGCTGCAGCTGTAAGGGATTTGCTGTTCCTAAGCAAATGCAATTAGGCGATTTCCTGTGTCTGTTCTGGCTCCATGCTTGAGGCCCAGGGCTCAGCCCGAGGGGCGCGGAGTGGGGCTGTGCACTCCCCTCCCCGTGTCAGGCTCTACTGCGGGGGCCCTGCTCCACCCAGACCCCAACAGGCAGGGCAGGCTTGGGCCTCCCATACTCAGCGGGGGTCCCTGAGTGTAGGGGCTGCCCCCACCCCCGCTGGCCGGGTCTGTCACCTCCGGGGCCCCTGACTCAAGAGGCTGGCCCCTCCTCTCCTTCCTCTGCAGCCCCCAGTTGCCACCGAGGGCCAATGGTGCCAGCCCTGCACCAGGCCTGGCCCCCCCAGCTGTCCCCCCTCCCGCCTCCCCTGCCTACGTGGCTGGCTCCAGAGGGGGCTCCCGGACCAGTCTCCTCTCTACTCTGCCCCCTGTAGGCAGCTAGCGGGCTGCCCCACCTGCCTCTCCGGCGCCTAAATGTCTGCTTAGAGTCGTGGGGAGGGCTTGGGGCCCGGCTGCGGGCAGGGGCCAAAGGGAGGACAGCGAGGCCCAGCCTGTCACGTGGGAACTTTCTCTTTAGGCCCACAGGGGACCCTCCTGACCACAAGTCCCCTGGACGCCATGGGCGGGAGGGGCTGCCCGGGAAGCCTGGGGAGCTGGCCTAGTCCTCCCACCCCCGTCCCCAGCCTCCCTGGGGTCTCCATACACCGTGGACCAGGGAGAACACTTGCAAAGAGAAGGGCCCCTCAAGTGACTGTGGAGGCCATAAGTGAAGGGACAGAGAGTGGAGGGAAATGACCCATGGAGAGGCCTTCTCAGTGCGGCTTCCTTCCGGGGCTGGAGGGGAGCCAGCGCCCCCACCACCTCGGTTGTAGACCAGCCTCCAGGGCGGAGGTCAGGCCCGCTCTCTCGGGGCGTGGGAGAGTGCAGCACTCCCACCCCACAACCGGGGGTGCCCCTCACCAGTTGTGCAATGCAGGGTCCTGCCCCAGGCAGTCTAGGGAGGGTCTGTGGGTATGGCGCTGCCAGGGTGCGGGCTGTCACTAGTCCTCGCAGGGGCAGCTGGGGGTGCAGCTGTGAGAGGGGAGGGCGAGCAGGGAGCACAAAGAATCCTGAGCCAGCTAGCAAGCAGGTGGTGGTGGGTGGGGCGGCAGGAGTGCCCCAGGCGCCCCAGGCAGGGGTGCAGGCGCTTGGCTGCAGCTGCTGGGACCTGCCCCCCACCAACCTGGAGCTGGTCCAGCCCGCCCTCCCTCCAGCAGCACCTTTCTGGGTGTGCCCATGCCCTGCTGGGCCTGGGGGGAGGCAACCCCTGTCCTGTGGGCCAGGCAGACACCCCACCAGGCACCCCACTGCTTAGGGGAGCTCAGTAAGCCACCTGAACTTGGGTCTGAAAGAGGAGCAGGGGTTTGCGGGCCAGGGGGAGGGGGAGGACAAACACACAGGCGAGAGTGCTGGCGGCAGCAGACCCCAGGGTGGCCGAGGCCAGGGTGGGACAGCTGTGGGGAGGTGGGTGGGCAGCTCCGACAGGTCCCACGCCAGCACGGGCCCCATCAAGCCAGCATTCTGCAAGAGGCCCGGCCTGCGTGTGAAGGGGAGGGGAGGCAGGGGTTTGGAGGAAGAAGTGACAGGCTGGGGTGGTGGGGTGATCAAAGGGACGGTGCCCCAGAATTCCTGGGCATTCGTTCTGTGCCCTTGGGGGATGAGGGAGACGGGGAGCTCGAGGGGGTAGGTTTGGGGGAGGCACCTGTAGAGCTTGGGCGTGCAGAGCGTGGAGTGAGGGGGGCCCCCAGAGATGGTCAGTGGGGAGGGACTGCACGTGAGGGTCGCAGACTAACGAACGGGGGAGAGCCCTGGGGGTAAGTCCGCAGGGGCAGGACGAAGCCTGGGGACCCTGCCCGAGGCCCCTCCGGCCTCGCTGTGTAACCCCACTTCTCCTGCCAGACCACCTCTAGGGCACTCCCGCACCGCGTGCCAGTGAGAGCTGAGGCCCAGACCGGTGGACTCCTGGACCAACACGGTCACGCCATCGCTGGGGGCCTTGGTGTCCCCACATGTAGGGCTGACGGAGCAGACCTGTGCCCAGCGCTCAGCTCTGCGCTGGCTCCTCCTGGCGCGTCCCCGTTGTCCTCGCTCCCGAAGGGGCAGAAGGAACAGGCAGGACCCGGAGGCCTGGGGCAGCTGTGGTCTCCGAAGGAGTAAAGGCGGAGCCGCTAAACTGGGGGCCCCAGGGTCATGGAAGGCTCTGAGTAGTGAGGAGTGTGGAGTAGATGGTGGCCGGAGGGGGACATGAGGTGGGCAGCCTGCTGCCATCCTCGGGTGACAGGCTGAGGCCAGAGGGGCAGCGGCGTGGGGCGGGAGGCAGGGCCAGCCTCTGTCAGTCACCCCGTGGAGGCGGGGCTGTGGGGAGGCCTGGAAGCGGCTCCGCCCCTCCAGGGAGGAGAGGGGCTGGACGGACATGCTGTGGTCTGTCTGAGCCCTCTTACCAGAGAGACCCCAGGCCCAGCCTCTAGCTGCCCTCCTATAAAAAGGCGCACTGACCCTGCTCTGCAGAGTGAGAACCGAGACCCTCCCCGGCCAGGCCCAGCTCCCACCCCTTGTGCCCTGTGCCCCCAGGAGGCTTAAGCCCAGCCCATGCCACACACCACTTTTCTCTTGACTCTGGTAGGCCGGCCCTGGGCAGGCTCCCTGGAGGAGGGCACATCTGCCTGCAAAGCTGGCTTCCCCCGCAACCGGAGAGGCGATGGCACCCCAAAGGGCTCAGGCTAGGGGTGCAGGCCTCTACGAGCCCAAAGCTGGCAGGAGAGAGGCCCGCCTGCAACTTGCACTAGGTGCCCGGGGCCCTGGGCAGGGCATCCCAGGGCAGCCCCCAGAGGGGACACAGGGGGCAGCCTGCCCGGCCCCCGGGGGAGGAGGAGGGCTGTGCAACCGCAGCAGTCGGCGTCCCCTCCCTGAGCCCTGCCTCCGGGAGAGGCCAGGGCAGCCTGTTCGCGGGCCTGTCTGCGTCATCGGTGACATTCCTCCAGAGCCACCTGCCCACAGAGGGACGGGTGTGCCTCGCCCCTCTCCCAGCCCAGGTGCACCTCCATATCCCTCCCAGTGTGGTCTCTGCTGGGGCTCTCTGCCCAGCACCCCCTCGTCTTCCTGGTGGGGCAGTACTTGGGGATTCCTGTTTGGGGGACCCCTAGCTGCCCCACCCAGAGCCCCTAAAGCCAAGGACCCCCCTTCTGCACATCTTCCCAGCTGGCCCCCAGGGCAGTCAGGGCGGGGCGGCCTTGGCCTTGGCCTCCGGTCACCAGGGACTCTTCAGGACAGGCTCCGGCCCTTGTCTCATGAGCCACTAGTTTCTCGCCCCACTCGGTCGGGGCAGTCGCCCCACTTCACAGCTGAAGCGTGGGGCTGGAGCCCACAGACACACCTGCCACCGTCCCCGAGTTTCCTCCCTGGGCCGGGCTCTCTGCGCCCCCTTGATAACACCCGATGTCTGCCACCTGCTCCAAGGTCTCCTATCCAGCCCAGGGTTTCGGTCCTCATGTCTCCCGGCTTCGCCTCCGTCTACCCTGCTGCTCCCTCTTGCCCTCCGTCCCCCTTCCCTCCTTCCTGCCAGGTGCTAGGGCCCCAAAGATGGGTGGGGTTTCCTCTGACCCCGACACCCCCAGCTCCACCGACACCACCGCAGTTTTGTTCCAGGGCCACAGAGGAGGTCCCCGAGTCCAAGCTCTTATTTGGGGAGGAGAGTAGCAGGAAGCCCCCCCGGGAAAGGGGCTCCTGTGCCTGGGCTCAGCCCCGAGGGGCCAGAGGAAACGGTGGTGGAGAGGAAGGGGCAACAAATGGATGGATGTGTGGGTGTCTGGGAGACATTGTGAGGGGGCCCCCGCCGAAGGGGGGCAGGGATCCTCACCACAGCTCCGTTCTCTCCCCATCCTGCCTGGACCCCAGATTCGAAGCCCCCATGACCCACAATTCCCCCCACCGGTGCCCCTGGGGAGAGAGTGGCGTGGTGGGGTGTCTTTCCTGTGGCATTGCTGGGGCCACCCTGCTGGTCCCCAGCACCGCCTGCCCCATGCGAGCCACCCACACCGGAGGAACACGACCTCAGCCCGAACTTGGGGACGAAAGGCTGTCCCCGAGCCCCCCTGATACACCTGGCACCCGGGTTCCTGCTGCAACCTTCACCCCACACCTGTGATATGGTGGCTGCCTCGGGCCCCGTGCGGCTCCTGGGGAGGACCAGGCTCCGAATGCCTGTGAGGGCGACCGCAGCCCAGGCTTGCGCATCACACCACCCGGCCCCCAGAGGCATCCAGGCAGCCAGTGGACCTCCATCATCCACCCAAAAAGCCCGAGGGAAGGGCGCTGTGACGGAGTTGCTGCCAACCCGGTGCCCACGCACCGGCGGGCAGGTCCAGCCTCAGGGGGTCTGTGACCCCTGAAACCTTCCTCACAGGAGCTCCACCCTCTCTCAGGCCTCCCTTTACAACTTGGCTCCACAGAACTGAGCCTCGGGCTCTTACGACCCTGCCAGGACTGGAAAATGGGCACTGGGGCCCCCAACCCCCCCAGCCCAGGCTTCCCCGGGTCCTCAGAGGTGAGGCCGGGCACCAGCCGCCTCTGCCCCAGAGTGGGGTCCGGAACTGAGCTTCACGTCCCGCTGACCGGCTGGTCACCTCCCTCCGGCTGAGCGTCCTACCTCTTGTGATGTGCTCCGTGGACGGCCACTTCCACACCTCAGCTCCCATCTGCTCTGACCGGCTGCCCGCCTGGGCCCGGGGTTGGAGGTGAAGGCCTCACCCTCCTCGGGTTTGTTCTGCCCTCGGGTCCAGCTTGACTGTGGCTGGACTGGCCCGTGCTCGCATTCCTCCCGCCGCCCTGCGCACTGCGCACACAGGTCTTCCTGCTCTCCTCCGAGTCACTGACCACAGCACTGCAGGGGCCTGCGCCAAGTGCCACACAGCCCTAGAGACCTTCCCGGGCGCCCCGCCCTCCACACTCAGCATCCTTTGCTTCAGCCAGTCATCCGCCTACACACTGCATCCCTCGGCCCGACCTCCCGGGGACTGGACAAGGGGGCTGACCACACGGCGCCCCGGCTGACCGGCAGCCCGGCTGCATCTCCAGGTCCAGCCCAGTCTCCTCTTGGTGCCGGACGGCCCTCCAGGAGAGCCAGTCGCTCGCGAGCCGGGCTGGGACTGCCTGGCACAGCTCTCGGAGTGCTCACGAGGCCAGGCCTTGGCACGTTCCATGACACGCGACTGGTGGCTGGCACCGACTGGAGCCCTGCCATCCGTCTCCCCTTTCTTCCTGCCCAGAACCCAGATCCACCTCACACCCCTGAATGCCCCACGCATGGCTCTGCCCACAGCCATCGCCAAAATGGCTCTCATGTCAGCCCAGTCTCCGGGTCTCTGGCCGCCCACCTGGGCGGGAGCCTCAGCAGCCTGGCATACGACCGCCTGTCCATCAGCCTCGGTTCTGCCCTCACGGGGAGTCCTCGCCCCCAAGTGCCCAGAACATCCAGACCTTCTGCCTGGAGCCACCACACCATGCCTGGCCCCCAGCCCCCCCTCTGGAGCCATCCTTGCCCCCCAGTGCCTCGGGGCTGATTATTCCGGGGTGCAGGGCCATGGCAGAACAGAAAGCCTGGACTTTGACACCAGGCGGGCCCTAATTCAGTCTCCTTCTTGTCGCCCCCTGGCTGTTCGTCCTTTCATGCTGCAGACCCCATGCCTGCCCCCCCCCGCGCCCCCAAGCTCTGGGCAGGACCCCTAACCTCCTTGGGTCTCAGCTTCCTCAGGTGCGCAGACGGGGACACAGGGCCAGGCTCAGTGGCCCCATGAGACTCCCGTGTACCCTGGATATCCTGCCGGCTGAGGTCAGGTGGACATGCCCCGTCCTCCGCCCCCGCGGCCACTGCCAGGAACTGGGGGCTCCTGCTGGAACTTCCCCATTAAAGGGGCGACGTGACCCCTCCATAACCAGTATGTGACTCCTTCCTCACTGCCGTCTTCCCGCCAGCCCATTCCACACGAGGGAACCCAGGCTTAGTTTAGGGGTGTAATGTCTCCCCGGGGCTATGGCACACGGGGGTTCCAACCCCACAGCTCCTGAGAACAGGTGTGGGAGACCAGGCAGTGACGAGACGGGTCCCCATTCAAGGGTGTCAGTCCAGGTGCAGAAATCGCACACTCAGCCCCCGCGACCCCCTCGTGTGGGGGTTTTCTGTCATTCCCTTCACCCTCTCTCGGCCTCATGGGACCTTCCTTTCTTTCCTTTTGCCCCCCCTTCCCGCCTGCTCCCATCTTTCCCGGAGACGCAGGGACAGACACTAGATGGGGCCGCCCACCCCCTGCTCAGCACCCGCCCTGCCCGGCCCTCTGGCGTCTCCCCTCTGCTGCGTGGGGACAGCGGGGAGGCACTGGCACGCCTTGGTGGCGCCCGTGGCCCCTCGAGCACCCCGTCTCCTGCTCTGTCCGCCCCTCTCCTTGGCCTCCGTCCTGGCCGCGTCCCCTCCTGCCCACCCATCTCCATCTCGTCGAGCCCTGTCCCTGTGCTTCCTCCCTCCCTCTGCCTTTTCCTGCCGTCTCTCCTTTCTGTCTCAGCCCTTCACTCGCTCATCTTTTTCTCTCTTCCACTCCTTCCTCATCGGGCAGCCCTCAGGGCACACGGCGTGCTGGCCCCGAGCCTCACCTCAGGACCTCCCCTGCCCGCGGCGGGTGGCAGCCTTCCCTCACGGCCACGCTCTCGCCTTCTGGGCCGGGCTGGGGTCTGATTCCACTCAGCGCCCAGGGCCAGGGTCCTGCACCTGTCTTCCTGCCCCTCTCGCCCCCAAGCTCTCACCTATAGCCGGGTTCCCACCTGCCTCCTCGACACCTGTGTGGGCCGAACCCTGGCCACCAACCTGTACTGAGCTGCTGTGAGCGTGATGAGGTGTTCCTGGGGGCTGTGCCCCCTCCAGCCATCCCGTGGGGGCCGGGAGCCATGGGGTGCCCTCGCGTGGCTCTGGTGAGGGTACGGGGTCCAGCCCCCAGGTGCCGGGTGCGCCCTGGCCGCTCTGCTGGCCGCTCTGCCTGCTCCTGTTCCCAATCTGGAGCCTGGCCGGAACCTCAGCACTCTGGGCTCCTGCCCTGACACCCTGCCCAGGGGGCCGGGCCACTGGGTCCCTGTACCCCGGGCTCCCAGGGCAGCACCCGCTCTGGTTGACAGACCACCCAGTCCCGAGGCGGCGCCGCCCACCAGACGCCAGGCCCTGCCAGGGCGGGGGCCACCCCGCCCCCAGATCTGGGCCTTGGGTGGGCCTGAGGCAGCCACACCCCTTTGGACACTGTGGTTTGGAGGCCTGGCTTCCCCCAGCCCCCCCGGGCCAGCCCAGCAGGCTGCCGGCCCCAGTCCTTGCTCTGCTGGCCATGGGGGTCCCCAGATGCCTCCTGGGCCTGGCTGCCCCTGGTAGGACAGCCGGGCACAGAGATTGCTGCCGTGTCTATAGTGGACGGATGCCTAGAGCAGTGGCAGAGGGGCCCACACGGAGCTGCTCCAGCCCGCAGAGTCTCCTGTGCTGGGACTCCGAATGACACAAGGACGCCAGCCAGGGTGACTCGGCCAGCCCCCTTGATCTGTGCCAGCCCAGCCTCCACCTCACAAAGCCAGGTGCCCAGCGACTCTAGGACCAGGCAGGCAGCCCAGAGTCTAGGTGGCTGCTGGCAATGAGCTGGCCTAGGGTCCCTTTCCTGCCTGCTCGCTGTCCCTAACACCGGCCTGGCCTGATGTGAGCCGTGGGAGAGCCTTGAATGGCCCAGGGGCAGCAGCAAGAGGGGGACAGGGGAAGGGACAGAGTTGGCATGGGGGGGCTGCAAGAGGTGGGGGCCAGCCCCGGGGGTCCGGGCCTGCCAGCCTGAAGTGTCCTGCTGGGCAGAGACAGCAGGGGAAGGAAGCCCCCCCATCTGGGTGGCCACAGCCCCGGAATAAGCCAGGTGTAGAGAGAAAGACGCATCGGGCAGGGAGGGTGGGTCCTCCTGGCCTACGGTGTCATTTGCAATCCGCTTAAACTGGATCCAACTTACACCCTGGCTGCTGCCCAGCCTGTCACAGAAAGAGGCCGCATGGCGTCCCCCTTCCCGCCCTGCGCCCAGGCGCGTGGGTGCTGGGAGAGTCCAGGCAGTCCATGGTGAAGAACCGGGGTGAAGTGGTGGGTGAGGGAGGACGGGTCCCCAGCTCCCACAGTGACCTTGGACAAGTCACCAGCCTTTCTGAGCCTGGTTCAACTGTCAGGCAGGGGGCAGGGGTCTGTCTGCCGGGGCTGGGAGTTCAATCCCTTAGATACAGAGAGATGCTAACCATGGTGCGGGTGGCAGAATGTCACCAGCCTGGCAGGAGTCACGAGTCTCTGTGGGTGTCGCCAGGTCGGAGGCCGGGAGGGTGTGCGGGTTAGCGTTCTCCCCACACGTCCGTGAGCATGTCCACCTACAGCTCGTGGAGTTACTCACAGCAGCGGGACAGACACACTCGGCCTTTCTTTACGAGGGACTGTCCTCTGCTCCCCACCCACCCTTGCACAGCCGGAGTACCCAGGGAGTGCAAAGGGACACTTTCTACTGCCCAGAACCACTGGCTGGCCACCGCAGGCCCACCTGCCCTGCCCGGGTGCTCAGGGGCTCGAGCCCAAGCCTGGCCCCACCCTCAGCTGAGCTGTACCCTCCATGCCTGTCAGTGCCTCACCCAGGGCAGCAGCCTGGCACTGGGTTGGGCCGAAGGCAAAGCCACAGCTAGATGGATGCTTGTGGCCAGGCCCTTCTGTGATGAGGGGCGTGTGCCCGGCCAGGCCCTGGGTCTCGCCCTGTCATTGTCCAGAGGGCCGTGCTGTTCCCCTCTCAGGCCTCAGTTTCCCCTTTGTTAAGTGGCACTGGTTAGCTCTGGAGACCAACCCCCTGCTCTCCTCAACCCCTGGGCCACAGAGCTTCCTGGAGGGTCACAGTGGTGACTCCTAGGAGGACACAGCCCAGCCACGCAGAGCCTGGAAACGACAGGTGTGAAGCCCAGGCGATGACACGCAGGGGTCTGCCTTACGAGCAAGCCCAGAGGGTCCCAACCCTGGGTGGTGGCCCTTGGGCCAGACCGGGGTGGGGCTGGGAGGGGGCATCACTTGTGTCTTCAGGGACCCGGCCGTCACAAGCTGGAGGGGCCCGGGACTGCTCTCAGCTCCGCTCAGACGCTGCTGAGCCCACCTGCACACCTCTTTGTCCTTCCTTCCTCCCGGAGTCAGGGTTTGGGTGGACATGGCAATGCCAAGAGATGCCCATCCAGGAGCTTGCCCAGCGTGCTCGATGCCATCAAAGGAGGCAGGAGCAGGCTCATAGGCCTGGCAAAGGACAGTCCTCCCAGCTTGGGAGAAGCCAAGGCAGGCTGCATGGAGGAGACAGCACTTCAGCTGGGCCTCAGGTGCCTGGAAGGGTTTATGAGGAGGAGGAAGGGCATTGCAGGCGGCTCAGAGGGAGGCGGTGAGTGGTCCCCGGCGAGAAGCAGCGACTCTGAGCCCACCTACGGCTGAGCTCTGCAGAGCTTCTGGCCCTTTGCCTCTGCTATCTCTCCACGACACTGCAAGGCAGGTGACACCACACCACTACTTTACAGAGGAGGAAACTGAGGCCGGGAGAGGGCAGGGCATGGGACCAAGGCCCAAGGAGGCAGGAGCCCGGAGGGTGGCCCTGGGGAGATCTGAGTCTGAGGCCCGAGCACTCACGTGGCCCAAGGTGCCTCCCACGCAGGGCTCGTGCGCAGAGGGCAGTGGGTACATGGGCTGTAGAGTCCAGTTTCATCATGTGTAAAGATGACTGGATGGTCCCCAAGGGTCAGCGCGACCACAGGTGAGCCTCAGAAGCCTTGTGCAGATGTGCTCCCCATCCTGAGAGCACTGAGCCAGGGCAGACTGGCCGTACGGGTGGGAGAGGCGGGGACACGGCCCGCGTGCACGCACCTGCACACACGGGCACGTGCCCGGCCGGCCTGGCACACCCCTCACCCTGCCCGTAGCACGGGGGTCACTCCTGCCGGGCTGGGCCAGGCTCCTCGGAAGAACTGAGGGATCCCCATGCCCGGGGCTGGCCTGGCACAGGCATCCTGGCCCAGGCTCGGCGAGTGCCAATCGTCCGTGGGTGGCACCGGCATGGGCGTCCTGCCTGGCCCTCGGTGCCCCGGCTGGGCCAGCAGGGACCTACCTCAGGAGGCGCTCCAGGCCCTGCTTGCTAGAATTCCTCCTCAGGAGCGCCGGGCTGCTCATGCTGTGGGCGGCCGCCCGCCTGGCCGGCGACCTGGCCTGACCCCAGCCCTGGGGACGCTGCGGCTGCCTCTTCAAAGGCTCCTGTCCGTCCGCCCTCTGTCTGCTGCCCTGTTCCTGCTCCTCATCCTGTGACTTGGACCCCTCTCTCTTGCTTTTTTCTTGCTTTTTTCTCCTTTTTTCTTTTCTTTTCTTTCCTTCCCTGCCCCTCCTTCACACCCTCTGTCTCTGTCCCTCTATCTCTGGCTGTCACTCACTCTGCCTGACACCCCCTCCCCTGTCTCCTCTTTCCGTCTGCTGGTCTGTCCTGGCCCCTCTGCCCCCCGTCTCTGGGCCTCTGGACCGTGCGGGTCTCTCAGCCCCCTCCTCCTCAGGCTTAGCAGCTGCTTCCCTTTCGTCCCCCTCAGCCCCCTACTGCGCCCCGCTTGGTCCCCTCCACCTCTACTGCCCCCTCCTTCCCAGACTAGTAAAAATGTCAGGGAGCAGCCCTCTCCGCCCAGCAGTGGGGCTCAGTGGGACCTGGCGGCCTGTGGTGGGCAGCAGCGGTCACCTCTCCCCTCGGCCACCTGGACAGCTGCCCCCTGCCTCCCTCATCTCGTCTCGGGAGCTTGCGGGGTGCCTGGTCCCCATACCTGCCTCTCATCCCCTCGGGCCCGTCTCCTCGCCCTGGCCTGGCCTGGCCCATGCGCGGCCTCCGCTTTTCCTCTCCTGCATCTGCCTTTTGGGTTCAGCTCCCCTGCGCCCCCTGCCTGGTCCTGGGCACTCAGCCCCTTCCCCTCTCACCCCTGGTCTCCCTGGCCCCAAAGCCAGCCCCTCTCTCCTGTCTTTTCCCTCTGGTGTCTCTGTCCCTATCTCTGTCTCCCTCCCTCTCTCCCTCCCTTCCCCTCCCCTCCCTTCCTCTCTCCCTCCCTCCTCCACCCCTCCCTCCTGGTACTCCATTTTTCCTTTGTTTATTCCCAGCTCTTTGCTCCTGTTATCACCTCTAGGGGGAGGCCGGGCACCCCAGGAATCCTCTCTGCTCCCCAAATGGGGAGACGGCTGCCCTCCCCAGTCACCCACCCCCAGACTGCCCTGGGGGGGGTCAGAGCAGTGAGACCCCAAGAGGCAGACACCAACACAGCCTCTGTGGTCTGGTATCCATCCTCCCAAGAAGTGGCAACCGGGCACCGGGTCCGGCGGTGCCCGGGCCGGCCGCGCCCCCTTGCCCCTGGTCCTTTGGCCAAGGCCCCGGAGAAGCCGTCCAGCCCGTTGTTTCTCTGGTTGGGCTTAGTCACCGTGACTCACTTGAGAACACTCGAGGCCAGTGGCTGGACAAGGGGAGGGACTGGACTCCCTTTCTGGGGGAGTCACTGAGGACCAGCCATCATGCATCCAGGAGCTCGCCCGGCTGGCCGATACTCACAGCGCCCTAAGACATGGACGCCATGTACCCATGTCCCGGGTGGGGAAACCGAGGCTCAGGCTGGTGTCCGAGGTCTCAGAGCCAGGGCCCGAGAGCCAGACCACGCGCCAGGTCTGAGGACGGCTGGCCACCCCAACACCGGCCCGGAGAGGCCATCTCTGTGCACATGGCCCCGCGCGCGCCTTCCAGCCCCCCTGCCACAGAGGAACGGCAGCTCGCGGTTCCTCCACTAGGGGACATGTGAGTGGACAAAGGGCAAGGTTATGATCACACGGGCAAGCGGGTGGACACGCCAGTGAGTCACTGTGTGAAGGCAGTGTGTGTTGGAAGTGGCGGCAACGGTCGGAAAAATTCCACGTGAGCCCACAGCTCCAGTCTGCAGTGACTCAGGTGGTGGCCGGCTGGCGGAGGCTTTGTGGGGGTCAGGAAGTCTGGCTCAGAGCCCCCCGCCCACACATCAGGCTGGGTCCCGTGACCAGTCCTGGAGGGGAGCCCAAGCATCTTCCCTTCCCCCGCACAACCCAGGAGGAGCAGAGAGTGTGGGGAGTGCCGAGAGGCAGCCGTGCCCATTGCCCGTCCCCAGCGCCCGCCGCCCAGCCCAGCATCCAACGCAGACCTCAGGATTCTAGCGGAGTGAGGAGGAGGGGAGGGCAGCAGGACCCGGGCTCAGCCACCAGCCAGGGAGGTGAGCCTGTGCTTCGTGTCCATGCCAACCTACCTGTCACCCCCTCACCCCTCGCTCTTAGTCCTGGAACCCCAGTCACAGCCAGGAATGGAATGTGCCAGGACATATTATGGTTCAAAAGAAGGAAAAATATTTGTACCTGGGATTGAGCGAAGTCCCTGACACTAAGAACTTAGAATTGCACAGCTTTCTACCAGAAATGCTAATAGGTGAGAAGTGGCAAGGACGGGTCTTTAAATGCAGAGACCAGGATCCCAGTCTACAACTAGGGCGTGTCCCAATAGGAACAATAAGGCAGAGTATTTAACCTCAGCGCTACTATTATTTGTCCATCCGTTCATACATCCTCCCATCCATCCCCCATCCCCCCATCCCCCCACCCACCTACCCACCCGCTCATCTAGCCATCCGTTTATCTGTTCACCCATCCATCCATCATCCACCCATCGCTTCATCCTTTCTTTTTATATAGCTATATTTATCCTATCATTTATCAACCTATCAATTTCTTGATATATCTATCCATTCAAATATCCATATAAACACAATCTAGCCTTCTATCAATCCATTCAAGCATTCGTCAGTATATATATATATATATATATATACCAATGTCCATCCGTTGCTTTTTACATTTCTTCATTGAGCAAGCATCCATCCATCTATCCATTCATCCATCCTCCCATCCAACCATCTATCTAAATGTCTGAATGCATATGAAACACTTAGAAGAAGCATTCAGTTAGCCACCCATCCCTCTGGAACATAATAACCACTCAATATATGTCAATTACTATAATCTATATGTTCATCCATCAGTTTGTGTATCTGCTTGCCCAGCTGCCCAACCAGAAAACTGTGGTTAATACATCCTTCTAGCTCTTCAAATGTTCTGCTGTCCTTACTTTCATTCATCTTTCCACATATTTTAGTATTTACCCATCCCATTCATACATCCATTCATGTACGCCTGTCCGTCCATCCATCCGTATGTCCACCCACCTTTCCATCCAGCAAGTGATGCATCCGATTGTGCATAAATACATATATATATATACATATATATATGTATATATATATATTTTTTTTTTGTCCTTCCATATGCACATCTGCCCATTACGCCATCCAAATGAGTTAGTACTTAAAGCAGTTGCTGATACGTAGTAAAACTTCAAGAGAAGTCAGTTACTGTTATTCTCATCCATCCATTCACTAATCCATATCTCATTCCACTGACCATTCATTCATTCATCTCTCCATTTACCTTCATGTAATTGTTCATCTGTCCATATGTTGGTCAACAAATCGATTGAACATTTGCTATATTCATTGTTTAGGTGCTAGAGAGTCTGCATTTCTCTCCTCTGACATTTTTGTGGGAACAAAACATATAAATATTTATATTTACATTAAGTACATATTTACTGTAACATATCAGATGGTGGTAAATGCTATAGAAAATGTAATTCAAGGTTGGTGGATGTGGAGTTTTGGAAAGGGTTGATATTTTATGTATAATAATCAGAGAAAGCCTCACAGGAGGGGATCAGCCTTTCCTTATTTGAAAAGAGACTTGAACAAAATGAGAGATAGAAGTATACATTGGTGGGAGAAAGAGTTCTAGAAAGAGAGAACAGCGAGTGCAGATTTTCTGACTTAGCTACGTCTGTTTAGTAGTTCACCCAGAATCAAGCCATATGTCTATTTACTCACTATCTGTCTATCTTTTCATTTGTCTATCTCTTTTTATATTTGCCCATCTACCGATCCAAAAATTTATCTATTATTCATCCATCCATATGTCTACCTGGCCTTATAACCTCCTATTCATCTGCCCAGTCATTTATCTGTCTACCTTCCATCCTTCTACCTATCTGCCCATTCATACTTCCATGTGTCCATCCATCCATCCATCCATCCATCCATCCATCCATCCATCCATCCACCCATCATCCATCCATCCATCCATCCATCCATCCACCCATCATCCATCCATCCATTCATCTCTTGGATACCTGCTCAAAAATCTATCAGAGTTTGTGATCAGCTTGATATAGACAGGTTCAAAACAGTTAAATATATGAATAGAATCATTAAATGATTAAAGTCAGCATCCATTTGATAGGCTAATATTTGTGTCATACCTGTTGTTATATATGCTAAGTACCATGTCTGCACGTATCCATGTGTCTGTTCATACATATGCCCATCACTCCATTTATCCATCCACATTGTCAAACATCTATCCATTTGCCCATCCAACATTTTTACTTCTGTCACCACCACTACTAGCTAACATTTATGAGAAATTATGTGCCAGAGACTTTTCTAAGTGCTTTCCTTCATTATATAACCCTCATAAAATCCCTATGGGGTAGGCAGTATATTATTTTAGTGAGGAAACTGAGATACAGAGAGTTAAGTAACTTGTTCAAAGTCATATATACCCATTTTCATTACTTTCATAAGTCAATCATGTATGTTTCATCACTCCTCTCTTCCATCAATTTATTTGTTTATCTGTGTAATCAATTGACCATTCACACATTTATCCATCCATCCATCCATCCATCCATCCATCCATCCATCAATCTATTCATCCATCCACCCACCCATCTCTCCATCCATCCATCCACCCATCATCCATTCACCCATTCATCAATTCATTTGTTCTTACTTCCTACTCTTCTTCATCTATCTTTCCTTTAATTCATACTTTTATCCATCACGGAGTCTTTTATTTTCCTTTTTTTCTTCTTTTGTGACTAAAACATGGTTCACAAGCTTGGGGTCCAAGAAGGTAAGAGAGCAGACCCTCATGGCCAGTAGGCTGAGTGCTACAGTAGAGCCTCAGCAAAGGCTGGAGAGGTAGGGACTCGTCCTCTTGTTCAAACATTGTCACACCACACACACCATACCCACTCACAAACATGCTCACAGAGTGGTGTCCCCATGAAAGGTGAGAGCCCATGGCAGGGAGGACGGTGGACTCAGTGGCTCCTGGGTGACTCCAGGTAGACAACAGCCTCTGACTTACAGAGGAGGCAGCCCCAAATGGCACTAATCTGTCTCCTGCTCCTCAGTCCAACAAGGGGAAGAGGCCAGGGTGGTCGGAGGGTGGACGGATTGATGACACCGGGTTTGGGTTCGGGCCGGACAGGCGAGAGAAGCTGAAGATTCTCTCCAGACTCTTCTGGAATCAACTGGCTAGAGCCATCTGTCCCAAGTTCCATTTCCTTTTGAGGGGAGGCAGCTCGGGGAAGAGGAAGTGTGGGGGGCGGAAGCAGCCTTGGGTTACCTCAGAGATGAAACCAGCCAAAGGGCAGGTAGGTCTAGGAAAGAGGGCGCAGATCCCTGGTCTGAGGGGGCTGTGTTCTCCCTGCAGGGGGAAGGGGCCACGTCTAAGACGCCCCTGCCAGGGGTGAGGCAGGGCAGTGACACTCTTACGGTCCTCACTCACAGCCCATGTGGCAGCTGGGGAAGCCAAGGCTCTGGGAGAGAGGGGATGTGGGTGTACCCCCCACCACTACCCCACTGTTTCTGACACAACCCCACACGTGCATGTGTGTAGGGGGCCCTCCCTTGTGGCAGGACCCACAGTACCTGGCAACCAGGAACATGGGGACCCCAGAAAGGCAGGTGGGGGTAGGGTTGTATATGTGTCAGTGGGGGGCTGCCCCCCACCCCGTTCCAGGAGGCCTGAGTCCCTCCCACTCCCACGGGAGGTGGGGCCTGGAAAGGACGCAGGCTTTCGCTGGGCTCAGGCGACCCCCCTGCCAGCCCGTGAGACCAGACAGCACTCTCTCCCAATTTCCCAGCTTAGCGGCAGTTAGCACGTGGCGTCTGGACAGGATTGGCCTGGCCCCCCGGAGAGGACCAGGGCCTTTCCTCACCCCGCCATCTGCCTGCGTCTGGCACCGCAGGATGGTGCTGGCTGAGCAGAGCAAACACAGTCCCCTAACCTCCTATAAACCCCGCGCAGACCCCTCAGCCCTTCTCTCCAGGTGGGTGTTGGGGGTGGGGACCCTGGGACGACTTTCTCCTCTAAATCTCAGGTCACCACCGGCAGAGAGGCCCTGATTCTATCTGCCTCGGGGGAACTTGTGAGTGGGGGAGTTGGGGAACCCCTCTGCTGGTTGCCTTGTGGCCTCAGCCCCCAGTCTCCAAAAAGCCCTTCGGAAGCCCCCGGAAGGGACATTCCTGGTTCCAAAGGCTGGAGGCGGGCACTTGGGAGGGGCCCGGCTGGAGGGGGGCTGAGGGACCTTTCCAGACACCTCTAGAAAGTAGCAGCTCATTCCAGCAGGGCCGGCCCCATTTCTGTTTTCTGGGCAGGTCGCCAGGGTGCCTTCTCACTGTGCCCTGTGCCGGGTGGCGCTCAGAAGCTCCTTCCTCACCCCCACGGGAACCTCCGGCAGTGCTGTGTGGGGCTATTGAGCACCCACGAGGGGCCCCCTCAAGGCCTTGCCGGGCTCCTGGCACCCTGACCTTGAGCCCTCAGAGGCCATGGGCTCCCCAGAGAGAGTTCTTGCAGAGGAGGGCGCTCCCGTTCTCAACCAGGGCCGTGAGGGGTCTGTCCACTGCCAGACAGCTGCCTTCGGGCAGTGACTCAGCCCCTTAGGCCAGTGTTTCTACCTGTGACATGGGAGGTCCCGGGAACACCTCACTGGGTCCACAGAACAACCTTGGTTTGAAGAATTGGGTGAACTGGTGGGGGAGCGCACTCGCAGTCTGAGCAGCTACAACTGCAGATGGGGAAACTGAGGCCTCGGGGCGGGGGGAGCTTATTTGCCCAGAAGGTACTAGTCTGGGCGTCAGCAGCTGATGCTGGCCGTGACCCCAGGACTCTGCCCGTCCTCCGCCTCCCCCTGGCACTCAGGACTTGGAACCCAGCGGAGCAGAGCCCATGCTCCCGACCCCAGCCAGCTGGTGGGGACTCCAAAGGGGCCCCTTGCGGCTGCCACCCACAGGCCCATCACCCTGGTGCCCTGCCAGGGAAACAGAGGCACAGGCAAGCCAGTGCGGTCACAAAGGGGAGGGCAGCGGCTGTGCCAGCTCACAGCGGCACCCTGGCGGGGCTTTACTCTGTCTGTTCCCTGAGACCCTCCCAACGCTGCCCCTGTGTGACTCCAGGGATGTTTTATGAGACAGATGGAGCCCAGGAAGGGGGTGAGGGTGCAGAGAAGGATTGTTGGCTTCCCACATCGGCAGGGGTCCCTCTCCCTGACCCAAGGAGGGAATGTGGAGGGCCCAGCTGGAGGGCGGGGGAAGCCGGGCCTTGCCAGGAGGGAGGCGTCCGTCATCTGGGCTGAGCTCAGCCTCCCTCGTCCCCTGGGACATTTCCAAGTGCCCAAGAGCCCTGACCTGGGGGGAGGAGGAGAAGAGGTCCTTTTGGGTGTCCTAAGGCCCGACCTAGCTCTGACAGGGAAATGACCCAGGGCTCAGCCCCCCAATTCTTCCACTCCGGAAGCCTGGGTGGCCTCGGGCACTGCCCACTGCCCTTGGGGCCACGTGCCCTGGCTGTCCCAGGCGGTGCCTGGCTCTGCTGGGAGTGCAAGTGGGTGGGAGGGCCGCCTGGGGGCCTGGCTGCATGGGGGGTTCTGACCCATGGGGTCCCAGCACTCCTTCCTACCCTTGGCTCCCTTGGGGGGATGGGGCCATCCTGGGGCAGTTGGAGGGAGCTGCCCAGTTGCCCCACTGCAGCGGCATGGCCTGCCCTGGGCCGGCGTGCAGGCTGATGTCTGAGGCCTGACAGCCCTCTGAGAGCGTGCAGCATGTGTAGGTTTGGGGGCAGGTCTTTCTGGCTCCACTCCAGCCCAGCGGACCCAGCAGACCTCCTGGGGGCTCCCAGGTGGGGCTTCCCAGGCCACATATCCCCTCCCTGGGTGCAGCCCCCAAAGGAAAATCCCGTTTCTTCAGTCACCTTGTGAAATGAGAACCTGCCTTGCCTCTCAGTTTCGTTCTGAAAGGTCGGTGTCACACACCACATAGAGGCGGGGTGGGGTGGGGGCTCACCACAGGGAGCCCAGGTTCAGGGACCCGGGGCGGGGCGCACCCGGCTGGCTCTCCACCCCAACGTCCCACACAGGCGCAGCCCAAGTCCCCAGGACAGGCACCAAGATGCCTTGGGGTCAGCCACCCGCGCCTCCTGCTGCCTTGGCCTCCTGTCCTTGGCTTGCACGACAGCTGGGAGGGGGGGTGTCAAGGATGGGGCCAAGGAGGGAGGCGGGGGTGCCCGGCCAGGCGGCTCAAGCCGTGCCCTTCTATGGGCACAAGGTGGCCGAGAGCATGGGAGCTGAGAGCTTGGACGGCGCTGACGTGAGGAGCCATTTCTAATCGGGACACAGCTGTCCTCGGTCACCTGCTGGGTGCTCAGAGCACCCGCCTTCTCAAAGGACGCAGCAATCTTCCTGCCCAGGGCCGGACACATCCTGGGCCGCAGCCTCCCACCATGGGTGCTGGGTCCCATCGGGTCCCTGTGAGGGACAGTGTGCCCTGGCGGCCCTACCTGGCACACACCCTGACCCAGACCCAGGCTGCCCGCTCACTCCAGGCCCTCCCTGGGATTCAGCAAGTAGAAGGTGACCTGCCACCTCCCTCGCACGCACGCACATGCATGCGCGTACACACGCACACACGCACACACACGCGCACACACACGCACACACACACACACGCACAGGCTCACACTCATTTCTCTCATCAGTAAAGGTGTCATCACAGCATTAAGCATTGCTGTCACCAGCCCCCAGCCAAAGGCCTGGGGTCAGAATCCACTTTGCAAGCCAGCCTTGAGGCTGTGGGGACCCTGCCTATACCTGCTTAGGAGGCCCTGGGGGTCACCCCAGCCCCTCATCCCCTCCCGTGCAGCAGCTCAGGGGCAGGAGAGTCGACCCTGAGCAACCCCATCTCCATCCGCGCGACTCGACTCTCATCCCCTCTCCTGCCACTGGCCCCCGCGGGCTGCTGCCTTCCTCCTGGCTGGTGGTCTCCATGCCCACGTGCTCCCCATCCCGTCAGACCTCTGCCTGCCCTCTAACAGCCCTTCCCCCAGGCCTGGTCCCTCGTCCTTTGCTTCTACACAGGCCAGTCCCCAGCAGCAACTCCTGAACAGGCCTGGGGACAAGCACTTTCTCTGCCCAGTTCTGGCGGCCGCGGCCCTTTCTGCCGGCAACCCACACACAGCCTCTGCCCGTGACCCCTCGCATTCACCCCCAACCAACAGCACCTGCCTGGCAGTCGGAACGGGCACCCGCTTTCATCCTCAGCCTCGTCACCAGAGGGAGGGGGCTCACTAGGCCCCAAGTACTGACTCTGAGGGTCCTGAAGCTGGGCAGCCCCCTTGGTCAGGCCTGGCCCTCCCCACCCCACGCCCACCTCCAGCCCTTACATCGTTGGCCCTGCCTGCCCCAGGCCCCGTCCCCTCCCCAGCTATCCAGGTTACGTCCTGGGTCCCTGCATTGGGCACCCGACCCTCCTTGTCCTGGGTCAGCACCCTACTAATTCACGGGGAGAACTCGGCCTTTCCCAGGTAGGCCCAGCCACAGAGGCAGATGGAAAGGCAGGCGCCACTGCGGGGTGAGATGGGGTCCTGGGAAGGCGGCCTGCAGCCTGCGTGCGACCTGAGTCCCCCACGGCGCCCTGGACCTCAGGTTTAAGCGTTACCCCATGTAAATGCTCAGAACAGAGCACCGGCCGTGGGCCTCCCGACGCACGGCCTCCCGACGCACGGCCTCCCCGCAGGCCCTTACCCGGAACCTTCTTCTGCCAGCAGTTCTTCCTGCTCCTCGGGGTCCGGGGGGCTCAGAGCCTCCGCCATGGGCCTGGTGTTCGTCTGTCCGTCTGGCGATGCAGGCTGTGTGTGCCGGGGCTCTGGGTGCTTCCTGGGGCGGTGGCCCAAGCCCCCACCCCCCGCCAGCTTTCACTTCCCCTTTCCGGCTGCAGGTTGAGGTTTGAGCTTGGGTTGGGGTGTTGTTTTTAATCTGCTGTTGCAAGGGGAGAGAGAGAGAAAAAACCCCAGGCACCAGGAAGCATTAAGCAAGTTGTGGGGACCTGAGGTGACAGGCCCTATGGAGGCAGAGAGGCTGGTATGGGGACTGGGACCCCCGTGCGCGCCACTCTCCCGGTGCCCACACAGGAGCCCTCCAGGCTCCTCCCGGGTCCCCAGCAGCCGTGGCCTCAAAGGTCCTTGCATGTGGCAGGCTGTCCCCAGCGCCAGGGCGTGGTTCTGGTCCCTCGAGCCTCAACACTCAGCACCTTGTCCTCTCTGGAAGGATCCTTCCGGGTGTGCTCACAGAGCGGGGCACACTTTGTCTCCACACCTGAGGTCTCGACACCCCTGATGGGCCTGCGCTGTCCAGACGGCCTGTGGGCTCCTGCCCGGAAGGCCCCACCTATTACATGCCCATGCCTTGTCCTGCTGTTGGGCTGTGGGTCTCTTTGCAGCCCCTCCCCTTGTCTCCTCAACTCTGCTGCACCGCCACCCCGCTCAGCCCATGCCTGGGGAGCAGGCCCTGGGGTGGGGTGGGGGTTCAGGGGCTCCCCTGGGAGGCATCAGCAGGACTGAGTCTGTTCCCTCCCTTTGCTGTCCTCGGCTATTGACAGTAGCCAGAGCAGGGGCTTGGAAACCAGTGAGGGATGGAGGGCAGCTGTGGGGGCCAGACCCCAAAGCTGGGGCACCTTGGGCTGGGTGTCATCTGGCCACGCTGGGCAGCCATGCAGGTGACAGGCATTTCCCTCACACGACCTGGGCTGACTGCTGGGCCCACAAGAAGGGAAAAGCGAACCTGGGGCTAACTTGCCAAGCCCTGGCCAGCAGTGGGCCTGAGAAATCCAACTGGAAAGGACACGGAGGGACCCCGAGGCCAGTGGGGGCAGGAGAGAAGCCCATGGGAAGGGGAAGGCAGTAAGGCCCCACCCAGAGTGTTTGTCCATCTGGATGAGGCCTGTGGGGTCCTGGCTCCCACGTGCACCAAGGTGGCTTCGTATTCAGCTGTGTGGGGAGGCGGGAAGGGGCCCCGTACCTGCAAATACAGGGCAGGCCTGAGCCAGGCCCCGAGCTGCAGAGGGACCCGCAGGGCCTTGGTAGCTCCCGGCTGCCTCTCGGGTCCCCTCTGTGGTTTCCAGAGCCACGTCCTGTCAGACCATGGACGTAGTGGTTAGTTGTCCATCCGAGCAGGGCCCAGACCCCAGTGTCCCAGCCGGCATCCCTCGGGCACAAGCCCCTTAGGTTCTCTCTACGCCTTGTCGGTGTGTGTGACCCAGGCTAACTGCCACTTGAGCCCTTTCTCCGGCTTGTGGTGAAGACGGCCCCAACATCACGGCTGGGATGTTTAGGGGCCTTGGCAGGACTGGGGGCAGGTGCAGGCTGGGAGCCCCTAACACACGGGCCTCCACCCCACCATTTGCTGCCTAAAGGCTGGGCCGGCTCCCTCATTTGCGGGGCCCAGTGCAAAGTGAGATTGTGGGGCCTTTATTCACACACTACTAAGAATTTCAAGGACATAGCAGAGCATGGAACCAAGCGTGGGTCCTCGGGGGCCCACGGGACCAGCTCTGCATGGGGTGGGGTTTCTGGAGGCCTGGTGTGGACTGCCCCGACCCCCTTTGTTAGCTCGTCTGTGTGAGGCAGAGGGCGCCTGCGACCTCCAAGTGTTTGCCAGGCCCCAGGACCTTGCGGAGAGGGCTCCTCACCTGCCCCCCTCAAGAGGCCCGGAGGCAGCCTGACCCCTCGCGTATGGGTTGAGCTGTGTGTCCCAGATTCGCAGGTTAAAGTCCTGAGACTGGGACTTTAGGATACGGGGTCATTGCTGATGTAACTAGCTAAGATGAGGTCATTAGGTTGGGCCCTCCATAATATGACTGTCCTTATGAGAAGGGGAAATCCAGAGACAGGCCTGCACGCAGGGGGAATACCACATGAACTGAAGACAGAGAAAGGATAACGCGTCTCTACAGCCCAGGAAGCCCCGGGAGCTGAGGAGGGGCCCGGGCTAGATTCCTCCTTGTGGCCTCAGGAGGGACCAACCCTGCCATACGAGGTAGGCGGGGGCAGAGGGGCACAGGAGATACACTCACTCCACTGCCTGGGGACATCAGGGGGACCCTCCAAGGGCAGCTGGGCACATGGGCAAGGTGGTTTCAAAGGCCCAGGGAAAGCAGTGTCCGGACTACACACTCAAGAGACATCGAGTGACAAGACACGGGGGGGCAGGGGGTGTCGGGGACAAGAGAGAGTGGGTGGAGTGCACGAGAAGTAAAATATGGGGAAGTGGCCAGGCCAAGCCAGGCCACGTCTGGTGTGGAGACCTGGCCAGAGCACTGAGGGCTTGAGTCGGCCTGCAGAGATCTGAGCGCCAGCCAGACCGCGGGAGGATGGAGGGTCACTGCGTGTCAGCACGTGGGCCCGTTGGCCACCTGGCCTGGTGTCCCAGGGCCAGTGGAGCTGCAGAAGCTTCTCCTGGGGGCGGAAGGAGGAAGTTGGCAGTGTGACGTGGGGTAACCGGAGGCTCTGCGGGCTGGAGAACCTTTGGGACAATGAGAGAGGCAGACATGACGGGAAGGGAGTCCTGAGGACCTGGATGGAAATGGTGGATGTGAGCTGGAGAAAGAGGCAGGCTTGGGGAGTGTCACGCGTTGAATGGTGGGCAGGCCCTAACCCTCAGTACCTGTGAGCATGACCTTATCACAGAATAGTGTCTTTGCAGATGATCAAGGTGAAATGGGGCCACTGGGCTGGGCCCTCATCCACTGTGCCTGGGGGCCTCATAAGAAGAGAGATGGGGACACAGACACTCATAGAGGGCCGACCGTGTGGGGACAGGGAGGAGACGGCCGTCCACACGCCAAGGAGAGAGGCCTCAGAGCCGGCCCTGCCGACACCTGGGTCTCGGCCTCCAGCCTCCGGGACTGGGGACAGTAAACATCTGTGGTTTAAGTGGCCGGCTGTAGTCCTTTTTCCCTGGTGACACGGGACACTGATCTGGAGGTCCTGTTCGTCAGAGAAGGAAGGCCAGCTGCTGTAACGAAGAGCCCCAACCTCGGGGACTCCATTCTCACTGCAGTCCAGTGCTCAGGCCAGTGTGCCGTCAAGCTGGGAGCCCTGACTCCTCCTCCCCAAGGACCTTAGCACCCTGGCTGTTTCTGTATCCAGCTGGCAGGGGGGGGGCGATGGAGACTGAGATCAGCGGGAGGTCCAGGGGCCAAGCCCGGACACACGTGCCATCAGGACTCAGTGCTACGGCCTCGCTGTCCGCAAGGTGTGTGTCCAGGAGGAAAAACGCAGCCAGCCAGCTCCTGCCACAGCAGGCATGAGACCTGGGGGCAAGGGAGTGAGAAGTCGGGGTGCCCAGGGTGCTCTGGGGTCCAGGCAGTGCCATCAGCAAGCGCAGACATGAAGCAGGAGAAGGGGGTGGGGTGGGAGAGGATGCTGGACGTGGGTGTCGCAGCTGGAGGCGCTATGGGGACCCAGGCGGAGGCGTCCAGGGGCCTGTGTGCACGCGGCCCGCTCAGAGAGGTCACGGCAGAGCTGGTCAGAGTGCCAGCCGGTCAGGGCGGGGTGGATGGAACCCCCGCAGAACTTCTTTCTCTCTCCTTGCTCAGGCTCCCAGGGGCAAATCACCCCGTGGGCATAAGCACGGTGCTCCAGGCTTTGCCGGGGGAGGAAGGCTTCGGGGTTCCCTGGGCTACCTCCATCCCCCATCCCCCATCCCCCATCCCAGCGGGCCTGTGTCTGAGGAGGACGAGGCCACAGGTAGAGCCTGGGGACAGATGGAACCAGGGAGTCCACAAGGCAGGGAGTGGACAGGTCAGAGGGATGCCAGGAGAAGACACAAAGGCAGGTGGGGAACCAGAGTGGACATGCTAAGGGTTCAGGTAAGGTGAGCGCCATGCGGCTGCCCCTGGGGAACAGGTGAGGGCAGAGCAGATGACGGGGCCCTGCTGGGGAGGGTCCCCATGCAGCACATGTCCCCTGGGAGTGTGGCCAGTGTGGGGAGGTATACTTAATAGGCGTCGCTTATGCCTCTGATTTGAGGTGAGGGGCCCAGAGTGTTGTTGGGGGGGGTGAGACGTCCTGGAGAAGACCTGGTGGGGTGAGGTGGGGGCCAGACCAGTGTGCACCGGGCCCCGCCTCCCTGGAAAGGGAGCCGCCACAGCGAGCTGAGCCTGGAGTTGCCAGAACTGCCCTAAGGCAGGGCAGGCCCCCACCCTGAGGCCCAGTGGGGCCGGAATCACAGGTGGAGGGTTCTGTGTGCCTGCCAGTGGGCACAGTGGGAGCTGCTGTCCGGAGGGTCTGCCCTTGGTCGGGCCCCCTCCCAGGACAATGGCAAGAGGAGGACTTCGGTGATGGGGGGGCTTAGGACGTAGGGGACGGAGACGGGGGGAGGGAGGCAGGTGGCTGGAGTGTAAGGGGGCCAGGAGCTCACAGGGCAGCAGGAGGGCTGTGTGGGGGCCCCGCCGGGTGCAGCTCCTGGGGCGCTGGCCCCACAGATGGTCTTCATGGTCCAGACATGCCAGGCCCTTGGGGCTAAGGGCCGTGGTGGGCAGCTGGGGACTCACGGAAGGCTTCTCGGAGGGGGTGACCCTGACGGAACCTGGGGAAGAGGTGGTTGTGGGACAGCCCAGGGCTGAGGGGCACGGTGTGCCCAAGAGGGCCAGGAAGGGCAGGGCTGACTCCCGGGAGGTGCCGGCCGTCCTGCTCACCTGTCCGTCCTGTGAGGCAGGTGAGCTCGACTCCATGCCCATTTTGTAGAAACGGAGGCCCAGCAGCCCATCAGGGGGCCTTGGGGAGTGAGTGGGGGTTGGGAAGGCGGAACACACACAGCAGGGAGGTGGGGAGGCCAGTGGACTTTTGGTCACCGAGGGTCTGGACCCAGACAGCTCGTGCTGGGAGTCCAAAGAGGGGACAGGGCTGGACAGGTTGCTGTTCTGTCACCTGACCACAGCGCGGATGCGTCCACATAACGAAGTTTGGTTAGATTTCAAACATTCCGTCCATTTCCCATGGAACGCCACTTTTAGCTCATAGGCCACTCCATGTCCTTGTGACCTGCTCCCGTTGGGTTTATTTAACCTATGTTTGTGGGTTTTGCCCACTTCTCTGCTTCCTGGCACAGCGGGACATTTGGGCTCACCTGTGCACTGGCTGCCCCAGCTCACCCTCCGTGCCCCTCACTTCTCACCCACCCCCCTCTGCCCCTGCGCTCTGGCTGACCCGACACTTCCCTGGGGCTTCCTGGGGCTGCTTCCCCTCCTCCGGCTCCCTTTGGGGTGGGTCCTACCTGGGCAGACATCCAGCTCAGGCCCTCCCGGAGTTGCCTTCTCCCTCCTGTGCCCTGCTCACCATCACAGCATCACCCACCACCCACTTCTGAGCGCCCAGCCTCTGGCCCGGACCCCTGCACCCAGCTCTCTCTCCCCCGGGGACTTCCACAGCCCCCCAAACCCACAGCCCAAACCAGCCCCCCACTCACTCTGGGCTCTGTCCCTGGACGAGCTGCCCACCCCCTCCTGTTGCCCTCGGCACGAGTCTGGGTGCCCTGTGTCCCTCCACCAGCAAGTCCTGGAGGCTCTGCCTCTTACCTGGCCTCCCGCCGGCTGGCCTCCCTTCCAGGGTTGGCCGTGGCTGCCTCCCCCCCCAGCCTCCAGCCTCACCTCCTACTGCCTATTCTCCACCCTACAGAGATCTTTCTAGAATCCTCACCATGTGCCAGGTGCTGGGCTACACGTTTCCCAAGACTCTCCCCTCAGGGTCCCCTGTGGCTGTGTGGACGCAGCCCCCCAGCAGGGACACCAGGACCACCCGGCCAGGCCAGGCCCGCGGCAGAGAGAAGCAGAGAGGCGTGGTTCGCACGGCCCTCCTCTACTTCATTCATTCATTCATTCGTTGAAAAGCGTGGCAAATACCACCCAACAATTACAACAGTCCCCAAACCTACGTCTACTCAGGTGCCCCCAGCCTCTCAGCCCTGCCCGGCTCTCATGCGCTGAATCATTACCTGGAATTTTGTGTTTCACATTTTCTTGCCTTTAAAAACAAGTTTGTGTTCCCTTGCAATGTGTCTGCCCAAACCCGACGGCATTCAGCCGTGCCTGTGGGAGCCGTGTCCCAGCGTCCCGGCCTCCCCGCTGCCCTGGGATAGATTCACGCCCCCGTTCCTAGCGGGCATGGACCCCGAGAGCTGCGCAGTTCACTTTGCTGGATCCACATCAGGATACCACTCTGTCGCTTGGCGTTCCGGCCTCCAAACCCGTTCCTTGGTCACTGCCCACCCCATCCGTCCTTGGCTCCGTACAGGATGTGCTTCTGCATTGACATACATCTCTCGGCCCCCTAACCCTGCCTCCCTCACCTGGTCCTCCTCCCAGCCCCATCTGAGAGTTCAGCTCACACTGCACCCCTCCCCAGGCTGGGCCTCGCCCCTGCTTCCGAGCCCCAGGCGTGTTCCCTAAGCCCTGGACAGGCTCCCTGCCGCTCACCTCCTGGCTGCACCCAGCAGGCAGTGACACCATGGTCATCTGTGCTTGCCCGGCCCCAGGGGTGAGCGAGGGCCTTTCCCCGGAGGCCTGGACTTCCCCTGCGGGAGCTGAGCCGGCAGCCCAGGCAGCAAGCAGCAGGCCTGGGACCGGGGAGTTGACGAGTCTGAGCCTGGGCTGCAGGGTCACCTGGTTGGAGTGGCTGTGGGGAGCGATTCAAAGGACATAGTCGGATCCCAGGCTGCAGCGGGGCTGGGAGCAGTGCTCGGTGAAGGCCGTCAGGGCGCCAGCTGACGTGGGTGTCTCCATCCTCGAGGCAGCCAAGGCTGAAGGCAGCTGCAGTTCCCATCTCCGGCCCCAGCACATCAATCGCTGGACCTCCAGAGGGCAAGGGCAGGACAGACAGCTTCTCCATCACAAGCCCCGGCCTGGCCTCCCGGGCTCCCCACCAAAGATCTGAGCAGAGGGACCTTGGCGGGCGGGCCATTGCGTCATCCATCACAAGGGAGGCTGACAGCCGCGACCTTGCTGTGACAGTCCTCATCCGTCCCTTGATGTGTGAGGTGGGCTAGGGCCTTGGGGCTGAGCAGAAAGGAGACCCAAGCCCTCCCACTGGGCCTGTGTGGGGCCAGTTTGGCCAATCATCAATCCCGGGGAGGCGGGGTGCAGACCCCAACCCGGGCCAGCTTCTGTCCTCTCTGCACAAGCCACCTTGGGAGGACCACCTGACCCAAGACTGCTCTCGTGTGCCCCCTATGGGAGGGTGTGGGGTCTTAAGACAGGCAGCCTGAGAGAAATGGGGGGCCGCCCACATTACATGCCTGCCGTGGCCCCCAGCTAGACTTGTGTCATATGGAGAGGGTCTCTGAGAGGGTGGGGCCTCTTCTGATGGCTGTGCAAACGGACAAATGACCTCATTTTGAGAACTCCTACTCAGACATGACTCGGGCCATCTGTCTCCAGAGAAAGCTCTGGAGAGCACCCGGGAACTGACTGCTGACCACGCCACTCAGTCCCAGGGGTGCGGGCTGGGTGGATTCCAGTATCAGGGCCTTCCCAACCCGGCCTGAAATCCCCAAAGCCCACGCGTGTCTCCCTCATGCCCTCATCCTGGGCTTCCCCGGCACGCCGCTGACAACTCTGGCATGCCACCGTCGGATGGGGCCTTCCCAGAGCACGGCGGGCACCCAGAGGCCCCAGGCAGCCGGTGGGAAGAGGCTGGGGCAGGACCACAGCAAACCAGTCTTGAGGTTGGAAGCCTTTATTGACAGCTGAGATGAGCCTGGTCCTCCCGGCTGGCTCTGTCGGCCTGTTCTCCTGCACTCTGTGCTGGGAGCCCAGAGCACCCCCCCGGCCACCAGGCAGCAGGGAACCTAGGACTCAGACTCGAACATCTTCTTACGGCCCTCCATGCCAGACTTCTCCTCGATGTTCTTCCTCCAGTCACCCACGTCACGCAGGTCTCGTTCCTGGGCGTGGGGTGGAGAGAGGGCTCAGGCCCATCCCCCCAGGAACCCTCAGCCTTGGCTCCCCCTCCGTGAATGGGCTCCCGGGGCCGGGGCAGTGGGGTCAGCCCCGTGGGGACGGGGGCGTGGCGTACCTTCTCTGTGTCCTCCTTCTTGACCTGCTTCAGGTTGGCCCTCAGGTCCATGCACACCTTGTGCTTGGAGCCCAGCAGTGCCTTGAGCATGGCGTCGGCCGACATGCGCACCCTTCTCAGCGGCGGCCTCTTGAACTTGCCTCTCAGGTCAAACAGCTTCTGGTTCATGTCCTCCAGCTGAGGGGGTGAGGAGGGCTGAGCGGGCGCCGGGGGGCCAGAGCCCACCGGGGCGGGGCGCCCGCACCCCGTGCCCCTCTCACCTCCTTGGTGCTCTTCTGAACCTTCATCTCCATGTCATATTTCTCCTCCTCTGCCTTGTCCACCTTGGCGTGCAGCTGTTTGCAGAGCTCCTGGGGGTGGGCGTGCAGGTGGGCGGCCGTCCCGGCATCCAGACCCACCTGCCCCGACCACCCTACGAACCCTCTTGCCCGGTGGGGACGCTGAGGCAGCCGGCAGGAGCTCGGCTCGGGGCTCGGGGTACCTGCACCTCGGCCATGGAGCCGGGGATGTGCAGCGGGGGGCAGTTCTCCGCCAGGTAGTTCTGCTTCTCCGACTCCCGGCGACTTTCTTCCTTCTCCAGCTCTGTGGCCGCAATCTGGAGCATGACACTCTGCGCGAGGCAGGGGCGGGCGTGCGGGTGAGGGGCTGCGGCTCAGCCTGGCAGACCCCCTGGGACCTCCCCCCCGCCCCCCGCCCCCCACAATACCTACCTTCAGGTGTTGTCTGCGGGCCGTCATGGCCCTGTTTTTCTTCTGCAGGGGAGCAGGGGGGAAAGGAGGCAGAGTCAGGGCCAGTCAGGGCTGCCTTCACAGAACCCCACATCCCTTTCACACTCCCCACCCGGGCCGGGGGTCCTGCTCAGGAGGTAGCTGGGCCTAGGAAGCCCTGAGGCCCTGGTGGGGGGCCAGGCCCAGGACACGACCCTGCATGGTGCGGAGAAGCAGCCACGTCTCAGAGGCACTGGGGAGGGGGCCGGGTGCAGGGCCGGGTGAGGGGGTGCAGTAATCAGAAAGGAGAAGCGATCCCCCTGGTGACCAGGCCACAGCCCCACTTCCCCTGCCCCAGGAGGCACCGGCTGCCACTTCCTCTGTTGCGTCAGTGTCTGGGGGTGGGGTGTCATCTTGGACCTTGAAGCTCTGACCCCTGACCTATCCCAAGTGGGGGTCCCATTCCCTCTGTGTTTCACCCCAAGAAGGTACTCACCTCGTCACTGTCCAGGAGGGCAGGCGGGGGTAGGGGAGAAAAGACAGAGGTTAGGGCCATGTGCTGGGGCGGGTGGGGACAGGAGATGGCCGGGGTGGGCAGGGGTCACTGCTGGGGAGATGCAGAGACCCCTGCCCAGGGGTGGGGGGGACAGGGGTGGCAAGGGCACTGGGGGTGGGGACTCCACTTACTCCCCCATCCTGAGGTCCTGGGCTTAGAGCCTGTAGGAGAGAAAGGTGGGGGGGGGG
>NW_017731844.1:873193-889325 GCF_001890085.2 Hipposideros armiger
GGGGGGGGGGCGTCAGGGCCACAAACCCGTCCTGCCATGGACGTTAGCTGCCCGTGGGCAGCGCGTGCAGCACCTCACATGAACCCAGCCCCTTGCCCCCAACTCTGACCTCCTTGGGGGGTGGGGACGATGTCTTGGAGTTCCCTGGGGTGAGGAGTAAAAGGAGAAAGTGTTCCAGAAATGTCCCAGGCGGGGCCTGGGGTTCGGCAGCTGTCCTCGAGGGGGGGGCAGGATGGGCCGGCACAGGTGGCTGCCAGGGCCACCGGCTACTTTTAGCTCTGCTCCTTCGGCTTTGGGCCCAAGTGCATGCGGGACGCTGCTCCCCAGTTTGGCCTGGGGTCCCTCGACCCGAAAGCCCCCTTCCCGTGTCCCAGACATGAGGCCTGGTCACCAGGGGCTGTCCAGGACCCCTGCCCGACTCCAGCCTTCCTTCTCCCGGCTCCACGGAAGCCCCACGGGGGGGCTGTTGGCGGCCCCCAGCCCCCAGGTCCCCACCCTGGGAAGTCCTTCTGCTAGCCATCTTGAGTAATGCCTGTCCCCGGCCTCGGTTGGCCCTCCGGCCTCACCTAACGTCTGGGCAGCAGCGCTGGGAGAGAGGTCAGGCCGGCAGTGGCAAGTTGGGCTGGTGGGCCCGGGGGAGGGGTATAAATGGACTCCCCCAGGCTGGGCCCCTGCTCGGAAAGGGCATGGAGCCCTCCTCAGACCAATGGGGGCACAGGGACCTCCCCACCTGCCCAGGCTGCCTGGCCCGGCCCAGCCGCGTGCCGCCGTCCAGTCCAAGAAGTCTTGGGGGGGGGGTACTGAGGTTGGATTGCTCTATTTAGGGATCTCTGACGAGTTCAGGAAGACTCCTGGTTCTCGCTCGCAAGGAGCCTGGCCGGGCCGTGGTGGGGTGCAGGGCTCAAGGGTCTCTGGGGGCCCCGGGAGCCTGGCCCCATCTGGTGCTACATCAGGGTCCACACTGCTGGTTCCCCCTGGGGACCGGCGGCCGCCTTTTCTGCAGCTCACAGTCCCCTCTCAGCCCAGCAGGCGCCTCAGCCGCGAGCTGGCTGGGCCTCCCTTCCTCCAAGCCGGCCGGGGCTTGCAGCAGTGGTGGGGGTCTCTGGGGTGCGGCTGCCCTCCCCTGGGCGGGATCCTGCCTTCCGTGCTCTCTGGGGAACAGGAGCGGGGGGGTGCTCTGGACGTGCTGCCGTGCCAGGGACGCCCTGCCCGAGGGCCGTTCCTGCGCAGCTCGAAACACGTCCCTCAGCGAGAATGGTGACACCACCCGCCTGAAACCCTCCCTGACCCGAGGGGCTTGGGGCCCAGGCAGGCCCTGCATTGCCCTTCTCACCCCGGATGGGGCCTGTGTCCCCCGCCCGGGCCCCCACCCAAGAGAGGCATCTGGAGGACCATGACTTGGCACCCTCTGAGCTGGGGTGCGGGCCCCAGCCCTGCCTGTGTCTCGGCCGTGGGGAGGGTCAGGGAGAGCTGAGGCCTCCAGATGTGTGGGGGATTAGAGCTGCGTTCTTTCCCCGGCCAAGCTGAGCCCCCAGAGGCCCCAGCAGCTTCCGAAGGCATCTGCTGCCCCCTGCTGCTCGCGCAGAGGAGGCCCTGCAGCCACTTTCCTGTAGGTTTTGGGGCCCTGCGAGGAGTTTGGGCAGCCGCTGCAGTTAGGGTTCCTTCCATCCGCCATCACCACCCCCCCAAATGCTTTCTGATCACCCACCATGTGCCTGTGGGGCCGTCTCTAGCTCACCTCCCCTCACGTCATCCCTGACGCTCCCACCACCACAGACAGGAGGGCTCCCCACCTCCCGGCATTGTCCCCTTTGGGTGTGGAGGAGCCCCCCTCCACTCCACCCAGGGGTCAGCCATTGGTCAGAGGCCTCAGGACCTGGCTGAGTCTAGAAAAGAAACCTCCTCCTTGCCCTTGGGAGGGGCCCCTGACCCTACTGTGTCCCCAAGGACTCAGAAAAGACACGTGGAGGTGGTGGGAGGAAGCCTTTATTGCAGTGGGCCCCCAGGGGGGCCTGGACAGGTGCCCACAGCCCAACCCAGGGAGACTGAGGCACTGGGACGCTTTCAGGAGCCGGGCAAGGGCAGGCGTAGGCGGGGCTGCAGGGCCAGGGCCTGGTCCACCTCCCTGGGAGGCCTCAGGCGGTGCCACTGGGTGACGGGCCGTCGAGCATGGGCCAGCATGTCTGCCCAGTGCTGCAGGGGCTGACCAGAGGCCCGGGCGCCGAGCGTCACCTTACCCACCGGCTCGGCCCGGAGCCGCAGGCCCCGGGCCCAGACAGCCAGCACCAGGTCCACGTTCTGGGAAGAGAGAGACAGTGGTCAGTCTGGCCCCCAGTGAAGACCCACCCTCCCCCTTCCTCCAGGCAGCTCACCTGGATCTGGCTGAAAGGCACAAAGAAAGCGAAGGCCTCGTTGAAGTAGGGGGCAGCCGTGCCCTTCCTGGCAGACGTCTTTCTCTTTTTCCATTTCCTCCGGTTCAGCATGAGCTGGACCTTCACGTAGGGTTCTGAGCAAGCAAACGGGGTTGGAGGGCAACGCAGGTCTGAGAGCCGAGCCCTCAGGCCCCGCTCTGTCCACACGGTGTGGGCAGGTATGGTCCTCACCTGCCAGCCCTGGGCTCAGGCCTCGGGCCTCCAGCACAACCACAGTCAGCCGGCCTGAGCCAGGCACGTACTGAAGCGACAAGCACAGCTCCCCTGTCTGCTCAGCCTGCGGGCGGCGAGAGGGGGCCTCAGGCTCCCTGCTGGCCCCAGACCGGGCCGAGCTGGAGCCTGGTGGTCAGCAGCCTCACCTCGGTGGTGCCCGGCGGGCCCAGCTGGTGCCAGAGCTCCAGGACGTGCCTCAGGTCAACGGCGCCCAACGGCAGGCTGAGCTCACCCAGTGGCTCGTGCCGGGAGAAGCGCCTGAAGTCCAGCAGCTGCACCTGCAGGGTGGTCCGAGGCAGCTCTGCAGGTGGGACCTGCAGGCAGGGTTGTGAGCTGGGCCCTGCCCCCTGGCCCAGGCTCCCTGCCCACCGGGCCCAGACTCACATGGAAGTGGCAGGTCTCATCGAACATGGGGCTGAGTGTGCCACGGTGCACCTTTGTCTCATGCCTGTGCCCGGCCTGGGTGGAGAGGCTGACGCAGGCGTAGGGGTCTGCTGTGCCGCTCGGGCCCCTGGCCCTCAGGTCCACTGCTTGCTTGAGTCCCACCCTGATCTGGAAGACACGGGGTGGCTCAGCCAGGTGCTTTCCCTGGTCAGCCCCGCACCCAATGCCCAGTGCCCAGAGCCCAATGCCCAGCACCCAGCGCCCAGAGCCCAGCACCTAGCACCCAGCGCCCAGCACCCAGCATCCAGAGCCCAGCGCCCAGCACCCAGCGTCCAGAGCCCAGTGCCCAGCACCCAGCACCCAGAGCCCAGCGCCCAGCAATCGCCCTTCACCCACCACCTTTCCACAAACCCACAGATCCTCTGGGAACGCAAAGTGGGGTCCTTACCTGCTGGCTTCCCGCGTCATACTGCAGGGAGAGCTGCAGGCGGCCCCACTGCGGGGGCCCCTCTGGGCTGGACTCCACATTACCCAATTCCGGCTGCACCTGGGTAGGCAGGGACTGCTGACGGGTGCTGCTGGGACCGTGCCCCCATGGGAGCCCTGGGCCTACCAGGCAATGGTTTCAGGACTTGGGTCAAACTACCCATCTCTGGTCAGGCCACTGGAAAGACTCACACCCTCAGCTCAGCTCTGAGACCGGCCAGAATTAATGGACCTTCCCCACGTTCATCTCTGGCACCGCTGCTTTCCTCAAGAAACTGCTTTGGCACCCGTGGCACATGGCCCAGCCCCTGGGGCTGGCACACCCGGCCCTCAGGCCCTAGTCCCACCTGCCTCTTTGTCACTGTTTCCTTCTCCCCTCTGCTCACGGCCTTCCTGCCAAGCGGGCCCTACGGCCCCTGTGTCTGGGCAGACCAGCCAGCCCTGGGGCCGAGCTCGCCCTTGACAGCGCTGGGCCACCCTGAGCCCCTGAGCCTGGACCTTGAGCTGCCCTCTGGGACTGACCCAGCTGGGAGCTGGGCACTGACCGGCACTGGTCCCCATGGCTCACCAGGTGGGTGGTGGTGCTGCTGCGGGCGCTGCCCAGGCCCACAGCCTCCTTGTCCCTGGGCTCCCTCCTGCGGTGTCGGCGGCAGCAGTAGCAGAGGACACAGAGGAGGCAGGAAACAACGAGGACACCGACAACAGCAGCAACGGTGACGATCGCCCAGCGGGGCCCTGGGGCGGGCACACGGGTGGGCCTGAGGCGCCTCTGTGGCCAGTGGCTGTCCTCCACCGGGCCAGGCCATCCCCATGCCCCTCCCGGGATCCCACAACTCACAGGGGATCCTGGCGATGAGGTCGGGTATGAGGCCGGGTTCAGCGGTGGTGCCCACCGGGGCTGGGGTGCTGTAGGGGTCTGAGGGGTGCCCCATCTCCCCACCCTGCTGGCTTGGAGGAGACGGCCAGGTCACCTGTGGGGAGGGCCCCTCGGGCCCCTGTCCACTGCCCCATCAGCCCGGCAGCAGCCAGTGTGGGTTTGCCTGGGCAAGGAGGCAGCCTGGGGTGGCCAGGAGTGATGGTTCTGAGTGGCGCTCAGAGGCGGGAGGCCCTGGGCTTTGGCCACGATGCCGGCTCAGCCGCCACAGGCCCAGCCTCCTGGCTACCTCCCCAGCCGCATCCCTAGCCAAGCAGGCCGGGCCTGGGCCGCCTGGGCCCTGCCCTCGCTGGCCCTCCTGCAGAGCCTGCCCCCTCACTGCAGGGCCTTCTCCCTGAGGAAGCCGCCTCGCTCCCCCGGCCCAGGGCCCGGCCTGGGGGGCCGTTGTTGGCGTCTCGTCTCATGTCTGCCCCGACCTCAGGCCCACCGTGGTTTGCCCGTCACACCGGTGGACCGTGTTCACACGTGTGAGCCCCCGGCCTGGGAGTGACCTGGGAGCATGGTGATGGGGGCTCAGAGGGGCCAGGGGTCCACTGGGGTCATGGGGGGAGCAGGTGGGGTGAGGCGTGGGGCTGGCTGCCGATGGGAGCTGGTCTAAGCAGGCTCGGGATGAAGGTGCGTTCCTGGCACGGGCGGGCCGGGGGAGCAGCACCTGGGGAGGAGGGCCCGGTGGGGGCAGGCAGGGGCAGGGTGTAGCTGGGAGCGGCCAGAACATTCCTTGCAAACTGACTCAGCAGCCGCTGGCCCAGACCTGCCTATCTGCCACCCTTAGGCGAGGGGGTAGGGAGAAAGGCGGGCCAGCACAACCCCCCTGCCTGGGGCCTAGGGAGGGTGCACACCTGGCCGGGGCCGGCTCCTCCCACCCATGGCAGGGACCCAGGATTTCAAGCTGGGGGCCCAGTGCCACAGCGGGGTGCACTGTGACCCACAGGCCCACAAGCAACTCTCTGGCTCAGCTCCTCCTGGCCTCCCCCTCCTCTGGGGAGCACTGGCAGCCAAGAGGCACAGTTCCTCCAACCTGGGGCTCCCCCTCTTTGTCCAAAAGAGCCTGCCACCCTTCTCTTGACTTAGGGACCCAGCCCAGGTCACCCCCTCCAGAAATGACCAGGCGTTGGGGCCGGATCCCCTCACTTCTGCAGCCCTGCCTGGTACTGAGCATACAGAGGGACAGAGAGGGGGCCCCCACAAACATGGCATCGATACCCCACTCCCCAATGGGCTGGGCAGAAGCAGCCCCGCTCCCAGAACCACCCCGACTCTCAGGGTTAGGAGAGGGCTGCAGCTCAGAGACAGGAGGGAGGTGCCCAGGCCCCAGCGTCCTTCCTCCCAGGCCCGGCTCTGTCGCCCCTCGAGGGGCTGGTCAGAGAAGGGGTATGGGGGGCCCGTGCTTGGTTTAATGCCTGCTATTGCCGTCTTGAAATTCTAACCATTTCTGTACAAGAGGCTGCACGTTTTCTGCATGGGCCCTGCACGTTATGGGGCCGGTCCTGGTCAGGGGGCTCATTGGGTGAGGCCCCCGCGATGGAAGTGGGGTGCTCAGGGAAGCTCCCAGGCCTTGGCAGCCCGTCGGTCCAGTGCCCACTCTCCTGCCTCCACGTTTCCAGCTGGCTCAGAGCCCAGCAGGGGCCCTGGAGTAGCATCGTGAGGCCAGATTCAGAGAGGTCGCAGGGCCCTGCGTGGAATTTTAAGTCGGCCTTTCCTTTGGGAACTGCCAGGCCCGTGTGTATTCTGGAACTGAAAGAGCTGCATTCAAGGTTGTTATGGCCCCGGAGCCGGGATCAGTGGCCGTCAGAGGCTCTCCATCTGTGGGTGTGCGTGTGCGTGTGTGTGCCTCTCCCCTGCCCCTATTTTGCTGGTGTCCTCACCCGGGTTAGGGAAGGGGCTGGGCGGGCACTGAGTCACAGAGATTAGGTGCTACTGGCCCGGCAGGATTCCTGGGCCAGCCTGGGGAAGGGTGTCCCCCCACAACCACAGCGGTTGCCTGGAAGCTGGCCAGAGAGGGTTCTGGAATGCCGGGGAGACCGGTCACAAGCACAGAGGGACCGTGAGGCCTGGGGAGGCACAGGGTCCCTCAGGACCGCCGGGTCCTCACGGTGGTGAAGGTTCAGGAAGGCACACGGCCGCCAGATGGCGCCATCTGCTCCGCGGGCCCCAGCCAGCCGGCCACGTTCCTGCCTCCTGGCCTGAGGCTTCTGGGGAAAGCTTGCAGGGGCCCAGGCCGGCACATAGCCCGGGGGCCACCCTCCCAGGCCCATGAGGGCTGCCTGGTTCTCTGCGCCCGCACCAGTGCGCCCTGCAGCCTTCCTGGCCGGAGGCCCCCTCTGGGAGGGACCTTCGCTGCCCACGGCTCAGGAGGCAGCAAGCCCTTCCTGTGGTCTAACGCCAGTTGTCTGTCCTCTGTGGCCTGACTGGGGACAGGCATCTGTCCTAAACCCAGTCCCCCTTCCAGCCGCCCCTCCAGGGAGCTTCCTTCTAACCACGCCGCTGACCCAGCTCTGCTCTCTCCTTCCGGACACAGGCTTTGCTCCCTCCTGCTGCTCCACACGTCCACTGTCCCTCCCCGTTCGCATCCCTGACCTACTTGACTTTCGAGGGCTGCGGAAGACCCACCTCCTCTAGGAAGCCCTCCCCTGTCCCTCCTGGCCCTCGGACCTGCGCTGCTGTTTGTGCTGGAGTCCCCGCCGGGTCCTCTCCCAGTCCAGCAGCCCAGCTCACCCAGGCGGAGGAGCAGCTGGGTCTCCTCCTGTGGGCTTCCCTGTCAGCCTGGGCAGCTCTATTAAAGCTTTGCTAACTAACCCGTCCACCTTCGGGCCGACTGGAATTCTTTGTGCTTTGATGGAAGCAAGTTTCTGTGGGCCTTCCTTGGGAAAAGCAAGGTTGGGGGTGGCGGCCTCCCCAGGTGTAGCGCGTTCTCACCTGACGCCTGACTGTGGCCCGACTGGCCTCCAGGCCTTCCTCTCGGACCCAGGCACCTGCGGGCAGTGCTCAGAGGCCGTGGCCGGAGCCCAGCATTCTTGGCCTCTAGCGACTGGGAAGTTCTTGGTGGGTGAGAGGGTGTGGGAGGCAGGACTTCGGGGAGCCCCACCTCAGGGCCGGAACTGCTGGCCCTCAGGGCCGGGGAACTCCCTTGGGAGGAGGGTGCCTTCCGCGAGAGACCCAGGCACCGGGCATTGGGGCCCGGCCCACCACCGGGGTCCCCTGGAGATGGGGCATCTTGAGTCCTCCCTGAGGCCTTGCAAAGGGGATGATAGGCCTTTCAGGCTGAACTTCGGGTGGGGTAGGGAAACGGAGGTCAGCCTGGACTGCACCTCAAACAGAGTGCCCTGAGTCAGGGGGGCGTCTGGGTTGGAGGGAGAATGGCTTTCTGGTGGCTCTGGAACCGAGCACATGGAGTCCCAGCGCCCAGCAAGGCGAGCTGTGGGTGCTGCTTCCCGGGCGCTGCCCTGGGTGTGCTGGGCAGGGCCGGCGGGTGACACCCTCCCCAGGCAACTCTCTGGGCCTGCTTGGCCCTGCTGCTGCCCAGACTGCTGGAGCCCAGAGAACCTTCTGGAGGTGTTCTGGGTTTATGCCTCAGCCTGCGGCTGGGCTGGCCCTGCCCCAGTGTTCCTGCCGAGCCAGTGGGCCAGAAGTCCTTGCTCCCGCAGCCCCAGCACCTCTGGCTTCAGTGGGCTCAGCTGGGCCGGTAGTCTGAGTTCCTGCTCTTGGCTCCGGCCGATTTATCTGGTCCAGTCACTCTGGGTCAGGTCTCTCCCCTGGGCCCAGCACTGAGTGGCCCTCCCAGGCCAGGGTGTCTCTTGGAAGCCATTATCGGCTGGTGGCCAGACGTGGAACTGGTTAATGCTTAACTGGGAGGCTGCTACACCAGGGCTGCCAAGGGCTGGGGGCAGGACTTCCGGAAGACTCAGCCCAGGCTCTCAGTCTGCTCTGGGGACACAGCGTGTGCCCATGCTGGCCACAAGACGCTCAGGGGGCAAATGGCACGTGGGGAACATGTATATCCCTCCGGGCCAGTGTTCCCCTGGGCAGGCCCGGGCCTCCCTCCAAGCCCCACCCAGTGATGCGGTTTGGAAGAAGCGTGTAACACAGGAGCCAGGAGCGGTCCAGCACAGCTCTGGGGCCACAGAGGAGGCCTGTGGGGGTCAGCAGGGCACGCTGGCAAGCAGGCGCCCTACTCTGGGGGAGACGCATGGGCAGGGCGCCATGCCAGCACCGTGTGCTGTGGGGGCCTAGAGCGCAGCTGAGCACGTGTACCCCGCGTGCCGCCCAGCCGGCTGTGTAGGGCCTTTGTGCCTTTCCCAGGATACGGGCGCCCCCGTGGCGAGACGGCGTCTGAGGTTCCAGGGCAGGAAGGAAAACCAAACAGAGCTGGCAGCCCCAGGCCGGCCCTGCGGGCCCCCAGACGGCCGCTTGGCAGCCAAGGCCACGTGGAGACCCTGGCGGGTGGGGCTCCTGGACCGGGGCTTTCTCTGGGGTGGCCTGGGGGATGTTTGAGGTTGGAAGGCAGGGAAAGTGCTGGCTCGCGGTGCCGGGAGCTGCTGGCGTGCAACTGTGGGACGTGCAGGCACAGCACATGTGCACCCTGCCCACTCTGACCCCGGCCACCGGCACCCTGTTCGTGTGGGCCCAGGAAAGCTAAGGCCCAGCGCTCAGCTCGCCACAGTCCTCTGTGGACCAGGAAACCCTGTGCCCACTCCCTGGGCCTCAGCCAAGGCCAGTCACCCTTGATTCAGGCTGTCTACGTTCTCTTCATCTGGGGAGACTGCACCCCATAATCTAAACAACTGGGGAGCCTGCACCCCATCAACCAAACATCTGGAGAGCCTGCAACCCATTATCTGAGCACTTGGGGAGCCCGTACCCTACTCTTCTGGATATTGGCATCGTGGTACTGGTTCCTTCATCTTCTGAGTCTGTGTGCTTGTCTTTGAGTATGGACTTCTGGGGATGTGAATTCCACTTTTGGGGGTTTCTGGGTGAATTATATGCTCTTCACCTGGAAATCAAGGGAACACACCTCGCCATCTGACTGCGTGTGCTAACACACTCACCAAATGGCTCCAGCCCCCCATGTCAGAGAACTGGGGTCCCCTGTGACCCAGGCATTGGGGTCCCTCCTGGGTCTGCTGGCACCCCTCCCCATTGTTGTATCTCCAAAGGTCTCCAGGACCCCGGCGGCCAGGGCCTGGGTCCTCTGCAGCTTTGAGGGGCCCCATTCATCCAGGGCACCCCTTTTCCCCACTCCTGAGACTACCTGGGGACATACCTAAGCCCCTGAACCTCCATTCAGGCTTCTCCCCTCGCATCCAAGCTCCGGGCACTGAGACTCTGCTGTGTGGTCACCAGGGTGCCTGGACAGCTTGTACCAGCTTGCTGGGCCCCTGGGTGCCTGAATCCCCCACCGACACGTCTCGCTTGGCCTGCGTGCCAGGCCAGGCCGGTGGCCTCGGTCCCGCGGTTTCGACGCCCGTGCTCCATCCGGCCCCTCTGCCTGTGTGGGTCTCATTCAATCCTGTCTCGGGTCCTCTATGTGCTATTCATTCGTGGGCTGGGCTGACTGCCCGCCCCGCCACCCAGGTGTCTGGGACGCCCTACCTATGTCTCCAAAGGGGGGTTCCCACCCCAGCTATGTCTGAGGCCTGTACCCCACTAGTCTGAGCATCTGAGGGTCCTGTGCCCCATGAGCCTGAATGTGGGGTCCTGTACCCCACTAGTCAGTGTCTGGGGTACCACACCCCACTCTGCTGAAGAGCTGAACTGTGCATGCCACGTTGCCTTAGGACCTACATCCTGATGCGTCTGTCACCCAGGACTTGCAGACTCTGCTCTTGGGGTCCTGGGTTCTGAACCCCATTCTCTGGAGAATTGGGGTGACTTATATGTCATCCAGTCTGCTCAGCCATTCTGTAGCTTAGATAATGTAACTCGGTTAGACTGAGAAACTGGGGACCTAGTATCGTATCCCATGTGTGTGGGCATCGGGGCAACATTACCCCACAATGTAAGCATCTGAGCACCTGGCACCGCAGGTGTGGGGATACCTGGGGATTTGATGGCTCTTTCTCGTCCATCTGAGGCTCTCGGTCATCTCAGTGTGGTGCCACTAGGACCCCACCACCCGAATCCTGAGAGGGTCTGGGTGGCTTTGCACATCCCTGCACCCTGCACCTCAAGGTCAACAGACCCAACCTCGTTTACCTGAGCACACGGAGGCCCGATGCCTGTCATCCTGAACTGGTGGATTCTGCCACCTTCCTCTGAGCATAGGTCTGGACCACTTGTCCCCATCCCCTCAGTCTAAATGCAACCTGGACCCTCTTGGCATGCAGGCTCAGGCCTCAGGGGCCCCATGGCTTCGAGTCTCACGTTCTGGTCCACGACTTTCTGAGTATCTGGGCAGCCCGTGCCCCACTCCTCCAAATAGATCGGTAACAAGGGCTTCAACTGCCAACTTCACAGGCGCTCTGCCCCTTGGGTTCCAGGGCCTCTGGGCAGTCCAACCCCTATCACCCGAGAGTCACAGTGTCGTCCCAAACCTCTGTTCCCCTCAAGGTGCCTGATCCCCCTCCATTGGGGTCTCAGGCAGCCTAACCTCCCACTGCCTGCCTTTCACGCAGGCCCATGCCCAGCGCTTGGCCCACTGGTTCGTTCTAAGTTCCACCGAGTCTTTGGATGCCTGGTGCCCTCTCATGGTGTCCCGGCCTGTGTGATTCCGTTCATGCTGCTCTGCGTCTCTGCCAGGTTCGTGCATGACTCCGGGCAGGCAGCTCCTCACCGTCCAAGCACCTGGGGGTCTGTGCCCTTCCCCTGGGGGTCTGAAGCCTCCACAGCCCCTGCAGCATTTGAGGGGTGTGAGTCCCTCATGCAAGGCCCCCACAACCCCACTCATGACCGTGAAGTCCGATCCCAGAACCCCATGGGTCTGTGGGCTGGTGATGCGTCGTCTTACTATAAACGTCCAGACGCTCACTTGCACGCCCAGGTTCTGTGGTTTGCACCCCACTCCTGAGTGCTTGGATCACATGTAGTCTGAATTTTGGGGTGCTCTGTTCCCCATTCACCAGGGACTTTAGCAGTGTGTACTCTCAGCTAGGCCCATGTCCCAGGTCGCAGGCTGCTGATGGCCAGTTCCAAATTCCACTGCGTCTTTGGACGCCCAGCGCCCATTCAAGGGTGTCCCGGCCTGTGTGAGCCCATTCATCCCGTCCCCCCATCTCTGCCGGGTTCATGCGTGACTCCAGGCAGGCTGCACCCTGTCCGCCCACATCTCAAAGACAGTCTGTGCTTTGTCGTCCCTGTTCCAGGAACAGCCGCCGTGCAGCCAGCAGGCGCATTCCGGGGTTTGGCTGAAAGCCAACGCAAACCTGGTGTTGCTGGCTCTAGCAGCAAATGGGGGCAGGGGCGGGGGTGACCGAGGAGGGAAGAGTGGGACCCTCGGGTGGGGAGCGTGCGATCAAAGACTTCCCTCCACGCTGCATGTCCCGGACAGGCTGCCAGAGGGAGCGGCCGTGTGCACATTCCAGGCCCCCCCACCTCCTGCCGTTGCCTGCCTAGGCCTCCCCCGCCTCCCACCCGCTGGCCTCCTGGCCGGGAACGGGAACGGTGAGGACAGCCTGCCTGTAAGACGTCAGGTCCTGGGTCCCAGATTCCACCTCTGGGGGCCATAGACCCGTGCTCCCTGCTGCCACCTCCCTGTTCTGACCACCACCGCCAGCCCTGCGCCTCCCCAAGCACCCCTGGTTTGTGGCAAAATGCGCAGGAGCCCCTTTCAAGCAGGCATGTGGCCCAGGTGGGGGGGCTGTGCTGTGCCTGCACCTCGTCGGTCAAGTAGGCTGCACGGAGCCAGGCCCAGTGGGCCCTGGGACCCGGGCCACCCCAGCTAGGGCCATGGGCCGTGGGTGCTGACAGGGCCGGAGAGGGTGTGGAAAAGTCACTTCCAGGACTGGTCCTGCAGTTGGTGGCCCCCGTCCTTGGTCACCGCTCGGGATTCTGGGCTGCTGGGAGGCACCTGTCAGGTGGGGACAGTGGACAGGGACCTGAGCCTACAGTGCCTAGATGTCTCACTATTTGCAAGGACCCCACTATGTGTGGACCCTGAGCAAACATGATGATGGTTCACAACAGAGAATCAGGAAACCCCCACCCCCATTCCGGCCAGAGGGTCCCCAAAGCTCTAGAGAGGGACCCACTCCAGGCCCACAGAGCCTGCCTCCCTGAAGCCTGCAGCTCTCCCATTCTGTCCCTCGCTCGGGTTTCAGGATGCCCGTGAGGCTGGCCAGGGACTCCGAGGCCTGGGCTCTGCAGGGCCCTGACTGCGCACCCTGCTCTGTGTTGCTGGTGGTCTGCAGGCAACAGAGTTGAGCGCTGGGTGGCCCAGGATCAGTCCCCACAGGCGCCCTCTTGTGGGTTTTTCTCCGCTTCCCCCGTGGTCACCCCCAGGGCAGCCCCCATCAGCATGCCTTGGCCTCGGACCTGAGCGGCAGGGCCAGGGCCCAGGTGGCCAGGTGGCCAGGGCAAGGCCAAGATCAGTCAGGTTCCAAGCTCCCCCTGCTGCCGGCTGCCTGCTGCTGGAGGCAGCCTGACCTCCAGCTCTGCCCGACCCCCGCCCGCCGCCCCGCCTGGCCCCGCCCACCGCCCCGCCTGGCCCCGCCCACCGGCCCACGCGGCCCAGCCAGGCAGCCCTGGCAGGCGTTTGGGCGCCCCCTTCCGTACACAGCCTTTTCGCTGGGACCCCTTCAGCGCTGTTCACAGCCTGAACCTCCTTCTCCCAGAGCGCCGGTCCTGGGACCCCTGGCTATCCAAATCTCTCCGACTCGGAGCCCCTCTCCACGGAATCGCCATGCTGGGACCCCCTTCCTGGATAAGAGGTCCCCTCCTGGGGGCCTCGTGTGCACAGAGCCTCTGAACTGAGGCCCCTCCCCAGCAGCCCTCCACCCTGGGAACCCTCCCCACCGCAAACAGCTCCTGGTGGGCGCCCTGTGGTCCCCAGAAGTCCAGAATCATCATGAAAAAGCTGTAGCTTCCTGACCTCAGATCTTCCCCTCAGATCCCCAACCCAGAGGGTCACCTTGAGTCTTGGCCATCAACGCGTGAAAAGCCACTGATGGAGTCACCCGTGTGGCTGGGAGAGAGGGAGGCACAGGGACGTTACCCAGCACCCAGGCCCCAATACAGGCCGGGGACACAGCTCACAGATGAAGGGAGAAATGAAGAGACTTTCCAGGGTGACAGCGCCTGGGGAAAACAGGGTGGGATCCAGAGATGGAGAGTGACAGGTGGGGCTGGAGGAACTGCGAAGTCAAGAGCGTGGCGAGGGGGGAGGGGGGGGGAAGGCGAAGTGGGCTGCGTGGGGCAGCTCGCAGGGCAGGTCGCTGAGGCACAGGCTGCTGTGAGCCAGGACTGAGGGTGCCCAGCGGGCCCCCCTTCCCAGCCGGGGGCCTCAGAGCCCACAGCTCCTCCCAGGAGGTCCAGGCGGCTCCCTGACACACGCACGCACATACCCACACATGCATGCACACACACAAGCACGTGACCTCTGTCACTCAGGGGGAGCCGACGCTTGGGAGGCCACGGCAGCCCCCAGGTGACCCCGCACTCTGGGGCAGCCATCCTACCGCCCTCACCTGGTGGTGTCTTGGCCACACAAGCCTGCCCTAGGAGGAAGGATTCCCACAATGGACGCTCGCCCCTGTGCACCCACTGTGCGCCTGGACAGTCACAGGCTGACCACTGCGGTGCTGAGCCAGCCCCGTGTGTAAACAGATTTGGGCCAGGGCACGAGTGGGCGCTGGCTGGGCTGCCAGCCGTTTCCTGGCAGGGCTCAGGTCAGAGCCCAGAGCCTGGTCACCTCCACGGCCCTGGGCCCCAAGTGGAGCACATGGGGCCCGATGAGGCCACTACCTGGTCCAGAACCAGCCTCACCCAGAGGCGTGGGGCAGGGGCAGGGCACGCTCCTCTCCGGACACCCTCTGCCCATCCCCATCCGGCCCGGCTGCCCTGGCACTCCTGCCTCTCTCTCCTCTGGCCAGCTCAACAGGCTGATGGGCCTGGAGCCACCCCCAGCCCTGGGGGTGCCACTCGCTCTCACAGCAGCCTGCTCGCCCAGGCCCCCAGCCTCAGCCTCTCCCTCCTCGCTGCCTGCCCTGAACTGGACCCGGCCGCGGGCAAGGGATCCCCACGCTGACCCTGACCTTGGGGAAAGAACCCCCAAGGTCTGAGCAGACCCCCTAGGGTCTGCCCCAAGGGGAAGCCTGTCCTCTCCTGGGGGTGTACATAGAAGCGGGGCTCGAGGGCACCAGAGCAGAGGTGCAGACTGTCTGTGGGAAAGGCCTGCCCTGAGCTCGGCGAGGCCTTGGAGGACGAGTGGGAAAGGAGATGAGATGGAGTCAGCGGGCACCCCAGGATCAGCGGGCACCCCAGGATCTGAGAAGGTGCTTGTCCCAGGGAGGGAAAGGGCGGGCATCCCAGGCAGAGGGGGCAGCCCCTCTCAGCACGGTGACGGGAAGTGCAAACCCAACGGTGTACCTGGCGCAGGAGGGGGGCTGTGGGGTTGAGGGGGCCCGGGGCCCGCCAGCCAGCACAGCCCTTTCATCACCTGGGGACTATGAGACACCCGGCTGCCCTCCCTGTCCATCCAGCTGCTTGTCCCCAGTGCAGCGCTGCAGGGGTGTTGGCACAGGGTTAGCTAAGAGCAGGCAAATAGAGAGAAGAGTCCTGATCAGGCTGCGGGTTTCGGGGGTGGCGTCTCCAAATACAGGGAACCCTAGAGGGTTCACACCCAGCCCTGGTTGGGGCCGACCTTGGACCCCTGCCCACCTTGCAAGGTGCTCAGGTCTGTGGCACCCAGGCCTGGGAGGGGTGAGAGTGGGGGCTGCCTGCTGCTGCCTTTGGAGGCATCTTCATACCCTAGAGTCACCCCACGGTGACATTGTCACCTGCTGCTGGTGCTCAGCTCAGCTGCCTGTAGGCGGCCAGAAGCCAGCCCTGCCCTTGTCATTGTCAGCTACCTCCCACTGGCCTAGGTGTCGGCAGAGCTGGACAGCATGGGGTGTGTGGCTGGGAGGGTCCCCCACTGAGCACCTCCCCCAGTTCACTCATTCACTGCCCTGGAATCCAGGGAAAAGACCCGTCTGGGGCCTGGGGTCTGTGCGTCTGTGTGTGGGTCCTGCCTTGGGGGCCCCTCCTGGTCTAAGATCCTTCCTCTGTGGATCTGCCGGGCCCCTGGGCTTGCCTGGGTGTTCCTGCCTGTTTGACCCACTGTGTACTTGTGGGTGTGTCGCTGGCCAACCTCATCGCCTTGTCTGTGGGTCCGTCTGCCCCCCCGGGGGGGCTGTGTGACACTGCATTTCCGTGGGTCTCAGCTTGGCACATGGAAACATTTGGTAAGGGTCCTTCCCCCTTGCAGTGGTGACACACTAAGCAAATTGGGTACCATTCCACACCTCAATTTCCTCTTCTATAACCGGGACTCACAGCAGTGCCCCCTTGCAAGGGCTGCTGGGAACTAAAGGGGTAACACATGGAAAGTCCTAGAATGATGGCTGGTGGTGGGCGGCTTTCCCGTCAGTACCTGTTCACCTGCACGTCCACGGGCTCTGTGTGCCTGCGTGCATGGAATTCCCTGCATCCTCTGTGGGTCCCAGCCAAGCAATCAGCCAACCAACCAATCCTCTCTCTCTGTGTGCAT
>NW_017731844.1:889475-897376 GCF_001890085.2 Hipposideros armiger
CCACCCATCACCCATCCATCCATCCATCATCCATCCCTTCATCCACCCATTTTGCCATCCTTCCTCCTTTCCGCCCACTTCCCTCCTGTCTCTCTTCCTCCCTCCCTTCCATGTCTTGCTCCACGTTGCCCTGACCCAGGGCTCATGGTGGCACGTGTTCTGAAGCCAGGGAGGGTGTTGGACCCAAAGGACAAGCCAGGCGGACTTGCCTGAGGCCAGCTTGCGGTGAGGCGTGGGAGACTGTGCACAGGGACTCTGCGGTCTGGGGCCCCGTGGGAGTGACCATTGCCAGGCAGCTGTCCCAGGAGCCTTGGGTCGCCTGAAACGGGGCCCCTGCAGCATCGGTTCCCCCACAGCTTTGTTGGGTGAAGAAACCGAAGGGGCAGCTGCTCCTCTGGAATGCCGAGGCTGGAGCAGGCAGAGCCCTGGGGTCCCCCACCCCTAGAGGCAGAGTGGGGTGGGTGGGGGTGGGGCACGCCGGCCTGAGGGCCAGTCAGGAGCTTTGAGAGCACCGATGACCAGCCTGAGGCCCTGAGCTGCTCAGCAAGAGACAAGGCAGAGGAAGTGCCAAGCCCCTATCTCTGGAAGGGACAGCATGGGTCAGGGGACATGGGACCTGGCATCTGTGGGCCACAGCTGCTCTGCTCACAGGCCAGGTTGTACAGCCGAGCTGGGCCAGGGCTCTGCACACAAGAGGACCAGGTAAAAGGTGATAAGATCCCGAGAGAGTTCAGGTCAAGCCCTGAGAGAGCAGAGGATGGCGGGGCTGCCTGTGACGCAGAGCATGGCCCTGACGTTCCCTGCCTCCCGCTCCGAGGCCGAGCCAGCTCCTGCTGAGAGAGCCCGCAGGCCAGGAATGGAGGCCGATGACAGCCACATCGGCCCCAACAGTAATGGTCACCCACTATCCTGGCTCGGGGTCTGCCTGTTCCTGCAAGCTGCCCCCGCTGTAGGTGTGGAGCTAGCTGTCACCCCTTGCCCTGATCCCAGCATCCTGGGTGCTTGTGTCGAGCTCTAGGACCTGTTGGGTGTCCCTGGGAAGTGGGCCACGTGGAGGGGAAGGATCCCACAGCTGCCGGCGTGCGTCGCTGAGACACGCTGCCCCAGCTCACAAACCCACAGCTAAAGCCATGGGGGCACCCAGCAGCTCTGGTCGCCCCGCCCAGCGCCTGCCTCCTGATTGTCTACAGCCCTTGGCTGACAGCTCCGAGGGGCTCCCTACCAGGCTCTCCACCGACCCACCTTCCATCTGAGACCCTCAGCGATTGGCAGGCAGGTGTCCGACTCTGTTGGGAGAGTTTCACACACATACAAACACACAGAGAACACCGCGCTTGTACCCGGATTCACAGTCCCCGCCAGAAGGCCAGTCGTGTCCCCTAGGCCAACTCAACTCCCACTCCACAACCCTTACCGTGTTGTTTCATCCTAAATACTTCAGCCTTCATCGGCGGTGGGCCCCTATCTCTTCTCATGGGTCAAAGAAAGGGTTCTTAAAAAAAAAAAAAGACATCACACTAAAAAAAGCATCAGCTTCTCATAGCATCACATTTTCCCACTGTCTCAAAAAGGAGTTTTATAGGTGGAACTCCACGGGCACCTGTTATGTCTCTGAAGCCCCTTTTTATCGATAAGTACCCCCCCTCCCTTTAACTATTGCCATTTATCTGTTGAAGGGACGGGGTCATTTGTCTGAGGGAATTCCAGCCCTCTGAATGTCACGGGCCACACCATCTAGCGTTTCTCCACACTCTGAATTTCTCGTTGGACCTGATTGCTCTGAGGTCAGAATTTGGGCAATACTGCTGCAGGGGTGGAAACGGTGCTTCCTGTTGTACCACAGTGGATGGCACGCAATGCCGGTGTGTCTCCTTATGTGAGCTTGACCAGCAGACAGGACGCTCCGCTCCAGCTGTCTACTGCCAAGCTCCCCACCAGCTGTTCGTGTGGATTTAGCAGCCACTGGTGACACTTGCTAGACCAGGGGTCTGTCTGCAAACTAGGGGAGCCGCAGGCAAATCTGGCCCACCATCTGTTTTTGTAAATAAAGCTTTATTGGCACACAGCCCTGTTCTTCTGTCCACAGACCATGGCTGCTTCTTTCGTGGCCCAGTGGCACTGCTGGGCTGGATTCTCAGATGCCCCCACATTTCCTACCCTAATTCCGAGAACTGTGATGCCGTAAGATATCACTCCTGGGCTTGTGTTATGTGACTAAAATAGCAAGTACCCAGGTGGGCAGACTCCAGTGATACAAGCCCTTTAAAAGCAGTTTTTGTCCTCAGCTGGCGTCAGACGAGGAAGAGTCAGAGAGATTCAAAGTGGGAGAGATTGAACGTGAGGGAGTTTCTCCCTGGCGGACACGGCGGTGCCAAAAACCCGGGCCCTCAGTCTTACAACCACGAGGACCTGAATTCTGCTAACAGATGGAGTACGTTCTTCCCCGAGCCTGCAGGGAGGGCCCACCTTGACCAGTGAGGCCCTAAGCAGAGAACCGGCAGAACCCGCCTGGACGCTGTCCTTCAGGAGTGTGGGGGTTATTTGGCTCATGTGTCACACGGTAAGAAAACCGATCCAATGACAGAGCTCAGTGGCTGCCTCAGATACCGTACGGCTTAACAAATCCTAAAATATTTGCTCTGTGGTTCTTTACAAAAGTAACACCCTCCCTGGGTCAGGATTGCTTGACCTTGGTCCGACTGGCATTTGGGCCAGCGTGTGCATTTTCTAAGCTATGTCACAAATTGCCACACACTTAGTGGCTTCAGAGGACACCCGTATTCTTACCTCCCAGTTTTTATAGGTCAGCAGTTTTGTACAGCCCGGCTGGGTCACCAGGGCTGTGTGCTCACCTGACGACTGGGCAGAGGAAGAAAGGCGCACCTTCGAGCGCACTCAGGCCGTAGGCAGAATTCAGTTCTTCGTGGTTGTAGAGTCGAGGTCCTCACCTGCCCCAGGCCACCATGGTCCCCCTCAGAGGGGCCTTTCCATAGCAGGTTCACACGGGATGGCTTGCTTCTTAGAGTCCAGCAGGAGAGAGTGACTCTAGCATCTTTGGTGACATAGCCTCATAACCGGAAGCATCCCACCCCCTTTGCCACGCTGCTTGTAAGAAGCAGGACCCGGGTGCCGTTCAAACTGGAGGGGATAGGATTGCACACAGGTGTGAACAGTGGGGGGACCCTGGGCTTACCTGGGGGTCAGCCCAGCACAGTCATAATCTTTGCTAGGGGCCGCCCTGCGCTCCACTCACCCAATGCCAGGAGCAACCCCTCAGTTACGATCTTCAAATATGTCTCCAGACATTGCCTCCTGTCCTCTGGGGGACAAAGTCACCCCTGGCTTAGAACCACTGCCTTGGAGCCACGATTTCATCAGGGGTTACAAGACAGCAATTTTCTAAATCTAGCATTTCTTCAGCATTTACCTGTAAGAATTCTTCCATGAAAATGCACTTCCCACTGTACGTATTCGGAACAAAAAAGAAAGGGAAAATGCCAACAATTTTAAATACATACATATCATTGTGAACTCAGGAATTTAAACATTTACCTAAACATATTTCTGAGGGTCAGAAGTCCTGAGGGGACTGGGCCTCCAGGCTGAGGTCAGGTGCATGCTGGGCTGGGTCCTCAGAGCCAGCTGAGAGGGGGCGTCTGCACCCCGAGTCTCTAACGGCAGGGAGGCCCGGACTCTCTCGTGAAGGGCCTGCCTGTCAGGTCAAGTCCACCTGGGTGGAGGGACCTCAATGACCTCTACACCCTGCCCTGGTCTATTGGTTAGAAGCAAGTCACAATCACCATCCCCACTCAAGGGGAGGGTGTTGCTTATGTAAGGGCATGATTCCCGGGGCCACTTTAGCGCGTGTCTGCCACCGAGCATTTTAGTTCACGTTCTTGGTTACCCTGACTGGTGAACACACTGTGGTGTCTTTGACCCATGGGAACACGTTCAAGTTGATGAGTGTGCCACTTGGAAGTGCCACCACATCTTGGAGAGTTCCTGTGTGCTCAGATACCACCAGAGGGTCTAGGCTCTGCTCGTCGGAGCCGGGTCCCAGCTGTGGGGCAGCTGTTGCCCTGAGAACCCTGGGGTCCTCTTCGTGGGACTTTCCTGGGTGTTCAGAGGTCCCCCTGTGGGTGCCAGGGTGCTCGTGGTTGCTGGTTTGGTCACTGTTTCTAGTTCTTTCTCCCAGACAGATTAGGAGAGTTATATTCTTTCCAAATGTTTATTGTGGTAAAATACACAGAATGTAAAATCCCCCATCCTAACCATTTTCAGCGCACAGCTCAGTGGTGTTAGGCACACTCACACTGTTATGTAGCCATCACCACCGTCACCACCAGGATTTTCTCATCTTCCCAGACTGAGACGCTGTCCCATGAAACACTGACCATCCCCCCACCCCCAGCCCCCAGCTCCCACATTCTGTCTCTGAATCTGACTCGAGGGACTTCATTTGAGTGGAATCACACAGTGTTTGTCCTTCTGTGTCTGGCTTAGGAAATACATATTTTTAAAAATAAACCATCTCCTGGAACCATGCTATCTCCAACTTGAGTGCAGGATTTCACGTTGTGTTCTTGACTGTATATTTATATCTGTCTTACACTGAAAATCTTGTGTTCTAGTAGCATTTAGCACAGTTGTACACCCACACACACCAACACCCACACACTCACATGCTCTCACACGCATACAATCCACCACATTTGACAGATGTCCCCAAATGACTATTTTAAAATGACATGAATTGTTTCTGGGTGGCATTACCACCAACGGGATGTACAGTCAGGCCCACTTTTTTCATTTTCTCTTGCTTGGGGGCTTGCTTGTGTCCTTCTGATCTCACTGTGTGTTACACTATGTCACACATGGCTACGACTTTGAAGTCACAGCTGTCACACACAGAAAGGCCACCCTGTGTCCCTCGGCCTCGGGCGGCCCCTCTCTCCCTCGAGAACGTCCTCTCCTTTGGTTTTGATTTCCTGTCCACATGTTCACAGCGTCTTTCTTCCCATCCCAGACCCTTTCTTACCCAAAGGACACCTGGTGCCCGCCTGTGCCAGGTCCTAGAGGCCAGCCGAGACACGCCTGTGGGCCCCTCACCCGTCCTCTGCTGCACAGTTGGGCGGCTGTCCCGCATTTTATTCTCCCACGCCCCACAGAGAAACACACGGGTCATGCCCGATTAGTGCTATCACAGAGTGCCATTGTGTGACAAATGCGAGCTTCACCTTGCATGTTTGGAGGCAGTCTGGGTTCGTCCTCAGCTGCCCTTGCCCTGGTCCTGGACGACACCCACCTGTGTCCTCAGGCTGGTCCTAAACCTCCCGTCGGGGCAGCACTCAGCCCCAGGTTTGCCCACGAGGCTCCATGGTCGCTCTCCAGACAGCAGTGGTCTCTTTCCACACGTGGCCCCACGTGGTCCCAAGGTCACATCACTGGGAGCGTCATTCCCGCCTGTCTGCAGCTCCGGCCTCCCAGATGTGGTCATCCTGGATGCTTTTCAGGAAGGCCCGGGTCACCGGCCCCGGCAGCAGACAGGGTGGTGCCCGAGCCTTGCTGCGGCCTCTGCCCTGGGAATTGTCACCGCACAGCCCCCGAGGTGCAGGCCATCCTGTGCTGCCCAATGCCCCGGAGGCCACACGGCTCGCTCAGGCCAGGGCCACTGCGGCCCACGCCTGCCAGGCCGGCCACTCCTGTCCCACTGCCATCAGGAGAGTCCTCCGCATCCATCGCAGAACCCTGGGTGTCAGTGAGGCCCCCAAGTAACACACCAGCGCTGGCCAACCCCAGCCAGAGAGGGAAGAAAAGGGGGGCCATTACTGCAGGGGGGGCAGCAGTCGGAACCAAAGAGCTGAAGGGCGATTGGACTGAACGGCTTGGGGCTCCTGTGCGAGGGACACACGGACAGTCCCTCAGGGTTCCCTGCCTTGCTTCAAGGTCCACATTGGGGGTGGGGAGCAGGCCCCCCGAGATGGCCACAGCGGGGAGGGTCGGGAGGGTCGGTTTCTTGAAGGGAAAGGGAGTCTGCGCCCGGAAGCTGGGGTGCGGGTGTCGGCAGGTGTACATGGAGCCCACCCCTAACCTGGAAGGAGCCCCTACCTGGGCGACAGCTCGCTCCTCGGGGTCACCACCCATGCTCAGCAGCAACATGTGCTCTTTGCAAACTCCTCTTCCCGGGCGGCCAGTGCTGGGGGCAGTGCGGGGGCGGGGTGGTGCCACGCAGCCTGAGCTCCGGACCCTCCCTGCTGTCCTGAGGTCTGCTGCCCACAGGAGGCTGGCCCAGGAACCTTCCCCACTGGAGTCCTTCTGTGCCTGCCCTGGGCAGTAGAGGTCACGTGAGTGTGGGCCCTGATTTGGGGGTGCAGGAATCTGCTGCAGCCCCCACCCCGGATATATGTCCAGCTGAATTGTGTCCCCCAGTTCATGTGTTGGAGTCCTGACCCCCAGCACCTCAGAATGTGGCTGTGTGTGAAGCTGGGTCTTTAAAGAGGCGATTAAGGTGAAAGGAGGTCACTGGGGTGGGGCCCTGATCCACTGTGACTGGGGGCCTCATAAGAAGAGATCAGGACACAGACACGCACAGAGGGACGACCATGTGGGGACACAGGGAGGAGACGGCCGTCTACACGCCAAGGAGAGAGGCCTTAGAGGACCAGCCCTGTGACACCTGGACCTTGGACTCCAGCCTCCAGGACTGGGGACAGTGCGTGTCTGTGGTTCTAGCTGCTTGTCTGTGGCACTGGGTCATGGCAGCCCGAGCTGATACTGCAAGTGCTTCACTGACTGCAGCCTCTGGACCTTTGGTGGGCTGGCACCAGGCCACGTCCCAGGCGCAGGTGTTGGTTCTGTTTGGACACGAGTGTTGCCAACAGCATGAAGGAGTGTCCACGTGTGGCGCGAAGGTCCCCTTTTGCACCCACTCTGCTTGTCTGTCCACATGCTCTCCGACCTCCTTGTCTCTGATCGTCCAGTCCTTTGGCTTCCCAGCTCCTGGCCTTTGTCCCCGCCCAGGAATCTGCACGAACTCCCAGCTTGGGCCACTTGCTGCGTTGCTCTCCGCCTGCCGTTGGGAAGACTTCCTTCTCCTGCTCTTCCCAGGCCGCCTGTGACAGTGGATGCACCGCGGCTGCCACCCTGGTTCGACTTGCGCTTACTCGTGGCACCAACCCATCCCTCCTTCTCTGACCTGGTCATAAGGGACCCCCTCTGGCCATAGGCTTGAGCTGGGGGAGGGCACTGTGGCGGGTGACATGGCGGCCTGGACGTGTGCTCGTGTGGCTCACGTGGGCATGTGGTCCTGCTTGGGCTTTACCCTTGAATGTCATTTCCAAGTTCCCAGGCGTGCTACTGGGCCTACAGAGACGTGTCCAACAGAACCCAGCTCAGAGCAGGAGCCCCATGTCCATCAGGGCCCGGGACGTGCAGGAGCAGTGGCTCAAAAGGTACACAGCCCTGGGCCTCGGGTGGCATGGCCTCTCGCCCTGATCCCAGGAGCCACATGGGGCACACCACCGACGCTCACCACCAGCTCCCCGAGGCGCCTTCTCCCTTCACTGACTCGTCACCACACAGGGTCCGAGGGCCGGTGTCCTTCAACAGTCAGGGCTTCTCACGTCACAGTCTAGACCTGCTGCAGAGCACTCCTCAGCTGGCAGCCCCATGCCAGCCAGGGTGTGGGCTAGAGCAGAACGCCTAAGTGGACCAGGGTCCACCCAGGCCCTCACAGAGGGGCAGGGGTCAAGAGGAAAGAGAGAACTTTACTTTTAGTAGGTCCAAGGCACTTGGTCCGAGTGCTGACCATCACCACGACTGACCACCACCCCCTTGTGCCTGCTGTTTCCCCAAAGGGACCCAGCCTCCGTGCTTCTGGGATGCTTAAGAAAGTAAACAGA
>NW_017731844.1:901465-904226 GCF_001890085.2 Hipposideros armiger
GTGTTAATGTGTTAATGTGTGCAACCACTTTGTAGAACAGTGTGACACTGTTGGATCTGCCATTTGTGGACATCAAAACTTGTCAAATATTGACAATTTCATATATACATCTATATACATGCACACATACACATACACACATACACATGCATACATACATATACCTGCACATATACACTTAAACACATGTGTGTATACACATGTACACATGTGCACACGTGTACACACGTGCATGCACACACACACACCCACGTGGGCTTGCAGACTATCACAGGCTCTCAGCGGTGCGTTTGCAGTGCAGTCGGGACAACACTTTGAAAACAGCTCGGCATTACCAGGAACGTAAGGGTACAGATTCTCGGTGCCCATCTCGCAGCCCCACTCCTGGTGAAAGACCAAGACTGAGTCACACAAATGTGCGTCACCATGCGTGGTCGTGAGCCGTCACTGCGGCCATGTTCACGACAGCCCACATTAGAAAAGACACAAATGTGCAGAGGTGCACGTGATGACGCTGGGTATAAGAAGGTAATGCCAGCACTGGAGGACCTGCCCCGTGACGCACGACCATAGCGGTGAAGACAAAAGGATGCAGGCAGCGTGGGGCCATTGTCATGAAGCTGAAAACACGAGCAATTAAATTGTACGGTGTGGGGACACATTCCTAAGTGGTGATGGTAAGGAAAAGCCAGGAGACGATTTTCACTCCATTCAGGACAGTGTTGTCAGTCACCGAACACGAGTGGCCATGGCACTGATGCCAAGGCTCTTCGCAGAAGCAGGAGAAGAGGGGACACCAGCACGCTTGTGAGGGTCCCCACCCACACGGAAACCTAGTGATTCCTCAGGACCTGGAACGAAAGGAAGGTGTCTCATCTACACATGAAATNCTGAAAACAGAGAAAAACATACATGATAGGAGTAGACCAACAAAGGTTCAGACACTGGGGTCGTCAGGTACCTCTTTACTAGAACTCTGACTATGATGCTCAAGCAATTAAATAACCAGAGGGGGAAATGTGGCAGAAAACTAGAAATTATGAAAAAGAATCAAATGGAAATTGAAGAATTAAAGAAATATCAATGGAGGTAATAGCTTAATAGCACATTAGATGCAGCTTAAAGGGGAATTAGTAAGCTGGAAGACAAAAGGATTAGAAATCCAGAAAACGGCATGAGAGATATACAGGACATAATGAAAATATGTGACATTCATTTGGAGACTTAGAAGAATGTGCATAGAACCCAAACAATATATTGAAGAGATACTGAGAGCTTTGCAAAAATGACAAACACGCCAAGCCACAGATTTAAGAAGCATACAAACTCCAAGTAGAATAAAGTTAAAAAAAATCAACAGCTAGACACATTATGGTAATCTATGACAGAGAAAATCTTCAAAGAAGCCAAATCAGGAAGACGAATGACCTGAATTGAAGCAACGCCTGAACCCTCAGCTGACTGCTCAACAGAAGACAATGGAGGGGAAAACTGAAGACAAAACCTGCTGACCTAGGATTCTATAACTCGTTGAAGGTATCCTTCCAAAAAACCTGCAAAAACTCAACAGCAAGAAAACAAGTAGCCCAGCTGAAAAATGGGCAAAGGACCTGAAGAGACATTTCTCAAGAGAAGGCGGGCAGATGGCCAATAATGGAAAGGTGCTGAACGTCCCTTATCATCAGGGGAATGCAAATCAAAACATTGTGAGAGGCACGAAGGAGATGCAATCAGGGCCTGGAAGAGGTATCTGCCTGTGCTCCCATGCCCGCCGCAGCGTTAGTGCCGCGGCCAAGACATGGAACCGGCCCAGAGCCTGTCAGCGATGAGTGGATAAGGCAGGCGTGGTGTGAACACACAATGGAACACTATTCAACCATAAGAAAGGAGGAAATCCTGACATTGTGACAACATGGATAGACCTGGAGGGCGTTATGCTGCATGAGGTACGTCAGGCAGAGAAAGACAAGTACTGTATGGTGTCATTTCTATGTGGCATCTAAAAAAAAGCCAACTCATAGAAACAGAGTAGAACGGTGGTTGCCAGGGCCTGGGGCGGGGGATGGGGAGAATTGGTCAAGGGTACGAAGGTAGGTAGCGTACAGTTATGGAGGAAGTCTCGATAACTATAATTATTGATCCTGCACTGCACACTGGAAATGAGCTGACAGCCGCTTTCGGGTGCAGCCATCACCCACAAAAATGGTAGCTATGTGAGGAGATGTGTTGTCTAGCTTGGCTGCAGGAATCATTTCACTGGGCGTATGCATACCAAGTCATCATGTTGTACCCTTTAAATACACACAACTTTTATTTAAAACTATATAAATCAATGAAAAAAATAACGCAAAACTATAGACAGTTTTGATCAAGACGTGGGCAGGATTTTTCAAGAGCAGACGGCTGTTTTTGGGCACTGGGCAGCAGCAGCAAAGCAAGGCCGCCATCCTAAGCGAGGAGGTGGACCCCGTGGTGGTCCCGGGGACAATCGCCCAAACGCGGTACACAGAAAAGGAGCCCAGGCAGGGTGAGGGGCTCTGCCGCGCTGCAGAGGCTCAGCTCCGAGTCTGGGGCGGCTAGAGTGACAGGGACCCGGAGGGCAGGAAACCTCCAGGGTCTGTGGGGTGCCCCTCACAGTCCATCCCCAGACGGGGCTGGGCACATGAGGGGAGAGGCAGCTCGACGCTTGCAGACAGAAGAATCTCTGGGTCAGGAGTAAAGCGGCCGTACTGGCAGCTCAGAGGTGCTGAGCCACGTTGGG
>NW_017731844.1:908361-910904 GCF_001890085.2 Hipposideros armiger
AAAAAAAAAAGAAACTGCTGATGGGATGATTTGGGGAAGAGAGACATTCTAAGCAGAAAGAGTGATTAAATAAACGCAGGAAAGATATGGAGAGCACGTGAGCTGGTCAACATTTGGGTAAAACTAAACAAATATTAAGTAATAAAAGAATTTCTAGGGATAAAAAAAGGAAAAGTAGAAACAACTTGCAGCAAACCCATAAGGTAGGAGAGAGAGACTGGAGTTCAAGGCTGCTGAGAAATTAACAACGTAAACATTATAAATAATACATATTATACTTTTAATGCCTTTTTAATTTTACATGCATCAAATTTCACTTTTTTGTGTATAGGTCTGGGAACTCTGACAAATACGGAAAGTTATATAACTGTCACCAAAATCAGGATATAGAACAATTCTGTCACCAGCTTCCTTCTTGTGGTCAACCCTTGAACTCTTAACCCCCAGCAACCACTGGTCTGTTTTTGGTCCTATAGTTTGTCACTTTCAAAATGTCCCCTGGACGGATCATGCAGGCACATGGCCCTCTGCACCTGGCATCTCTCACGCAGCACGGGGCACCTGACCTTCACCCGTGTGGCCGCAGGGATCACAGGTATGTTCCTTTTCATCTCTGTGTATTATTCTGTTGGCCACACCTCAGTATATATCTATCTGTGCATGCGTTGCAGGACCCTGGGGTTGTCACAGTATTTGGTGATTGTGAAGAACGCTGCTGTAAACACCAACATGCAGGTTTCTGTGTGAACTTGAGCTTTCATTTCACGCTAAACACCTTGGAGCCGAAGGGCTGGGTCCTACCTAAAGACACATCGAACTTGATAAGAAGCTGCCAGGCTGTTTCCAGGAGCTGCCAGGCCATTCTCACTCCCACCAGCGACAGCCAGCAAATTCATATAAAAAGATAGCATCGCAATGACTCAAGAGGAAACAGAAAACCTCAATGTATCCACAGCAGTGGAACCTTACATCAGAAGTTACAATGTAACCATAAGTGTGTTTTGTGTGTGTGTGTGGGGAGGGGAATCATGAGATGGTTGAATGATTTTTCTTCCTGGTTCTGTGAATGGATTTTCCGGAAACACGTTTAAAATGTAACTTATTGTTTTTGACTAATATGTTCACGTACCCCCTCCACTTGTGTTCCCAGGTTCATTTGTGACCTTTCAGAGATACCCTGTACACGAAAAATGAAAATACATTGTTTTAATTTCCTTTTCTATGCATATTGTACCACAGTATACAATTATGCTGTGCCATGTTTTGAGGTTTTTTTTTTTTNGTGGGGAGAGTGTGAAGGTGGAGAAGCTTGATAGAACCCAGGCCTGTGCGAATGGCACACGCCAAGCCCACACGAACTCAGGAAGCCTCCGGTCCTGACGAAGCCACCGGGACAGGAGCCGGCGCTCTGCCGAGAAAGACCATGGAACCGGACCTGTCCTGTGCATCGTCCAGGCGTCAAAACTACAACAGAAATCATTAGCTATGCAAAGAAACAAACATGACCCCTAGTCAATCAATATCTCAGCTAATTGAAATAGACTCCCAGATGAGTCGGATGTTGGATTCAGCAGCTGTGACAAACACGTTCAAAGACTTGAAAGAAAACACAGGCTTAGCAAGGTCACATAAAGGAACACCCGGAGACGTGCAAACTACAAAGAGCCACGTGGAAACTCTAGGGCTCAAAAGAACTGTACTCTGGCATAGAAAACGTCCTGAATGGCCTTGCTGGCACTTAGGGGAGGACAGAAGTCAGGGACAGTAAACCCAAAGACGGACCAAACCAGCAACGGATGAAACCCAAAGAACGGGGAGAAACGGCTAAAAACAGCAACAGGCGAGAGACACTTAGCGGCCTGCAGAAGGATATCAAATAGTCCAGCATCAGTGTAATCAGAGCCCCAAAAAGCAGATGGAGCAAGGATGCCACAGAAAGGGCACTTAATGAAGAATGGACAGCAGTTTCCCCAACTCACTGGATGGAAAACGCAGGCCAGGTGCTGCCGACGGGAGGGTTGGGAGGCAGAAGCGGGTTACAAGAGGATGCGAGGAAATTTGGGGGGAGAGGGATAGGTTTACCATCTTGATTGTGAGGATAGCAAAAGTCATCAATGTAAATACTTGTAGTTTACGGAGAAGGTCCAAGATGGCGGATTAGGTAAACGCAAATGCCTGCTGCCTCCTGGAAGCAGTACGTTACCACCATCAATAAATTACAGAAGAGTCCCCCTCAAGGATCACCTGAAGACGAGCCGAACAGAAGCCCTGTGACTCAGGATCCAAAGAGGACACCACATCGGGAATGAAGGTGCTTAGAAATGTCAATAAAGAAATGCTATTTGTCATTCATAATATGTCCATGATGCATTAGTAAAGCTCTCTTTAAGAAACTCGGGCAGTTTCAGAATGACGAGTTTGAGAAGTTTTGTGGAAGTGCTTTCTGGCCCTGAAATTATAGCTGGGACCTGAGTGGTAGAAATAAATAAGTCAATAAACAAACAATTAATGAAAAGGCACAAGCAGGTTGGAAAATGGTTCTG
>NW_017731844.1:916359-929342 GCF_001890085.2 Hipposideros armiger
TCGACTGCTCCCCACACTCACCTTCCCTTACCCTCAGGTGTGTCCTGGGGTGCATGTTGGGGGGTGCGGCCATGCAGGACGTGTCAGGAGGTGAACTTAGGGCCCACAACACTGCACCTGGGGCCCCCACGGGCAGATCTGGGTCCTCCCAGAACACAAAGGGAAGGCGTGGGTGAGCTCCCTGCTGTTTTCAGAAACAAGCGTCTACCTGCGGGGGGCCATTGTCCCACTTACCCTGTAAAGCCGCATCTCTGCGTTCTTTCGCTGCCAACCTCACTCAGAGGCAGAGACAGAACCCATCAAAAGCTGGCTTCTTTGTTCTCAAAAATGTTGTGGCCTAAACTCCAGAACCTTCCAAAGAAGTAAAAAATGGGAAGAGAAACAAGACAAGCTGGGAGACGGCTGCTTCCTGCAGGGACCAGACTCACCCTCCATCGGAAACAGACGAAAATAGCAAAATAGATGAAAAGGACGTGTCTCAGACGCTGGGCACGTGGCAGTGCAGGGCAGAGGTCCCCGAGAGGGGGACAGATGACAAGGGAACGTTTGCACCAGCCCCTCGCCTGGCTCTGCGGGTTTGGATGTTTCTCACATCTACCATGTTAACACACCTAATGACAGTGCTTTAAAATACATAAAGTGGAGACTGATAACCCAGAAACAATATGGAGACAAACGCACAGTTACGTTCGGAGAATTCCGCCGCTCTGCGTTAACACCCGAGCAGGAAGTCAGGGGGCTACGGCGGAGGCTTGTTCGCACTGCCAGCGAGCTGGCAGGCTGACTCTGAGAGGACACCCCGCCCTTCAGCCGCAGAGTTCCCACCCTTTGCAAGGGCACCGGAAGCACCTACCGAGATGGACCACAGGCAGGGCCGAGAAATAATTCTCGGAAAAATGTGAAAGGATTCAAATCATACAACATCAGGCCACAAGGAAATGAAGTTATAGGACTAAGAAGAGAAGGAGGCCTAGACATCTGGGTGTGGCGGGCAGAACGCGACGATGGCCCCAGGACCTGGGGCTCCTCCAGTGAATGTTGCTCAGAAAGGGGGCTTTGCACGTGTAATTAAGTTACTCATCAGCTGGCCTTAAGGGGGAGCCTCTGGGTGGGCCTGACCTAATCAGACGAGCTCTTCGAAAGCAGAGACATTTCCCTGCTGGCGGCAGAAGGGGACACCAGTGATGCAGAGCATGAGAAGAGGGTTTTTCCTCCACTTGGACAAAGGGACCGTCCAATGCACGGCGGCCTCTAGGCACTGAGGAGCCCCCATGGCAACAGCCGCAAGAAAGCAGACTTCATTTCTGAGGCTGCAAGGATCCGCGCTCTGCCGACGGCAGGAGTGACCCTGGAAGAAGACCCTGACCCTCCAGATGGGAACTCAGCCAACTGGTGCCTTGATTTTGGCCTCGGCAGAGAACCCCGCCTCGGCCGCGGGGCTTCTGACCCTCAGAGCTGTGTGATGATAGGTCAGTGTATTTTATGCTGCTGCATCGGTTCTGCAGCCATGTAAAACTAATGCAGTATGGAAACAAAAGAGCAGCCCGCTTTAAAATAAAACGTGAGCCAGAGAACTCAAAAGGAAAACGAGAAAGCATTTTGAACTGAATGCAAATGAAAACACAACATAAAAATTCATTGGGTTTCACTTACGTTGTGTTAGAAAAGAAAACAATTCTCAAATCAGCGACCTCAGCTTCTACCCTAAGAAATCAGAAAAACACACAAAATCTAAAGTAGGCAGAAGGGAAGTCATACATATAAGAGCAGGAATCTATGAAAAAGGGGACAGAAATTCAATGAAACCAAAGCAGCTTAAAAAAAAAAAACTGAATGAAAGTCTGTCTAGCCAGACTGATGCAGAAAAAAATGAGAGAAGACACAAATTATCAATACAAGTGATACAGGCCAAGCGAGTAGCCCCCTCACCGAAAAACTTTAAGTTTTGTTTCCTATAGGGATTTTTTAAGTTTCGTTTTCCTTAAGTTTCCCTTTCCCCAGTTTCTTAGCTCCTACCCACCTGGATTCTTAATTATTTTGTAAATCATTGTCTTAATCTTAGGCAACCGATTGTTTCTAGCCTGAATCATAAGAAGTGTTTTTACTCCCTGCTTTCGATAATTGCCCTGAAACTTGTGACTAATGCTTGTTGATTGTAATTATTGAAGCCTAATGTTCTTTCCCACTCATTCCGTTCCGGGCTCAGCTCCTGGACAATTGACGCCACCTGAGTCAATTGAATGGCCAGTTGACCATTCAATTGACCTGAGTCAATTGACGTCACCAGTTGAATGGCCACAGGCTCCACAGAGCTGACCGACTTTCCATCACATAGCCACCCAGCATCAATAGCTTTGAGCTCTGCTCTTTAAGCCAACACTTTAAAATGTATTAATTAAAATCTATTTTTTTTCATCCAGGGGCCTTGGGGATACAGATGATACCCAAGCAAGATTGCCAGTCACAACCAAAGAAGCCAACACGGTCTTCCAGGCGGAGCTCGAGACCCCTTCCTCTCATCTGAGATCAGCTAGGGTGAGAGTTCCGTGAATCCCCCAATAGGCAGGGACAGCTCTACGCCCCTGCCCAGCAGGAAGCAGAGACAGAAAAAGAGACCTCCTGTCCCTCAGCTTCCCATAGAGATTTTATGGGGATCACATCTCTCAAGGGAAAACCAGGCAGGCAGTTAGAGGCAGGCATTGGGTTTCTGCATTCTTGCACGTCCCACAAAACCCACAGGCTGTGACCGCCCAAAAGACCTCCCCTCTCCGCCCAAAACTTCCCCTTTTCATTGTAATGATCTACCCCTGTGGGGAAACAAACTACCCAACTAGATTAAACCAGTCACTCACACCTGTGAAGTAAAGGCCGCAACGAGCGCGTCATTTCACCTGGGCCCCCTTGTATCATCATTATAATGTTATACATATGTCCTGAAGTTCATTAACAGCTCTATAACAGACTGAATTCTGGGAAGGAACATGCACAGTCTAAAGAGATAATAGCCCCCTGTCAATCACAGATGTCAATCAGGTGGTCCCCCCTCCCCTCCCCCCGAGCAACAATCCATCCTGGAAAAGAAAAAATAAAACCATCAAGTCCTCACCAGCTGGTGCCTTTTGAGACACGCGCTTGCTCAGGCCCACTCCTAACTCAGGAGTGTATTTTTTCTTCTACTAAACTGCTCTTTCACCACTTTACCTCTGTGTCTCATTCAATTCTTTGCTTGAGACACCAAGACCCTGGACACCACGCTAGGAAGGGCCCACCCTCTGGCAACATAGAGGCTAAGATTCCTGGTTTTTCTCCAGGAGGCCTGGGTTTAATCCCCAGTGAAGGAACCAAGCTCTGGCATCACGCCGAGAAGGGCCCCCTCTCTGGTAACACCAAGAATGAGACCATGGTGATCACAACGGAGCCTACAGAAATAAAAAAATAGTAAGGGACACAATGAACAAGCTCATGCAGCTGCAGCGAGGTAAGCAACGTACCAAAGCTCGCGAAAGGAGCTAGATTAGCCAATCACTCCGTATGCACTACAGAAATGAACACTGTGATTTAAAAGTGTTAAAGAAACAAAGCTCAGCTCAGTAGACTGGACAGTGTAAGTGATTCTATGAAGCAATTCCTGAATCGGACAGCATCCCGCCTCGCAGGTGGGAAGCTTGTGCAAGATGCAAGGTTCACGGGCAGAAAGAGGGCGGGAGCGAGAAGTGAAGGGCGGATGATGTCAGGCGAGGCCACCTCTCCTTAGGGGAAGGCACAGATCTTATCAGCCAGGTGACCAGGAAAATCCAGAATGATTGCTTTAAAATTCCCCTCCTGGGAGAGGCTGCAGCTGGTAATTAGGGTGGTTAAGCCCAGTTTGGTCCACTTTTACCACAGGGGACACCTTTTTTGGCCTGTGGCTTTTCTTTTTAACAAAACCTTCCCTCAAAGAAAATCCCAGGACCAGATATCTTCACTGGCGGATTCTACCAAACATTTGAAGGAGAAACAATACTAATCCTACACAAAGTATACCAGGGAATTGAAGAGGAGGAAACGCGCCAGCCCACTGTCCGATCCAGCGGTGACCGGACTCCATAACCAGGCAAAGCTATTCGAAGAAAAGAAAACCATCAGCCATGAGCACGAGTGTAATATTCCTAAGACAGTTTAGCGAATCAGATTCCAGGATACATAAAAAGCATACTGCATCATGGCCCAGTGGGGCTTATCCCACAAATGCCAGGTTAGTCCAACACCCAAAAATCGACGGATTTCACTCATCACGTTAACAGGCGAAAAAAGGAAACGCATATCACCATCCCCAACAGTGCAGAAAAGGCAGCTCACGAAATCCAACACCCATTCCAGAATCAAAAGGGGTGCCCACCACCTGACAAGAGACACCTGTGAAAAGCCTGCTGCTGAGGTCATCCTCAGGGTGGAAGGAACTGACAGCGTTTCTCTGATGAGGGAAAGGAAAGAACACATCCAGACTGCAGAGGGAATAAAACTGGCTCCATCTGCGTAGAAATCCTACACAGTCTGTGAAAGCGTCACTGATGTGTGTGGGTCGGGTTTGTAGGATAAAAGGTTGACACACAGAGGTCAGCAGTATTTCTACACGCCAGTAATGAACATTTGGAGGTTGAAGTTTAAAAATGCCATTTACCAGAGAATAAAAAGTAGGAACTAGGGCCGGCCGAGTGGCGCAATGGTTAAGAACTGGCTTGGGACACCAGAGGGCCCCGGTTCGGATCCCATATATGAGGGCCAGTGACACTGCCCTCCACAGCTAAGATGCTGAACAACAGCTCAACCTGGAGCTGGGCTGCTGTGAGTCGCCGGCGATGGCGTAGGCTGTAGCCCCTGCGGCAGTGGGTTGCCATGGGCTACCCTGTGTAGCCAGCAGCCAGCGTGAGTGGCCGTCCAGAAGCCAGCAACTGATCTGCCTCACCCAGGAAGAGTGCAATGATGGTGCCAACTTGGGCCAGTGAAGCAACTAGACTCCACAACTAGACTGAAGAACAAAACGACAGCAACTTGTCTGTTCCCCTTTCCCCCAGTTCCCCAGCACTGTTCCCATCCCCCCAATTCCCCAATAAAAAAATCTTTAAAAAAAAAAAAGTAGGAACTATCTAGAGATAAACCTGACAAAAGAGATCCAAGACTTGGACTCTGAAAGCTAGAAAATAGTTCTAAGAGAAAGTAAAAAACAAACCACACGGAGTGTTTATGGATCGGGAAAGTCAATGCCGTAAAGATGCCAGTTCTTCCCAAACTGACCGATAGATTCAACCCAATCTGAACCAAAACCCCAGGAGAAATTATTTTCTAGAAATGGACGAGCTGATTCAAAAGTTTATATGAGAGTGCAAAGGACAAACCGTAACTAAAATAACTGGAAAAGAAGAATAACGTTGGACAATTTCCTCTGCCCGACTCCAAGACGTATTACGAAGCTGCAGCCGCAGCCATGGCTGAGGTTACTTGTGCAAAGACGGACTAGTAGGTGGGTGGTCAGCATGGACGCAGACACATGGTCCACTGATGTTCAACCACATCGTCGGGGCAATTCGGTGGAGGAGGGATTACCTGTTAGACCGAAGGTGTTGGAACAATGGAGCCGCCGTAAAAGTGAACGACAGCGCTTACCTCACATCAGAAACAGAAAGGAATTCAAAATGCATCCTAGGCCTAACGGAAGAAATAGAACTCAAACTCCTAGAAAAAAGTGTAGGTGAAAACCCCACTGACCTTGAGTTTAGTGAATATTTATTAAATATAACATTTGAAAAAATGGAGTATAAAAAGAAAAAAATCAATAAATTTGACTTTGTGAAAAAAAAATTTTTTTAAAACTTCTCTTTGAAAGATGCTGTCAAAAGAATGGAAAGACAAGCCACAGACTGGGAGAAAATGTTTGCAAAACACAGAGGACATAGATCCAGAATTATATGAAGAACACTTTCCACTCCACAATGAGACAAACAACCTGGTAAAGAAGTGGGGGAAAGATCTGAGTGAACACTTCGCAAGGAAGATGGACAAACAGTCCATACGCGCATGGAAAGACGCCCAGGCTCGTAAGTCACCAGGGAAATGCAGGTTAAAACCATGGCGTGGAAAGGGGCTGGTGGGGGTAGGAGGGGTGAGTGAAAAGGGGAAGGGATTAAAAAGTACAAACTGGTTCTTACACAGTAGCCATGGGGAGGTAGGTACAGCATAAGGAGTATAGTCAATAATATTGTAATAACTGTGTATGGTGTCCGATGGGTCCTAGATTTCTTGGGGCGATAGATGGGAGGGACTCGGGGGTCAGGGTGAAAAAGGTGAAGGGGTTAAAAAGTACAAATTGGTAGTTACAAAATAGTCACAGGGATGTAAAGTACAGCATAGGGAATATAGTCAATGATACGGTAATAACTACGTATAGAGCCAGGTGGGGACTAGACTAGTCAGGGGGATCACTTCTTAATTATATAAATGTCTAACCACTGTGCTGTACACCTGAAATTAACATAAGATAATAGTGAATGTCAACTGTAATGGAAACATAGTCACGGGATGTGAAGGACAGCCCAGGGAGCACAGTCGATGGCCTGGGAACAGCCGTGTGCAGAGTCAGAAGGGCGGGAGGCCGGGTGGGGTGGTCATTTTCTGAGGGTGTAAATGTCTAATCACCATGTTGTTTGTACACCCGAGACTAATAATCAATCAATCAATAAATAAAAACCACAGGGCGACACTGCGAGGCACCCATGAGAACACTGAAGTGGGGACCACTGGCCACACGGAGTGTGGTGAGGCCGTAGAGCCTTGCTGCTGGTGCGCGAGGAAAGTGAGCGAGCTCTCTGCGAACACTATCGATGCGTCTACAAAACCACCCCCTCCTCTACCACGCCGCCCCGCGATCCCCCAGGCCTTGCTCAAGGATGTTCCTGCAGCTGGAAGAGCCAAATGCTGGAACCCCCGAAATGCCCACCCACTCCTGAGGAGACGGGGTGAGACACACGCGTGCACGGAACGTGGCTGGGCGGGGAAGAGTCAGTGAGGTGTCAGTTGTGGAGGGCCGAGAACGGTCCCCCGGAGATGTGCACGTCCCAGTCCCGGGACGGCGGCTGTGTGCCCTTCTGTGCAGAGGGGACCTGCGGTGGCAGGGGGAATACAGGCTACTGGGCCGCCGGCCTCACAACGGCGAGATTATCCTAGATTATCCGAGCGGGTGGTGGGTCACGGGGGTGTTTAGACGTGGATGCCAGAGGCCGGGGGAGAATCAGAAGGACACGTGACGGCCCGTGAAGGTCAGATAGAGGTGATGGGAGGAGGCCTTGGCCACCACTGCTGGCTTTGAAGTGGGTCACGAGCCACGGAACGTGGGGGCTTCTCGCAACCAGGAAGGACAAGGAACCAGGGTTTCCCTCAGGGACCCCAGGAGGTGGGGGCGGGTCCTGTGACACTGTTTCTGATTCCGACCCCCAGAACTGTCAAACAATATATCTGTGTTGTTTTAATCAACAAGTGCGCGGTGCCTTGTCACAGAGAAACAATACTTCGATACAGGTGGTAACATGACTGTATCTCTAACTAACTGTGCGAGGGCAGGAGGCCAGGTGACGAGGAGCACGTGCCGGCAGATTCCAGCCACAGGAAATTCTGGAAACGGTGAGCTCACGGTGGTGGCTGGGGGCAGGTGGGGGCGGGAAAGGGAGTGACGATGAAAGGTCATGTGGGAGCATTGGGGACACGCTGTGGTTGTCACCTCGACCTGGGAGGTGTGTTCACCGGTGCAGCCGTATAGCAAAACCTGTTAAAGTCTGCACTGCAAACCTGCCATGTATTGCGTGGCAATTATACATCAAAGAAAATGGTGGAAGAGCGTGAGAACCTTTTGAATGTTACGGAGCAGGCACGGTGAAAACAGAGTCCAGCGGTTCAAAAGGAACGCCATGCGGTCGGTGGTGGGAGCCAGACCCCAGGGTCACAATCCCGACTCTGCTACTGAACAGCCATTTGACCTGTCTGTCCCTCTGTCTTGTCACCTGTGAAGTGGGATAGAGGTTCAGTCTCTCTCCAAGGCGGACAGGCGGATGTCCTATCCTGAGCGTTCTGCAGGTGACATTCCACTCTGATGTGGTAAACACACTGTGAATGCTGTCATTTCTTGGGCAGGTGACAGCAAATCAGGGATTAACAGGTGAGAGGGCAAGAAAGTGACCAGGGCCCTGCTGGCCTGGAGAGGAGACATTTCTGGGTGCAGGACTTCTGCTTTCAAAACAGGGAAAACCCCAGGCCAACCAGGTCACTCGGTCACCCTGACAGGGAGAGTTTCGGTTTCCTGCTGTAGCCGAAGCAAAAACAGCAGGCCTTACGGCAGCACAAATTCGCCACCTCACCGCTTGGGACTCGCGTGGGTCTCACACAGGAATCAGGGGTCCTCCTGGAGGCCCAGAGAGCCTGTCCCCGCTTCTTCTGGAAGAAGGCCCCCCACCCCAGCTCCCCAGGCAGCGGCGTCTTCCCTCTCGCTCTGACTCTGACCCTCCTGCCCTCTCATTTGGGGTCTACCCCAATAATCCAGGGTCCCCTCCCCTTCTCGAGAGCCTTCACTTATCACATCTGCAAAGTTCGGGCTCTGCGGACTCGGATGGTGTGGTGGTTAGAACTCTCCAGAGAGACAGAACCGACAGGGCATCTGTCTGTCTGTCTGTGTAACTATCTATCCTCTATCCATCTATCATATCTATCATCTCATTTATCTCTCATCTACTATCTATATGTCTACCTACCTATCATTTATTATCTATCTATCTATGTATCTATCTATCTATCTGTCTATCTAACTGTCTGTCTGTCTGTCTATCTATGTTGTGAGGAATTGGATCACGTGACTACAGGGGCTGACAAGCCCTAAGATGTGCAGTCAGTGGGCTGGAGGTCCAGGAGAGAGACGACACAGCTCCAGTCTGCAGGCAGGAGAGGACAGATGTCCCCGCTCAGCAGTCAGGCCAGAGCACTTCCCTCTTCCTCGGATGGTCAGCCTTTGGTTCTATCTAGACCGTCAACCGTTTGGATGAGGCCCACCCACCCACACTGAGGCAGACGGTCTGCCCCAGTCAGCTCACCTGTTCAGACATTACTCTCATCCAGAAACAGCCTCACAGACATGCCCAGGATCACATTCAACCAAGTGCCTGGGCCCCCGGGGCCTGTCAGGTTGACACATGAAATTGACCCTCACAGACATGGATGGATATCTCTTGGGGGACATTTTTCAACCCAGCACAAGGATAAAGCGATCAGTGGCAGCAAGGACCGAGCAGTGTGGGCACAGAGCCCAGAGCACCGGGGGCGAAGCTCTCTTGCCCGGCATGGGCCCCGGACGCCGCTCGCTGCCAGGCAGGCCCTGAGAGCCGCCCTGGCTGTCCCCGCTCCAGGCCCCCCGTTTCTTCCCTCCTGGGGGGTGGGGTCAGCAGCACGATGCTGAGGCCTCCATGATGTGCCGCTGTCTCTGCAGCTGAGGACTTGGAAGCAGGGAGAAGGGTCTTCCTTGGCACAGATGTGAGCCCTTGGGGGCGGGAGGAGCTCCAGCCAGGAGGCCATCCTGCCCCTGGGGGAGCTCAGCATGGGCACGAGCCCTCTGCCCTCCAGGGACTCTGCCAGGCCACATCGGAGGACACAACACAGGGGGTTCTGACTGTAACCCTGATGGGGCTTCTGCAAAAGCAGGACCGAACGGGGCGCCGTGTGTGCCTTTGAGAGGGCAGTCTGGGTATCCTCACCTGTGACATGGGACAATGCCGTCTCCTCTGGGGTCGGAGGCATGAGACAGGGCAGGAGGCGAGAAGGATTTGGGGTGAAGCCAACAGCACCGTGTCAAGGGGCCCTCTCCTGGGACCACTCCCCTCCCAGCTCTGCTGCTGGACTCCATCCTGACCCCACTTTGGCCTCCAGACAGGCCCGCCCATCCCCAGTCGCCTTGTTCTCTGCTCAAGTCCCGAGCAGAGTCCCACCGGCCGCTGGTGCCGCCCTGGGAATCAGCTGCTCAGTCCACAGCTCCCCACTCCAACCGCATGTTGAATAATAGCTCCTGATGGGGAGATGCACGGGCCCGAGGTGGGCGGTCGATGGCAGGGCAGGTGGGACGCAGCAGCCTGCATTGGAGAGCCCGGTGGGGAGGGGGGCAGGCCAGAGCAGCAGGACCAACGACTGTGGCCACTATCAAGGGGTCTCCGAGGGCCTCTGTCCCCTGAGAGGCCCAGGCCTGTGTGTGCGGGGAGGACGAGGGGCTCCTTGCCCAGGTGGCATGCAGGGGGCAGAGGCCAAGGCCAGCCTCACATGACCACCCTGACACACAGACAGCAGGAGCCACTCCAGACCGGGGAGGAAGCTGCCGGCTGAGCCTGGTGACCACAGCAAGGGCCTCGCGTCACGAGCTCAGAGGTCAGCAGGGCCTAGGCCCCAGCGGCACTCAGTACAGAGCCTGACGGAGGAGTGGCCTTCCGAGCTGCCCTGTGGCGGAGCCAGCCTGGGGTCCCTGCCCTGTGCCAGGGGCCCAGAGACCCTGCAGTCACCTCGTTGGCCTCCTCTGCTCTGTGCTGCCCCCTCTCTCTGAGGGTCTTCCCCCGCTGCAGGCGTCTCCCTGGGAACACCGCGCCATGTGTCATGAGCTGCCACCCTCACCTGCACAGCTCGGTTTCCTCTTGGCTGGTCCTTCCAGGGCATCAAGTGTGCCTTTGTCACCACCCCTCCCTTCCCAGCCACCTGGGGGTGGCCCAGCGCCACTCCCTACCCAGCCCCATCGCAGCTGGACCACACGGGCTGCTCCCGGCAAGGCCCTAAGGTCCCTGTCGCCCCTCCCCCCACACACACACACTTCAGGGACTTACAACTCGCTACTTGTCCCTTTGCCTAAACGCTTGCCCTTGATGGTCAGGAGGCTCTCTTCCTCCCTGCGCCATTGTCCTCACCTCCTCTGTGAGTTCCGAGGCGCCCCCGCCAGCACTCCATGCCCCTGTCCTTCGACCGTCGCCTCCTTACTGCGTCTGTCACTTACACCGCCCACGCTCTCTCCCCAAGTCCGTTGTCCCGGAGGGCAGGGCTTTGCATCTGGTCTGTCCACCAAAGCACCCCCAGTGCCCACAGCGTGTGACCGGCCTACAGGGACCACCACGCAAATACCTCATCCCTGGCGGGGGACGGGCAGGCGCCCCGATTCCCACGGACAAGATTCTGGGGCTAGGGGTGCAGAGCCCACTCCCTAACGAGCACCAGGTGCTGCTGAGAGCTCTCCTGAGGGGAGACGCCCAGGACCCAGCCAACATGAAGGAGCGGGTGGCCCCACGGAGCCCCGGGAGCCTCCCTGCCCTGCCCAGGGCCTGAGCCTCCTCCAGGACCCCCAGGAAGTCAGTGCAGGCCGGTGAGTGATGGGCCCGGCCAGGGAGGGGGGCTGCTTCCTAACAGCCCCCGCCCCCCACATCTCCACACTCAAGCCTCCTCCCAATTCCCCTGCACCTGCCGCCCAGCCTCCAGCTCTGCAGCCCCAACTCCATCTGAGCACCCTCAGCTCAGCCAACCCAGCAGGAGCTGTTAGCGAACGCCCACCCTGCCATGCTGGGGGGCCCCTGCGGGGTGTGTCCCACCGGAGCTCCAGGGCCAGCCGCAGACCTCCACCCATCCCCCCCACCCAGTGCTCTAACGGGGTCCCCAGCTCCTCCCACCCTCTGCAGGTCCTCCCCTCAGCCCGGGGCCAGACGAGGCAAGGCACCTTGCTTCCTGTGCTGCAGCCACCAGAGAGGGGGGTGGGTTGCACTGTGGGCACCTGCCACTGGCTCCCCTCCTCATGAAAGATTCCATGTCACAAGCCCATTTTACAGACAAGACACTGAGGCGTAGAGAGGCTGAGTGGAGGCCGAGGGCTCGCGTCGCAGCCGGGGGGCCGGTCTTCCTGTCTCCAGAGCCATGCTCCCCACTAGCAGTGAAGAGGCGATGGACAGGGGACAGCCCCAGGTCACTCACAGAATGGGGCTCCACACCCACAGCTCCTGCCTCTGGGCTTGGGGTCCCTCCAGAGCTGAAAGGTGAGGCCTCCGTTTTTGCCTCTTGTCGGGCCGAGTCCCATGCTCCCTGCCCCTCAGCTCAGGGACCTGAGGAGCCAGAGTCTCCCAGGACAGTCCCCCCAGGGGCTCCCAGGGCTGGGTCTCTCAGAAGAATCAGGGTATTCATGGGACACAGGGGCACCTGCCCCCACCCACTCTCCCTGCCCTTGTGAGTCACTGCTCCAAAGAGAGGGGGCGTTGCAGATGCAGACCCGTTCGTCCAGCTGCCTAGGAGGGGCTGGGTGCCACAGAGGAGCTGGCAACCCTGATAGCAGGAGGGCATTGACCGCCAGCCACTGGCCCATCCCTGGGAACAGGCAGTGTGGCCCTCTGAGCGTGGGCGGGGGGTGGGGGAGGGCTGCGGGAGGAGTGACAAGGTCTGTTCCGGGAGCAGGTTCTCCCCTGGGCTCCACTGGGACCTGCTCCCACCCACCTCTGCACCCACTGCTATGAGGTCATGACCCTGCCCTCTGGGGACCATGACAAGGGCACTCCCTTCCACGTTGCTCTGGGTGGACTGAGGGGCACGGGCAAGACAGGATTGGGCGCCCTTATTGGCGGGAAGTATGGGTCTCTCAAAATCAGCCGGCCAGTGTGTGTGTGTGGCTGTCCGTTGTGGGAGGTCCGCTGTGGCCACATATGGGAGTGGAGGTGAATGCAGAGGTTTCGGTGGCACCCCTCCACGCCATTGGCCTCCAACGGCTGAGGCACAAGTCACACCTTTGTTCTGTGGGACACTTGAAGGGCCTGAGAGCACTTAGGTGAAGCCACAGACATTGCTCAATTCTTCCTGATACTCACGGAGCCAGCACCGAAAAACAAGACACAGGCTAACACCCCTGCCCAGCAGACTTGGGCAGAGCAATGCAACTGCCATGGCCAGCAAGCCCACCCACCCAG
>NW_017731844.1:929507-946960 GCF_001890085.2 Hipposideros armiger
ACCCACCCAGCCCCATAGTCTACCCTCCCACAGCCTTGCGAACCTCCCCAAGTCCAGCCACCCACCCATCCCAGTCCCTCAACTCAGCCTCCCTGGGGTATCTGACCGCGGCCTCAGGCTCCATCATGGGCCGCTCAGGTGCTGGGGCCTCGAGGATTCCTGCCGCTTCTCTTCTAACCCGCCTGCTTGCGCTGGCTTTCCCACATGAGCCCCAGCCAGTCCCTCCCCTGACCTTGCCCTGACCTTGCCTACATGTCCAAGGTCCCTGGGGACACTCTCCCCGTAGGTCCAGCCCACCGGCACTGCACATGCTCTGGGCTCCAAACTGAAGTCTCATCCTCACCCTAATGTTCATGTGGATGAAGGGGGGGCAGAACGGTGTCCCCCAAGACGTCCGTCCTGATTCCCAAGTCTGTGACCACATGACCTCACAGGGCAAAGGGGCCTTTACAGGAGTGATTGAGTCGAGGATCTTGAGATGGGGGATGAGCCAGGTGGGTCTATGTCATCACAGGGTCCCTACGAGAGGGAGGCCAGAGGGGGAGAGTCTGGGATATGAGAAGGTTCTGAGCTGCTGGCTTTGAGGACAGAGGAGGGGCCACAAGCCAGGGCCACGGGCCCCTGTGGCAGCTGCAGAAGGCCGGACGTGAGTCTCCCCTGGAGCCCTCAGCAGGCGCCAGCCCCGCGACCCTGAGTTTGGCCCAGTGAGGTTGATTTCGGACTTCTGGCCTCCAAAACATAAGAGAATGACTTGGCGTTGTTTTAAGCCACCTGCTTTGCTGTCGTTGGTTATGGCCGCCACAGGACACTGATGTAGGATGTAGGCAGCTGTTTCCCCTGACTCATGGCAGAGCCCGGTCCTTATTCTAGGAGGAGCAGCTGGAGAACAGTAACACTGCCTTCTCCTCACCTCCCTGCCCAGGACCTGTTGTCTTAATGCCAGGATCCAAGTTCAGGCCCGTGCCCCCAACTGGAGAACCCCTCCCCCAGACCACTGGTCACATGGCAGGAGAGTGACCCCTCCAAATTTTCCTCTTAAGGCCTCCAGCTGGTTAGACGAGGCCCACCCACGCTATGGAGCAAGATGTGCTTTACTCCAAGTCTACTGACTGAGAATGTTAATCACGTCTAAAGATTACCCTCACAGAAACATCCAGAATAATGTTTGAGCAAATATCTGGGAACCACGACCTGGCCAAGTTGACCCCAGGTTATCCCTCACACCGTGCTGTGGCAGATAGGCCTCCCCTGGTCTCCTCGTGACACCGCCATCCTCCACCGTCTCCCCCTACAGTCAGCAGGGTTACTAAGAGCAGGGCAGCCTCTGTCTTGTACGCCTGAGCCAGTCACCGAGCAGGGCTCAGAAAATGCAGGGTACAGATCCCCAGGGCAGCTCTGCCTGTCTCTGTGCTGACCGTCCAGCCCCACTGCACACAGACAGCCCGGGCACAGCTGCCCTTGGGAGCCCTGTGCACCTCAGCCGTACTGAACCCCAACACCCCCCGAGTTCGTGCACCAAATCCATTAAGGGCAGACACCTCCCCTCACCATCGTGGTGCGTGGACCCACTGAGCCTCAGCACCCCCACCCCAGGCTTCAGGCTTGTCCCAGGAGCTGGCCTCTTGGGGCCCATAGGAGGGGTTCCATACATGCAGATTCCCATCGTTCTGTGGGTGCCCAGCTTGTCTCCCCAGTGAATTGAGGACTTGTCCTCCAACAAAAGCCCAGCCAAGTGCACTCTTGCAGCAGGCACACCCCCTGACCGGGTGACCCCTGTCATCCCTCCAACCCTCTTACCACTCTCCCTGCCTGCCCGCTCCTACCCCAGGCTCCTCTCCTTCCCGGGAGCTCACCCTCTCAATCCTGCCTCAGGCTCTTTGCACATGCTGTCCCCCAAGCCTAAAAGGCTCCCCCACCCCCACCCCCACTCCCGCCAGTGTTCCTGGGCTGGCTCAGGTTCACCCTTCAGGAGGGCGTGCAGTAGTCTTCACTCTACAACAGTGGCCCCAGCCGTCCCCTCCGCACACGCCACAGCCTGTGACTAGATCCTTTATGGGCTAATGACTTGGCTCAGGTCTAGTTGCCCCAAGAAGGCAGCTCTGCATCTGACATGTTTACCCCCAGCATGCAGCCCTCAGGGGATGGCACTCTGTGTACAATGAGTTTTGTTAAAGAATGACGAGGGAGGTCCCCAACCAAGTTTGGAGGTGGCGTGTGTGGGGGGGGACATCGTGTCAGCACACAGTCATTCCACGTGGGGTGCTGAGGCAGGTCTTAGACCTGTGGGCTCCTGGGGCCCCAAAGCCCCCATGTGTCTGCCAGGCCCCTGCCCCACCTCCCAAGAGCAGCCTTGATGGAGGAAGGCCAGGGGCTCCGGGCTCAGCCCTCGGCGCTGGAATGCCTACTCCAAAGGACTTGTGAGCCACTGGGACCCTGGTCTCCTTTTCACCTGTGCCTGGACTGGGGCCTGAGGTACTTTTGTGTTCTCACAGCCTTTTGGCTTTGTCTCCATCTCAGAATCTGGGATTCTGAGGAGCTCAGCACGATCTGAGTGTGTGTGTGTGTGTGTGTGTGTGTGTGTGTGTGTGTGTATGTTGGGGTGGCAACTCTCCTCTGGGCTCACCCAGAGGCCAGACACCCACCCAGCCCCTGTGCCCAGGCACTCTTCTCCCTGTTCCTTCTACCTGTGCCCGGGCACCCCCTTCACTTGCCCTGACTGTGCCAGCCACGCACAGCCCTAGCCCTTCCCCTTCCAGCTCAGTTCTTGGTCCAAAGGCAGCTGACCGAGCCTAATTCCCTCACATGGCTTCCTGGGCAGCCCATGCAGAACTAATGGCCTGTGCCTGTTGCACCCCCACTTCCTCCTCGGTCTGAGGGCCTGAGAGTGGGGTGACTCAGGCCCAAGAGGAGGGCAGAGCAGGGAGGACAACCCCACAGGCGTGACTCAGCATCCGAGCTGCTCCCCCACCCACCGCCTGAGAGGACAGGAGAAGCCACTTCCTGCCTAGCCAGGAGCAGCCCCCGCCCCAGGTCAGCCTGTGCCGCTCAGCCCCAGGGCTGCCACCGGGCCTGCCCGCAGAAGGAAGTGGCCAGCGCCCTTCCTTCCTGGCTTTGCACTGGGGGCTGCCCGGGGGCTGCCTAGGCCTCACAGCCTCCAGGCGAGACCCAGGCGGCAGAGAAGAGATCACCTGCCAGTTAGGACCCCATCCGTCCTCCCTCTGTAACTGAGGGGGTGGGCGTGAGAACCGTGCCCTGCTGCAGCCCTCAGTGCTGCGTCTGCAGGGCTCCTGGTGTTGAGTGTGGTGGTAGTTTGCCCGTTGTGTGAGTCTGCCACAAAGTATTAATCTCTCTACAGCCTTGGGAACAAAGCTTTGAGGCACTTTCCACTTGGGGTTTTAGTCAGTCGCCGGTGCTGCGAGCACATTCTGTACTTGACATGGTGACCGGGTGTGTTCTGTTGGACGTGTGCCTAGGAGCGGTGCTGCTGGCCGGCTGAGGGCCGAGGACAGCTCGGGACCAGCTTCCGTGGGCAGGACCACTCAGGTCTGCAAAGCGCTGGCACCAACGTGCCATCCTGCCAGCTGAACATTCAGTAGCTACCTGTCCCAGTACTGCTGGAGTTTTCCCGCAATTCCAGTTAGCGTCCTGGTCAGTGTGTAGGATATGACCTGGGTTCTAATATGCATTTTCCTGATGATCGGTGAAGATAAGCACCTTTCACACATTTATCAGACATTTGGATGTCCTTTCTCTGTGTGGGAAGTGTCTGTCAAATCGTTTGCCCTTTTTTGGGGGGGGGGGTTGTCTACCTTTATATATTTCAGATGCAAGTCACTTGTCAGATACACATCATGAAAATATGTTTTCTCTCTCTGTGGCTTGCCTTTTCACTCTTAGGGTATACTTTGAGGAACAGACGTTATTAGTATTAATATAATCTAATTTATCACTAAAAGAGATGGGTGCTTCTTTATTTTTAAGAACAGTTTTATGTATATAGAGAAGGTGGCACATGGTACAGTTTCCAAAAACCCACCCCTCACGCATCCAGGGTCTCCTGTTATCACATCTTTCATTGCTGGGGAGCATCGGTTCTAACTGAGGAGTGGTATTGAGAGTGTTACCAGCCCAAGTGCATACTTTGCATGAAGGTTCACTCTGTGTTGCACCTTGTGTGGGCTTGGAGGCGTCTGCAATGTCCTGCACCCACCATGACAGTGTCACACGGAGTAGTCCCACCACCCAAAGAACTCTCTGAGCTCCATGTGTTCATCTCTCCCCACCCCCAACCTCTGACAACCACTGATCTTGACTGTCTCCTAGTTCTGCCTTTTCCCCAAGGTCCTAGCGTTGAGATCCCACAACATGTGGCCTTTTCAGACTAACTTCTTTTACTCAGTCACATGCATTTACGCTTCCTCCATGTCCTCTCTGGCTTGAGAGCTCATTTCTCCTTATCACTGAATACGATTCCACGGTCTGGACGTCCCAGTCTATCCATCACCGATGGAAGCGCATCCTGGTTGCTTCCAGATCTGGCCATTTGAATAAAGCTGTTATAAAGCTCTGTGTGCGGGGTTTTTCTGAGGACGTTAACTTTTCAACTTATTTAGGTAAATACAAAGGACTATGATTGATGGATCGCATGGTGAGAGTGTTTGGTTTTGTAAGGAGTCGCCACCCTGTCCTCCAAAGTGGTCCCCGTCCCCCACCCCAGCCGCGGTGGGAGTTCCTGCAGCTCCATGTCCTCCCAGCTCGGCGTTGTCAGGGCTCCGGGTTGAGGCCGGTCCCGTGGGTGTGCGGTGCTCCCTCGCTGTTATTTTAACGCACAATCCCTGTATGACATGAGTGCCTCTTCATATGCTCCTTTTCCCTCTGTACTTCTTTGGAGACGTGTCCCTTCAGTTCTTAATTGGGTTGTTCATTTCCTTATTGTTGGTTCTAACACATATTTATCAAATATGTGTTTTCCAGTCTGTGGCTTGTCTTTTCATTCTCTTAACAGTGTCTTTCAGTCTTTCTATTTTTTATTTTTTACAAGTTTGGCATTTTTTTTTATCTGTTCCCTGTTTAAACAAGTCTTTCTTGGTTCCAGGGTCACAAAGATAGTCGCCTTTCTCTCTTCTCCCCTGAAGGGTGCACCATCAACGTTTCTCTCTCTCATCCACCTGGACTTGAGAACGGTGTACGGTGTGAGGGAGGTTTCAGACGCTTCCATCCAACGGTCTCCCCGACGGAACGACAGCGGCCCGGCTGCGCGTCTGCGCGAGACTCTCCTTATGTTCTGCCATTATCCTTACTTCAGCACCACGCTGCCTCGAGTGCTGGACTTTTACAGGAGCCATTCTCTCTTAAACTCACCCCGCATGTCACCTCAAGGTCAAACTGATAAATCCAGTGGTCAAGGCCAAGTCCCATCGCCCACCTGCTCCCGCGTGGCATCTGTCACATGGCCACCCCTTCCTAGAGCTGTTCTTCACGGGCCTCCAGGCTCTCCTGTCCTGGGCTCTCCTGTCCCCAGCAGCTCCTGTCTCCTTTGCTGCCCTGCTTGGATCCATTAACCTCTTACGCTTGGGAGGCCCCAGGGGCCCCTTTATCTCTGTCCCAGTCAGCCCTTGATTGCATCCAGTCTCATTATTTACAAACTGCTGACTATCGATGACCCTCAGGCATCTATCTCAGCTTGGACCTCTCCCCTCAACTCCTAACTCCAACAGCAGCTGGCACTCAACAGGCACTGTATGTCCCCTGGATATCACCTCAGTGGGACACATCCAAAGCTGAGCCCCCGGCCTTCCTCCCAGGCCGCTCCTCAGTCAGTAACGTGCCATCCTTGTGGCTATTTGGGACAGGCCCCCTAGTCAGTGCTGAGCCCTCCATCGCACACCGTCTGTCCCATCCACTGGGAAATCCTGCTGGCCCTGCCTCAGAAGTGTGTCCCGGGGCTGACTCGTCTCCTCGGCCACGGCTGTCCAGCCACCACGGCCTCTCAGCCGGGCTCCCTCCCACCCTCAGCAGGGCGGCCGGAGTGATGCTGACGGAGTCCTGCAGCTCGCCCCTCTCAGAGACAAACCAGGGTCCTTCCTGGGGCTCCTCTCTGACCGCTGACCTCGTGTCTTCCTCCGCTTGTCTGTGCTCCGCTCAGCTGACTGTCCCCCACAAGGGGGGGGGGCTCTGAGTTTGAGTTCGTTGACCTTTCCCCTCCTTAGAGTCTGCTCACAGGAGGCGTCTCCCATTGCAACAGTCTCTTCCTGTCACTCCCTGCACCCCCCTGCCCCTGTTCACCCCGAGTTCTTGTCTCCGTCTAACTTCCTCTGTCAGCTGCCGTGTGACTTCTGTCTCAGGGCCTAGAGTGTGAGTTCCACGAGAGAGGAATTCCTGTGTGGCTCCCGTGAGTCTCAGAGCACATGATGGGTGCTGAGTGGGAGGGGTAAACGGATGCTTGGGGTCGCAGACAGACTGAACCACCAGGCGTCCGAGCGGAGGTCAAGGACAGTGGCCTCTAGCCCCCTCATCCCAGACTCATGGGGCAGCTCCTCCCTACTGGGCCTTGGTCCTCCCATCTGGAGTCCCCAGACCCTGGCCCACACCCACTTGGGGCCAGAGACCAGGAGCCATGTTCTGAGCCCCGGCCCTGCCCTGCTGATTTGGGAGCCCTGTTCCCTCCAGGCCTGCCTTTGGAAGCGTCCAGGCCCTGCAGTTCTGTGCTGGGCCCACTGCCTTTGCTGGGGGGAGGAGGGGTACCCCACATCTGGCAGAGTGCTGTGGACAGGGCCCTCTGGGACCCTCACATCGACCACACATGGGCGGACTCTGATGGGCCCCTTTGGCCTGTGAAAGAGCAGAGACCCCTGAAGTACCTTCCGAAGCCACAGGGTTTCTTGGGGAACAGGGGGCCCAGGCCAGAGCGGCTGCCTGTGAAGGGAACACGAGCTCTGCAGAGTGCTGGGTAGGACAGGCCGGGCCCAGCCTCTGCAGTCAAGTCCCGTGGAGCTGCCCACCAAGGGGCTCCTGGGCCCGTGGGGCAGTGCCTCCGGGACCCCGAGCATCCGTTTGTCCCTCCCACACTTAACTGTGGAGCACCATGTCCCGAGAACGGCCCTGGGTGCCGGGAAAATCGTGGGACAGCACGAAGAGGAGGTCTCTACTCTGTACTGAGTGGACTGGCAGGGGGTCTCTGCAGGGGGGCAGGGCCTGTCCAACCTTTGGGCCACCAGAGGGTCCCTTCTCAGCCACTGTGCTCGGGGGAAGGCCCAAGGATCTCTGCCCGGCCTGCACCAGCCCTGACACATGCGACAGGCTGCGTCTGGCCCCGACTGTCCACAGCCTCCGTGGAGCCTGCCTGCCTCCAAGCGCCTCTGTGACAGCAGACACTTGCTAGCACACTCGCCACTTAATTCTCTTCTTGATGTGGACCCTCCTTACAACGCCTGTCCAGATGCCTTTCTCCTTAAGGTTAACCCCTGCCCCTCCTCTGGCTGGGACTGGGGACCGGGGATGGAGATGTCCCTCTCCTCAGACAGCAGAACTCCTCTGCTCCTGACCCCAAGTGGAGCAGGAAGGAGTGGGTGGTGAGGCCCTGGAGGGAAGGGGTCACTGCGGCCTCAGTAGGGCCGAGCCCTGGAGGGAGCGAAGGGTTCACACTCCCAGGCCCTCCTGGGTGGCTGGACTGGGAAGCCTCGCTCCTTATTTGATTCCACGCCCAGCAGGCTTTGAGTTGGGACCTGGAGGTGACGTTGGGGGTCCCAGAGGAAGTCGGGCTCAGGGAGGGGCGGCAGGGTCAGGCCAGGTGCTGCTGGGGGGAGGTGGAAACGGGTGAAGGGGCAGGTTGCAGACCCCTGGAGAGGGAGGATGAAGGTGGCCGGAGCTTCCAGACGGGGGCCTGGCGATGTCCCTGGCGAGGGAACAGCGGGAAGCGAGGAGCAGCTGGAGGAGCAGTCGAGGCGATGGGGCCGAGCAGGGCGCCCTGCTCTGGGAGAGGAGAGGGGGCGCTGCGGGGCCGGTCGGTGCACAGCCCTGGGTCTGGGGCGGGAAGGTGCCGAAGCTCCGGGGGCTTGCCTGCCTAGAGGGGTGGGGTGTGGGGGGCGGCCAGGCCCGGGACCCTTCGGCTCCGGCCGGTGGCAGCCCGCGCCTGCCAGAAACACGCAAAGCCCACGCCGGGTCCCAGCAACTCTCGGGGCCGGGGGCGTGTGCCTGCGCGGGCGGGGCGGCGAGCGCGCCCCCGGACGCCGAGCGCGGCCCCGAGCGGGGCGCGTCTGCAGCTGACCCGGCGGCGATCGCCCCGCCCAGGCCCCGCCCCGCCCAGGCCCCGCCCCCGCGCACGCCGGCGCGGCCCACGTGACCAGCCCGGGTGCAAACAAGCCCGTCAGCTGACCCGGCCCGACTGCGCCGTCATCCAGGCTATAAGCGCGCGACCTCCCGGGCGCTCAGCTCCGACCCGGCCGCCGCCGCCATGCAGCCCCCCAGCCTGCTGCTGCTCGCCCTCGGCCTGCTGGCGGCGTCCGCCGCCGCGCTGGTCAGGTGAGATCCGCGGGTCCGGACTGGTGCTCGGGGCGCCCCCGTGACCTCCGCGCTCCCTGCGCCCCCCACGTCCCCTCCGTTCGCCCCACACCCCCTGCGCGCTCCGCGTGCCCCCGGACTCCTCGGGTGACCCCCGTGCGCCCCCGCCCTCCCGCCCAGAGCTGGCATCCCGCTGCGGTGCCCCGCGCGGCCTCCTGCAGGACCCACCCTCGGGCGAGGCCGGGGAGCTCTGCAGGTGCAGGGTTCACTCGCCAAGTGCCCCCGCCAGCCGGGCGACCGCCCCCCCTACCTCCTTGTGGGGTCAGGAGGGAGGGTGGCTGTAGCTCCGGGCCTCTGTCCAGCCTCCCAGGACAGGTGGGTTGGGGTGCCTATTCTGAGGGTTCCCGTGTAGAAGTCGGGAGACGCAGGCATTGGCCCCGGAGGTCCCTGAACCTGGGCAAGTCTTCTTCCCACTTGGAGCCCCCCTTGGCTAAACTGGGCTTGCCCCGGCCTGTCCCGTGGGGTCTTCCCACGGCCCATGCGCTGAGAGACCCTTGCGAGGACCCTCGGAGGCCCAAGAGACAGGAGGGAGTTAGCCTGAGAAGAGGGCCCGGTGAGTGGCCCAGCTGGCTCCCTAGGAGGGGGCGCCTCACCCTCGGCTGGGGCTCTGGCCCCGTGAGGACCACGCCTCCCTCAGGCGTAGGGGCCTGCACCTCTGTGCCAGGTGAGGTCACCGGCTGCCAGGCCTGGACCAGAGCTGTGCCACGCTGTGCCAGCCAGGCTGAGGAGGGGCCCCTCGGCCCCCACTCTCCGACCCTTGCGAGGCTGCCTGCTCTTCCAGCAGGGGGAGGGGGGCTGTGGGGACCCTCTGCTGCTCCTGCCCGCACCCTTTCCCCCGTCTTTGTATCAGGCCTAGGCAGGCATTCTTCCGTCTCTGCTGTGGGCAGATGGGTGAGGTCATAAGGGCTGTAGGGCTGGCTGCGGGCCAAGTGGGGTGAGCCTTGCCAAAGGGCTGCCCTGCGTGGGCTTCTCTGTGGGCCGCGACTTGGGGGTGAGTAGCCCCAATTGGGATAGTTGTGGGGGAGCAGCTGCAGGCCTGAGCCTGCCCCAACCCCACTCACAGACCTCCCCCGAGGGATGGAGAGCAGTGGGGGCCGGAGCCTGGGGCTTTTGGGCGGGGCAGGTGAGCCACAGCCCCTCACGCCTGCCCAGGTCTTTGGGACTGATGGCCTCAGTTTCCTTGGTTGCTGGAGGTCCTGTCCCGCTGCCCCCCAGGCAAGAGCCTCAGGCCCTTCCAGCCTACCACCTCTTAGGCAAGAGCCCCATCTTCCTGGAGCACGCCCTTGGCATGTCAGGAATAGCCAGCCGTGACCTTGAACAACTCCCAGATCCCCAGGCTGGGAAGACATTTCATCCAAGTGGTTCACTTTGCTCAGGTGTGCTTTCCCGCCCTGCCTCCTGGACCATGGGAGCAGGACGCAAGCTCAGACCCAGGAGACCTGGGATCCGGGGGAGGGGCCCCTCCCACCCGCCCCCTGCTCGGTGGCAGAGCCCAGTGCACATCAGAACCAGGACACCTGACCTCAACCCCAGGTGCCCTCCTGTGGGGCAGACCGCCAAGGCCACCCCAACTGGGCGTGTGCACAGGGTGCAGGGGGTCCTGTGGGGGTGCTCCCAGCAGGGTGCCGCGGGGCATACATGGCACAAGGCATGGCACAAGGGAGCACAGACGCCCGGCTCTCCAGGTGCATGCAGTCCTTGCCCTCCCGGGTTCTGTGTCATGGTGAGGAGTGACAGAACATTAAATAACCGAGGTCACTGCACTGTGGGCTCGGGGTGATGGAAGGAAACAGGGTGACAGGGTAGTCAAGGACTTCTTAGAGCGGGGGCATTGGAGTCCCAGCTGATGCCAGGAGGTTGCCACCCCGGGGAGGTCAGGCAGGGGAGGTGGGGACCTTGTGAGATAAGGTCTGGGTGGAGAGCAGACGAGGCCAGAGGGCCAGGCCAGGTGAATGGGATGGCTCAGAGGTCTTCAGGCAGGGGTGACAGCTGACCACCGACGCCTAGCAGACCCCACTGTTAGGGCTTCAGCTTTGTTACAGAAGACACCAGAGTGGGGACAGGAGACGAGGGGGGGTCTCTCAGAGCCCCTGGTGGCCAAGGAGGGGGAGAGGCAGGTGCTCTCCGCCTCCAGCTCCCATGATTGGATATGGGAGCAGAGGGTCCAGGAGGGAGACGGAGGTGAGCCCCGCCCTAAGGCACCCCGACCCCTCTTTACAGAATCCCACTGCACAAGTTCAAGTCCATCCGCCGGACCATGTCGGAGGTGGGGGGCCCCGTGGAAGATCTGATCGCCAAGGGCCCCATTTCGAAATACGCCCAGGGGATGCCTGCTGTGACTGGAGGGCCCATCCCCGAGATGCTCAAGAACTATATGGACGTGAGTGTAGCGGGGTGTCGGCTTGGAGCGGGGGCCGGGCTGAGCGCAGCACTGCATTAGACAGGAGCTGGCCTTTAAGACAAGTTCTGGGGGAGCCGGCATGTATTTTGGTGAAAAACCCTTGTTCTCAGCAACCAGCACTTTTGAGCCTTTCACCTGTCCTGTGGGGGAGGAGCTTTCACTCAGCCACACCCTCTGCCAGGTTGAGGCGTCTCACCTGCTGTGGGGTTTGCACAGCCCCAGGCTCTCCTGTGCCGCCGAGAGGGCGGTTTGGGGTGGCCTTGGCACTTCCGTGACATCTCCTTATGTGTGCCACCATCGGCTCAGAACCGGGCAGGTGTCTCCTCCTTGAGGCCAGCCTGTGGGGAGTGGGGACTGCGCTCCCCTCTACAGATGAGGGCGCTGGGTCCAGGGGCTGCCAGCTGAGCCGGAGGCAGGCCTGCCCTGAGAGGCTGCAGGGTGGGGCGCTGGGGAGTCCTAGAGATTGGGTATCTGGGCCTGCCTGCTGGGGTGTAACTAACTGCCTCAGCGCTTGCGTCCCTACCCGCCCTGCTAGAAGACCTGGGACAACCTATGACCCAGCCTGTGCTATTGCTCCTTGAGTAGGAAATAGATGCAGAGGTGGAACGTTCTGGAAGCCACACAGCAAGCTGGGGCCAGGTCTGCCTACTCCCAGCTCTAGGGACATCCTGTCTGTGTGCCCTGGCCCTGAGACTTAGGCAGCCAGCCTCTCGCTGCCATCCAGCCCCTGGTCCACCTGGGGTTGGGCAGGTGGCTGTGCCCTCTGTCCTGCCTGGCTGGAGCCCTGGCCATGCCAGGAATCGAGCCTCACAGGCATGTGACCAGGGCCAACTGACCAGTTCCTGGTTCCCCCGGTGCCCACACACACAGCGATTTGCTGAGTCATCTCACCCTAATCTGGACACTTCTGTTGGGTCATGAGTCGGCAGCTGCTGGCACTCCCTGGAGCCAAGTGGCCAGAGAACAATGTCCCGGGGGAATTGACGCCAGAATCCTGTGGCGACCAGTGTCCCAAGGCCCCCTCCCCAGGGAAGGGGGTGCCCAGGCAGGCTGGGCCCAGAGGGCCCCGAGTTCAAGAATGCCCACAGCCTGTGGCCTGTGAGAGGGCCAAGGACGGGGCTTCCCTTCGAGGCTGAGAGGGGCACCTGCCCTCCCCACCCCCAGGCTGCCCCTGCCCCCCATGTGTACAGGTGGGGAACTGAGGCCCAGAGCAGTGAAGCCTCCTGGGCGCACCTTCTCCCCTCGGCCCCCAGACCCCTCCCCCTGGGAGCCGTGCAGGCCTGGCCCCATGGGGCAGGAGCAGGGCAGGAACTGAGGCCCCAGAGTCAGGCCCTGACTCGGCCCCCATCCTGGGGAGGCAGACTCTCCCCTCCCAGGGCCCCGGGGCCCTGCACCCCTGCACTCCTGCACCACAAAGGCCCTTCTTGCCCGAGGCTGAGGAAGCTGGCAGAACCCATCCTGACTCCCACTGGACCACTCGTTTCTTTCCAGTGGGCGTCTTCCCGGTCAGGCAGGGGTGGCGCTGTGCCTGGGGGTCTGGGGAGGGGCGGCCCCGGACCCTGGGGGCCCTGACCCTGACCTGGGCCACCTGAGGCCTGGCTCCCGGTACAGCCAGTGGACTTCTCTCGGGCCCAGTGAGAGGGGTGCCCCTCCCTGGCCCTGATGGACGCTGCCCCCGCCCCCAGGCCCAGTACTATGGGGAGATTGGCATCGGGACCCCCCCACAGTGCTTCACCGTCGTCTTTGACACTGGCTCCTCCAACCTGTGGGTCCCCTCGATCCACTGCAAGCTGCTGGACATCGCCTGCTGTAAGCCACACTGCGTCCTTCTGCCCCAGACGCCCCTCTCCCATGGGCTTGGGAGCAGGCAGGGAGGTTGGGGGCCCGGGGTGGGGGCACACAGCGCTTGTCTGCCCCCCACACACATGCACTCTCCCCACGTGCCTGGGGGCCTCGTCCGGTCCTGGGATGTGGCCGTGGGCTGGCCGCCAGGGAGGAGAGCAGCCGCAGACCTCCAGTGGCCCTGCCTTGGCAACTCGTGCAATGTGCTTGTCCCAGCTCTCGGCCACACCAGGCAGGCCCAGCCCCAGGGCACCCGCTTTCCCGGTGAACCTGTTCCTGCCAGCCTTGTTTCATCAGGCTGGGAACGTGGTGGCCAAGGATGGGGCGAGCCGTGGCCAGCCGCCTGCTGGGCTGAGACCAAGGCTGGGGGTAGCAGCCCGCTGTCCTGGGCCCACCCAGACCCTGGGAGGGCTCCTAGCGGCTGGGGGTCGGAGGCCGGCGGCTGCGCTGGGGCGCAGGCTGACGGGTTCCCTGGTCGTGCAGGGATTCACCACAAGTACAACAGCGGCAAGTCCAGCACGTATGTGAAGAATGGCACGTCCTTTGACATCCACTACGGCTCGGGCAGCCTCTCGGGGTACCTGAGCCAGGACACCGTGTCGGTGAGTGCCCCGGGGTCCATGCATGACAGGGCCAGAGGGCCGCCCAGGGCAGGGGTCATGGCTTGCTCCCTGGAGGGGCTGCTCATTCTAGAAGGCCAGTAGCAGTCAGCTGAGCAAGGTGGGGAGCTGAGAGAGAGCCTGCGTGCTTGGTGGTGACAAAACAGAGGAAGGGGCCGGGCACTTACCTGGACCGCCGCAGGCTTGGAAGGGGGACGTGGGGTGGGAGTTGCTGGCATGGCCGGGAGGCAGCGCCTGCACAGTTGCTGAGGCATGGGCACTCCGGCACAGGCCTGGGAACAGGACCTGGTGAGGGGCTGAGGGAGAGGCCTCCTGTCAGGCTCCCAGGTGAGGACACAATGGGAAGATGGGGTTTCATTCTGATGTGTTGGGTTTGAGGTGCTGGCTGGGGGCTTTGGGCCAGGTCTGGATGGGGACCCTGTAGCCAGGGAGGCTAAGGGAGGACACAAGTGTGCAGGAGTCCCTCTGGGGCACCTACCGATGACACCAGGATGGGGGGGGGGAGAACCAGGGGTGGCCGTCGGGGGCCCTGCCTGCACTAGAGGGTCTTTGGGACCCAGTGCAGGACATGCTCCCCCTAAGGAGAGGTCAGTGGGCTCTTGACGGTTCTGCCACCTCTGCGTGTCTGGGCATGGAGCTGCCTTGGTCTGGAGTTCTGGGGGGATGAGGAGCAAAGAGGAAGACGGGCCCGTCCCAGCCTCGGGGGGGGCAGGAAGGCAGCAGAGCCTCCCGCAAGGCCAGGGGCCTGGGGCCAGTTCCTGCTGATGTGCCCCTTGTCCAGGGTGGGTGGGCTCGGGCAGCCCCTGCGGTGGCTTGCACCTGTGCTGCTGGCATGTGGACCCGCGGGGACCTTCCCGCGACGCTTCAGCACCTTGCCGGGCACACTCCGGGGTCTCTCGGGCTGAAACAGGATGTTGCCCAACACGTTCCCCCCCTCCGGTGTCACCCCACACAGCCGTTTCTCCCCCACATCCTGCTCCTCTCTGCAGCCTTGGCTGGGTGGGGGAGGGGCAGCATGGCCTGAGTCTGCCTTGGGGTCAGGTCATGGGGTCCCATCTCTGGGGCCTGCGCCCAAGAGCTGAGCTGTTCCCGATGGGCATGGGCGTGGAGTGAGGGCTGGCCTGAGCCAGGGCTCCCCTCTGCTCCTGTCCACCACTTGTGAGTGTAGTCCTGACCCAGTATGGACCCCCGCAGCCCCGTCCCCAGGGTCGCCAGCCCTTTCTTCCGGCCCCCTGTCCGTCTTGAGTCCCGACTGCGAGATGATAGGCAGTGACTGAGCTGGGTTTCGTAGCTGTGCTCCCACATGCGGGGCCAGTGGGGTGTCCCGCCTGGGGCCTGGGGGTTGGGCCTGACGTCCGTGTGGCCCCCTGACCCCCGGCGCCCTGCAGGTGCCCTGTAACTCGGCTCTGTCGAGCCTGGGTGGCGTCAAGGTGGAGAGGCAGGTGTTCGGGGAGGCCACCAAGCAGCCGGGCATCACCTTCATCGCAGCCAAGTTTGACGGCATCCTGGGTATGGCCTACCCCCGCATCTCCGTCAACAACGTGCTGCCCGTCTTCGATAACCTGATGCAGCAGAAGCTGGTGGACAAGAACATCTTCTCCTTCTACCTGAACAGGTAGGCGGGGCGGGTGCAGTGCACCCCCACTCCTGGGCCCCCTCCTCCCAGCCCAGCCGAAACACAGCAGGGAGGGTTTGGGCTGCAGCCTCCCATGTCCACCTCCAAGCACAGGCCACAACCCCTGACCTCTGACCTCTGGCTGGAGGCAGGTACGATGGCCCTTTCCCAGAGGAGCCAGCGGCCCCCTAGAGGAGGCTGTATCTTGCCCGGGTCTCCCTGGGGGAGGCGCTTGGGCCGTGGGTCCAGGCCCCTGGTTGGCGGGCCTCGCTCCTGCGAGAACCAGAGCTGGGTCTGGTGATAGCCCAGAGGACACCGCCCTGATCTGGGACAGACACCCTGGAGGTGAGGGGGCCGGGGCTCCCCACGGCAGGTGGCCCGGTTAGGTCTGGAGAGCTGGGTGGTGGACAGAACAGGAAGGGCGGGCCTGGGGCGATGCTGTTTGGGAAGACGGTGGGCCGGCCCCGTGCCAGAGCACAAGGGTCAAACAGTAGGTGACCCGTGGCCGGGTGACCTTGGGAAGGCCTCACTCCTCCAGCCTCAGTCTCCTCTTCTGAGGACTGTGATGCAGGTGTGCTGAGGGGTGGGGGGTGGGCATGGGTGAGCCGGGCAGCCTGCTGGACCCACACGCCCTGTCTCCAGGGCCCACCACCTACACCACCCTTGGCCCTCGGGGTCTGACCCCCACTTCTGGCGGAATTCCAGCCCAGAGGCGGCCTCTTCCTCAGCCCTGGCTCTCGGCCTGCCCTCTGCCCCTTGTGTGGGTATCCACTCAGCAGGGCAAGCACCCCACTAGGTCCCGGGTCCCAGATGAACTGGGCAGGGTCGTTTTGCTGTCTGACCTTGGGCCTGGTTGGGGGCAGACGAGGTGAGGATGGCCCGGGAGGTTGCCAGGCCCGGGCTTGGGGACGGACAGCCCAGCGCTGACTCCCTGGTGATGGGCTCAGGTGGGAGGTGGAGGTAGGGGCGAGGGAGTGAGGGGGAGTGGGCTCGCAGGACAGGTTTGGTGGGACAGGGTGAGGGGGACTGGAGGCGTGACCTGGTTTCTGCGTGGGAGGTGGAGGCCGTGCTGGTGGTAGGACAGGGTTTACCTGGTGCGTCTGAGTGCAACGACCTGCCAGGAGCACCATGCTGAGCTCAAAAAATAAGTCAAGGTAAGAGACTAGAGTTGGGGAGAGGAGCCCGCCAGCTCAGGCGGAACAGAAAAGCTGAGAGCTGAAGAGGCAGCAAGTCATGGGTGGATTGGAGCATAGAAGCAGTAGGTGCAAAGGCCCCGGGGCAGGACCAAGCTGGCGCCTCTCTCAGGGTTGCCTGGCGCCCCCTCCTGGAAGCCCTTCGTGGTTTTCCCTCCAGGCAGACAGGGTTTTCCTCCTTGGACTCGAAGCATCCCCTTACGCGTCTGCCCACCCGCCTGACCCTGACTGTCCTCAGCTGGTGGGCCAGGAGCCCCTCAGGCACAAGCAGGATCCCTACCGCCAGGAATGGGGCTTGGCCTGCAGTCTACCCACGGTGTGGGATTGGAGCCCCTCCCCTGGGGGAGAAGGAAGTTCCGTTCTTTGTGTCCCTTCTAGATCCTTCCATGCCTGGGCCCAGGAAGGTCCCTGCTCTGGCAGGCCCTCCCAGATTACCCCAGCGACCCCTTACCTCAGACCTCCTGTCCCACCCAGCCCTCAGGCGGGGCATGCAGTGGGCAGGGACTTGACCCCCTTCCTCTCCTGCCAGGGACCCTAACGCGCAGCCGGGGGGTGAGCTGATGCTGGGCGGCACCGACTCCAAGTACTACAAGGGCTCGCTCGCCTACCTCAACGTCACACGGAAGGCCTACTGGCAGGTCCATATGGAGCAGTGAGTCCTGGGCTGTGCGGGGGGCGGGGGGGCAGCCCTTCCCCTGTGCCCAGCCGGCAGGCCCTGGGGCTCAGAGGGTGGTGGTGATGGGATGGGCCCGGCCCCGTGCCCCATCGGCCCTAGGCGCCTCTTGCCACCTCCCGGTGCCCTCTTCTCCACATGGCTACACGGGCGGCTATGAACCCGCTCGGTCCCTCAGCCCCTGGCGCCCGACCCTGCTCACGGCGAAATCCTGAGAAAGAAGAGGGGGACGCATCCCTCCGGGGCTGTGGCGGGCACGGTGGGGTCCAGGTGGCCCTGGGAGCTCACAGCCACCTCCCCTGCAGGGTGGATGTGGGCAACAGCCTGACCCTGTGCAAGGGGGGCTGTGAGGCCATCGTGGACACGGGTACCTCCCTCATTGTGGGCCCCGTGGAAGAGGTGCGCGAGCTGCAGAAAGCCATTGGGGCCGTGCCGCTGATCCAGGGAGAGGTGAGGGGGCCGGGTGGGAGGGGCAGGGGTGCCCAGGCTGTCCCCCCCGGAACTGATCAGGGAGAGGTGAGGGGGCCGGGCGGGAGGGGCAGGGGTGCCC
>NW_017731844.1:947435-957887 GCF_001890085.2 Hipposideros armiger
TGGGGGGTGGCAGGCTGGTAACACTGGCTGTCGCAGGTGTCACAAGGCGGGAAGACCATCTGCCTGAGCGGCTTCATGGGCATGGACATCCCGCCCCCTGGCGGGCCTCTCTGGATTCTGGGCGACGTCTTCATCGGCCGCTACTACACCGTGTTCGACCGTGACCAGAACCGCGTGGGCCTGGCCGAGGCCAGCAAGCTGTAGCGGGCCGCCCTCTGGCAGAGGAATGAGGGGTGTCTCCGCCGTCCGAGCTGTCCCCACCATACACACTCACACTCGCACGCTCACACTCGCACGCTCACAGCCTGGCTCCCTGGAGGCCACTGTTTTGTTCTGTGGTTTTTTCCTCCCTGGTTTCAGAGTGCCGCCTGTCTGTCGGTCTGTCTGTCCGATGGAGGGGCAAGGCCTGGGGGCAACCAGCAGGCTCTTCAGGGCTCAGAGCTCTCACTAACTCAGAAGACGCAGCTCGGCTTTGCCAGCTGGTCAGCTGTGGGTCCCAGGATCCCCGCCCCCACCCCCTGTAGCTCCTGCCCCAGCCTGTGCCCTGGGGGGCCTGGCTGCCCACACCAGACCTCTGGACTGAGTCCCCGCTCTGCACTAGACTGCTCCCGGTTCTTCCGTCGTCCCCCCCCCCCAGTCCGTTTGTCTGTCCCAGTGAGGAAGGGGTGGGAGGGGACAAAAGCCAGTCTTGTGAGGCCTGTGGGGTCGTCCTGGGGCTTGACCCCATCCAGGAAGTCATTGGCTGGGCCCGTGGGCCTGGGGGAGGGGGGCTGGCACCGGCCTTCTGTGTGGCTGCCCCCTCTTGAGCGGCGGGGAGCCAAAGTTGACATGGAAATATAGTTGTTGGGGCCTCTTTCTCTGTGTTGGCGTGTTTTGTGCCCAGTGGTGTGTGGGGGGGCGGGGGGGTTCTAAATCCAGATGTGGGGAAGGCACTGGTGCAGTGCTGGCACCGGAGGCTGACTCAGCGTGGGGCTGGAGGGGGCTTTGGAGGCACCCTTCGCCTGGGACCCTGGACGCTGCCCAGCCTCGTGGCTGCTAGGGGATGGCTTGTGTCGGCCTGGAGCAGTGACCAGCAGGATGTGGCCTGGGCCAGGGGCTGCAGGGTGGGGCCGCCGGGCTTCTGGTGAGCGCCTGCACTCAGACACAGCCTTCAGGTGGCCACCACACTCCTGGAGAATGTGCCTGTCCTTGGAGGAGACGCCAGCCCAGGGCTCCAGGGCTCCCCAAACCCCCGCACACCCCACGTGGGCCTAGCAGGGAAGCCTGTGCAGGGCTGGTGGCAAGCGGGCAGCCTGCCCCCTACCTGGGCTTCCTTGTGGCCAGCTTCGGAAGCGGCCCCTGTGTAAGCTAAGCCAGTGCTGGAGCAGGCCTCCCTGGGGTCCTGGGGGTCACAGGGTTCAAGGACCCAAGTTAGGAACCCCCTCAGACCACAGTGACACACACACACCCATGGCCTGGCCTCGTTGCGGGTTGTGGATCAGGAGCATATGCTCAGGTGTAGCTGTTCAGCCAGAGGTTTTGAGGGATGGATAGGAGTTTGTGCACACCTGGTGGGGGGGGGGCGTGGCAGGACTCCTTCTGGGACTCTTCCTTGGAGCCCACCCCCAGCAGGGGTAGGGGTTTGGCAGATATGACAGTTGTAACTCCTGGTGCCTTTTCAGCCTGCAAGGCTGTGGCTGTCATTGGGGACGGCGCCCCGGAACTGAGCCTTAGCAGGTGCCTGCTATAAAGAACACCACCAGAATTGCGAGGAAGCACGTAAGCACGTGCCCAGGTGCTCTGTTCTCACACCTGGAATGGTGGAGGGAGTGGGCAGAGCTCCGCAGGGCCCGGCAGGTTATCTGGGGAGACAGTGTCATCGTAGCCTTTGTACAGCAAGAGGCCGAAGGAGGCAGTCCCCTCTCCCCTCCCGGCCTGTCCACTGCCCCAGGCTGTCTCCACTCTGCGCTCCATCAGGCTCCCACCACCAGATTGGCACGGCTCATGGCCACACGCCCCCTGAGACCCACCTCACAGCCCCTGCTCTGCTCCACATGCACTGTGACCCTCAGCTGGGAGCCTCAGGTCCCCCCGAGGGCAGCTCCCACCCCTGCTCTGGAACGTGGGGATGAGCACAGCCGGACCCCTGGACACTATGTGGGTTAGTGCAGGCCGTGCCCCCAGCCCCCAATCCGGGCATCGGGGCATTCATGCTCTGTGCAGAGCTGGGCCCTCCGGCCGCCCTGGGCTCAGGCCCAGCCTCCCTGACCCCACCCTGAACTTCCAGTCTGTCTCTGGAAGGTGGGTAATGACAGGGCACTCCTCACTGCGGACAGGCCGGGCGCCCGGAGGAGCCAGCGCAGCGCTGGCTCTGGTCCTGGCTGGCTCGGTCCTGCTCTGCACCAGCCCAGCAGGCCCGGGGCCGGGGTGGGGGGGTGTTTCCTGCCCCACACCCCAGCCTGGAGGACACCCAGCCTCGGGCTGAGCTCTCAGGAGCTGATCCAGGTCCAGTTCCTTTCCTCACCCACTCGGGGGGAGGATGCGGGGGGCTAGTGCACCTCCAGAGGTGGGCCCTGGGGGCCTTGGAGAGGGCAGCCCCACGGTGGTCTGCGAGAGAAGGGCCCGAGTCCACGCAGTGACCAGTGCCTCTCCCCCGCTGCCCCATTGGCCAGCGCTGCACACCCCTCGCCAGACAGTCCTGGGCAGAGCCTGGCCGGGGAAGCCCAGCTCAGACACTAGGGAGACCGGGCAGTACAGCACACGAGCCACGCATAGGCTGGGCGGGCACCTCGGGTCAGGCTCAGCCCCGGGATGGGGGTCCGGGTGCCCCCAGCCAAGCCCTTGGGAAGGGGGCCGTGGGCGTTGGGTGTGGGAGAACTGAACCCTGGCTCCAGGGCGGGCAGGCAGGCGCCATCCACCCCCACGCTGTGGGCCCTGGGCCTGGGCTCCTTGGAGGGTGTGGCCAGCGTGGGGGTGGGGCTTGTGCTGGGGAAGCCCGCCCACTCGCCGTGTTGATCAACGTCCTTCAAGGCTGACTGCTGAGGGTTCCTGAGCAGCTGTGGATGAGGCTCCCCTAGGGTGGGTGGGGGGCGGGGCGAGGGGAGGAGCTTGGAGTTGGTGTGGGACCTGTCCCAGGATAAGGGTTCAGAGAAGGGCTCAGGCACAGAGCACACAGAGTTTTGGGGAGAGAAGGGGGTTCAGAGAGGGCCGGGCAGAGGCAGGGAGGACTTGGAGGAGATAAGGGTGGTGGGAAGAAGGGGAGGCAGGTTGAGAGGGTCCGTGGAAGAGGGGTTTCATGGGAGGAAAAGCTCAGCGTACAGCCAGGGCCTCTGGGAGGACAGGGGCTTGGAGGGAGATGGGAGGGTGACTGGGGCTGTCATACTTCAAGGCATCTTTGGGGGTCAGGGGGCTTTGAAGGGTCTGGGTTCTGTGGGGGTCAGAGGATGAGGCGAGAGGACCCAGCTCAGAGGGCGCCTTTGAGGTGAAGTGGGGGTGGGGGTCTAGAGGAGGCAGAGAGGGCTGGGTTTCCCCGTTCCAGAGAACTTGGGGCTTCTGCAGGAATAGAAGGTCATCTGGGGACAAGTGAGAGAGACAGCATGGTGGGGTGGATGGAGGTACCCGGGCTGTGAGGGCAGGCACGTTAGGGGAAGTGACTTGGGGGGCAGACCACCCTCAGGAGTCGGGGCCCAGGCAAGACAGGCCGAGCTTGCGGAGAAGTGTGGGTCAGTGAGGGGCTGAGCCCCAAGGAGACAAGTGTCATGAGGGCTTGGAGGACTTCTGGTCTCATGGGTGAGGGACCAGCTGGTGAGAAGTCACAGGCTTGGAGACTAGACTTTGTAAGGGAACTGGATCAGCAAGGGTGGGGTTCAGGGGCTCCAGGCCAGGTGTGTGGGGGTCAGATTTGGGGAAAGGAGCCCTGACAAGGGTGGGATCAGAAAGGCCAGGGCCATGTGGGGGCCACTGAGGCCCAGCTGAGGCCTGGACTTGGAGGGTTCAGGAGGATGGTGCTGTGCGGGTGGCCTCAGGGGCTGGGTTAGGGACAGGATGGTGCAGATGTGGACACTCGGGGTGTGCTGGTGAGGGACCCTGCCCAGAGAGGGACTGCAGTTGGGGGGCTGGGGACTGCGAGGGGTCAGAGACTCAGGAAGGTTCTGGGCGTGCGAGGGGCTTGGCTGGGGGCAGGGGTGCACAGGCACGGGAAGAAGGGCTCTCTGGGGACACAGCTGGGAGGGCTCAGGGGACCACCAGCTGAGACAGGGGCTGGGGGCTCATGGAGAGGGAGGGGTCAGGGAGTGAACTGGGATCCGGGAGACGCCTGGCGTGCGTCCCGAGCCCGGCTCTGTGGGGTCCCATCCCTGGCCACCCCTGAGGGTCCGGCTTCCGGCCTGCGCCGTGGCCCCCACCCTGCTGGCTGCAGGAGGCGGGGAGGTGGCTGCGCCCGCCGCCGCCGTGAGTCAGGCTTGGGCTGCAGCCGCGCGGCCGGGCTGGCGCTGCGGAGGGAGCGCAGGCAGCGGGGGAGGCATCGCCGCCAGCCCTGCGCCCTCCCCGCCCGCCGCCCCGCGTGCTCCCCGCACCGAGGTTGGGCCGCTGGGTCGCGGAGCCGCCGATCAGACAGCGGCCCCGCTGGACGGTGGAAGGACGCGCGGACGGAGCGCAGGGGTCGGGCCCTCCCGCCCAAGAGTCGCCCGTAGGTGAGGGCGCGCCGTCCGGGGGCTGCGGCAGACTGGGTCGGGCTGGGGGCCGCGGGGCCTCGGCCGCAGACCCCCCCGGGGTGGCGCAGGGCGCCGGGGCCTTGGTGCCTCTTTGGAGATGCGTTCGTTTAACAGAGTGTCATTGTGCGTCTGTTTGTGGCACGGGGTGGGTGGCTTCCTGCGAGCGCCCGGTGCGCGCGCTTGGGGTCCTGGGCGCCGCTTTGAGCCAAGGCTGGGGGCGGGGGCGTTGCGCGCGAGTTTGGAGCCTCCGCAGCCGCCGTGTTCATCCTTGGGCGATTGTGTCAGCCTGTGTTGTGTGTGTGTCCGCGCTGCGTGTCACAGTGCAGAGCTGTTTACCTGGCGGCATCCCTGAGTACCGGGGGTGTGCCTGGGGTCTGGAGAACCGGTGATGGTGCTGGCGTTTGTGTCTGATGTGTCAGTGGATGTCAGACTGCAGGTGCTCCAGACAGCTCCGGTGGCCTTGCCAGAGAGTGGCTGAGGCAGTGTTATTGTGGGTCTGCTGCCCTGTGTGTGCGTGCTGGGGTGTTTGGGGTGCTGGCGTGCTCTGTTTATTGCAACAGCGTCAGTCGGGGCCTTGTTGGGTGTGTGTGTGTGCATGGGGGGGGGGGTGTTGCTGTTGTGTGTCAGTGGGTGAATGTTTGCGCGCAGATGGCAAAGCAATGAAAAGCCCCCAATGTTTGTGCCAAGGCTGCTGTGAAGGACTTTGGCATGGCAGTGGCTGGGACGGGCGGGGGAGGCAGGTGGCAGGCTGGCAGCTGGCTGCCTCGGCGGGGAGTTCCATCTCCTTCGGGGCTGCTTATGGGCTGCAGGAGAGACACGACGGGGTGCCAGGGTGGGCGCTACAGGGCTGGCCGGACCCAGTTCATTCCTCCTCTTTCCTTCCCGCAGGCCCAGGCCCAGGGCCCCGGCCAGTGCCCAGCCCTGCTGGGAGCTCCGGCCAGCACCACGGCCGGCGCCCAGGAAGCCCGAGTGCCCCTGGACGGAGCCTTCTGGACTCCCAGGCCCCCGGCAGGTTCTCCCAAAGGCTGCTTCGCCTGCGTGTCCAAGCCCCCTGCCCTGCAGGCGCCGGCGGCCCCGGCCCCTGAGCCCTCGGCCTCGCCCCCCATGGCACCCACTCTGTTCCCTGTGGAGTCCAAGAGCGGCAAGACGGACAGCGTGCGGACTGCCGGCGCCCCCCAGGCCTGCAAGCACCTCGTGGAGAAGAAGACGATGACGAACCCCACGACGGTCGTCGAGGTCTACCCGGACACCAGCGAGGTGAATGACTACTACCTGTGGTCCATCTTCAACTTCGTCTACCTCAACTTCTGCTGCCTGGGTTTCATCGCTCTGGCCTACTCCCTGAAAGTGAGCGGCCGGCGGGGCGGGCGGCGGGGCGCGGGGCGGGATGGGCACATGGCAGGTCCCTGGCTGCACCACTCTGTCCGTCCCTCTCAGAGAAGCCACGGGTGTGGCAGGGGCAGCCGCGGGGGGCGGGGGGCTGAGGACTAGGACACTGGGGACAAGAGGGGTTGCTAGCGAGCTCTGTGCCGCCCTCCCTGTCCTGAGCTGGGACGCTTCCAGGGTGTCTTGACAGGGCTCGGGGTCCTCAGGCTGAGGTTCTCTGCACAGCCGGCTTAGTCCACGGGACAGGGGCCCAGGGCTCAGGGTCCTGTCCTCTGGGTGTGGATGTAGGAATCAGATCTGGACACAGCTACCCCTAGACATATGACGGAGGGAGCCGGCACGGAGATGCACAGGCCCTGGAGTCCTTCCCCTGCTGACAGGAGCAGGGTGAAGTCAGGGACCGCTGGAGACCTTGTCCGAGCCCCCCGCCAGGCAGGTACTCGGGGGAGGCCACGCAGACCAGACGGGGGCTCTGGTCACCAGTCACTGCCCTCAGCCTCTCCTCTTACACACGGCTTCTAGGCAGTCTGTCCCGGGTGACCGGGAGCCAGGGGCAGAGTGCTGTGAGCATGTCCCATACACCCCTGAGCCCACATCCTGAGCGGGTACAGCCTCCAGAAGCCCCTTGCCGCTGTGAGAGGAGCCGGCCAGGAGCAGAGTGGGCACCACGTGGACAGGACCCCATTCACCAAGGGAAAGTGGAGATTGCAGGACGGAGGCTGTGAGCACTCAATTTGGGGTTGAGAGACCCGTGCAGATGTGTGAGGACAGAAAAGCCCTGGGCTTTTGGAGCCCAGCCAGCAGGAATAGGGGTCCATTCCACCCCCCGCCGCTCACCCCACCTCCCTGTCATTCCGGAAGTGCTTGGCTCACTCACGTCTGGCCAGATCATCACTTTTCCCAGATTTGAGTGCCCAAGGCCAGGCGCATTTCACTGATTGCAGCTGCCGGGCAAGGTGGGGGCAGTGGGGTGGGATAGGGGTGGAACAGGGGGACTGGGGGGGTGGGGGCCAGGCCAGAGAGGCTGGCCCAGGAGGAAGTACTCTCAGACAGTTCTGCCTCTGTGCATCTTTGAGCACTGAGCCCCACCCCTGCCCCTGGCACCACACGCCCGACCCCTGGCTGTCCCATCCTCCTGCCTCACCATCACCTACTGCCCCTCAGCCCTAAGCTCCAACATACGGGGACTGTGCTGTGTGAGTGTGCGCATGTGTGTAAAGTGTGTGCGCGCATATAGGCGTGAGTGTGCATGTGCATATAAGCATGAGTGTGCAAGTGTACAAGTGTGTGTGTGTGTGCCCGCGTCTGGGCACGGGCATGTGTGCAGGTACCCGAGTGTAGGCGTGCATGTGCATGTCTATAACTGCATGCATGGATGTGTGAGTGCACAAGTGTGCATATATTTGGGAGCGTGCGTGTGTGTGTGCACATATGTGAACGTACTGAGTGTGTGTATGCTGGGGGTATGTAGGTGTAAGTTTGCATGAGTATAATTGTATCAATGGTATGCATGAGTGTGTTTGTGTCATTACGTGTGTCGGTGTGTGAGTGCATAAGCATGCATGTGTGTGAGTGGTGTGTGTGTGTGTGTGTGTGTGTGTGTGTGTGTGTGTAAGCAGCAGAGCGAACAAGGCGAAGGGGGCCCTAGGAGCTGGGGGTGGAGACTCCCAGGCCAATGTCAGCTCTGGCTCCACCAGGCCAGTGCCGAGCAGAGGGCACAGTGGCCTGGGCAGCTGGTGGGGCTCTGCCTCCTCTGGTGCCCTCTTGCTGTGCCCTGCCAGTGGCCTGTGGACATGGGTCCGGCTGCATGGGCTCCTGTCCGGAAACATCCCGTCCTCCGCTTGGCCCGGCTGTGGGCAGCCGGCTGGCTCGGGGCGGGCCCATCTGGCGTGGGTTGTAGGTAGGTCATGGGCTTCTGAGTGGTTCAAGACTTGTGCTGGGGTGGGGGTGGGTAGGAGTTGGTGCTTCTGAGGGGCAGAAGGGAGCTCAGGGCGCCTCCACGCTGGTGTTCTTCCTTGGGGGCAGCGAGGGCGGAAGGGCTTGGGGCTCACCTGGGAGGGGGTGTGCAAGGTGAGCTGCCCTTGTGCTGGGCAGAGGGGAGGATGGAACTGGCTGGCCAGGCCTCCCGCGTCTGCGAATTCATCCATCTGTCTATCCAGCTGCACGTCTCCTGGCCTGCTGCACCCACACCATTCGCAGCCAGCCAGTGGCACTTCCAAGGGCACCTGGCAGGCTTGGGGTCAGGAGGCCTTGGCGAGACTCCCAGCGTGGTCTCTTAAGAGCAGTGAGCTGTTGAGATGCCTCACTGAGCCCATCCTTTCATCACTGACAAAACAAATCAAACAAAGCAACATTCACGTAAGCACACATGGGCAGGCAGGGCAGAGGCTGGCATCCGTGGGTGGGAAGTAAACATTGCCTCTGCCTGCCCTGTGTGCTTTCCTACCCTTCGAGCCACCTGTCCGGCCCCTCCAGCCATGCCGGTCAGTGCAGTTCCAAGCAGGCTGGGTCTGCAGTGCACAGATTGTATTTAGCTTAGCCTAGTGTCCGGGCAAAGCAGAGACAGAGCGTTAATTCTCCTCTCATGCAGTCTACACGGGCTGCTCATAGCTACCACTGGCCCCCGCTGTTGGCTGCATGAAGACCAGACTCCTCATTGTTTCATTCAAGGCCCCTCAAGACCTATCTGAACCCTTTCCTGGGCTCACCAAGTGCCCCCTGCCCCCCCATCTGTGAGCACACCTCAGTTGGCAATGTGCAGCTCCTTCAGCCCGAGGGCTTTGGTGAGACCCGGGTCCCTCTTCTGCAAAGACACCCCTGGCTCCCTCTGGCTGAGCCCCCTTCCCATCACAGACACCCTGCCCCAGTCATGGCTGTCCACCCCACCCACCAGACCTGTCCCTTCCTTCATTTGTTGTCACCAGTGCCCAAGGCAGGGCTGGCCAACATAGGGGCCTAAGGATGTCGGAGGAATGGGAGGGTGGACAGAGGATGCGTGCAAGACAGAGCAAGCAGCACAGCGTTTCGGAAAAAGAAAGCTTCGTTCCCGGTTAGGGCTGAGGTTGGGGTCAGGTGAGGAATACCTCAGAGATGAAGTGGCATTGTCAAATGGCCTTGAAGGATGGGTGAGGGGACATGTGTTCCAGATGGGAAAAAAAGCACTAAGAAGGGAGAGTAGGGCAATTTGGGGGGAACAGCAAGGCCCCCATCCTCTGTGGGGAGCAGAAGAGAGTCCTGGAAAGGCAGACTGAAGCCATGCAGTGAGGGATGGGGCAACCACGTGAGGGGTTTGCATTTCATGATGTGGGAGACAGAGGGAAGATGTGCTCAGAGCTATGAGACCTGCAGCCGGCATGGAGGAAGCCTGAGGGCAGAGAAGTGAGGGGGCCGGTGCAGGCAGGAGACCACATGGCTCGATGTGCAGAGGTGGTGGCAGGAGAGGAGGAGCAGATGTAATGAGGACATGGCGGCAGCTCAATCTGGGCCCAGGAGGCTGAGAGACTTCCCAGGGATGGGGCAGTCAGAAAGAACAGATTGGGAGGGAGGACACTGTGTCAGTATTTGTATATGCACATTTGCCCATTCCCTTTCAGAATATCAACATCATTCATCCATCATCCAACCATCTCTCCATCCACCCGTCCATCATTCATCCTCCCTTCCACTCATCCATCCATCCATCCATCACCTCTAGTCCATTATTTATCATCCATCTATCCACCATGATTTTTCATCCACCCATCCATCCCTTGCCCCATCCATCCATCCATCCATCCATCATCCATCCATTGATCCATCCACCCATCCTTCCACCCACCCATCCCTCCACCCATCCACCCTTCCACTCATCCATCCATCCATCCATCCACCCATCATCTCTAGTTCATTATCATCCATCCATCCACCATCACCTATCATCCACCCACACATTCATCAATCCACCCACCCACCCATCCACCTCTCCATCTCCCCATCCCTCCTTTCATCTCTCCATCCATCTACCCACCCAACCATCCATCCATCATCCATCCATTCATCCATCCATCCATCCTTCATCCATTCAATCATCATCCATCCACACATCCATCCATCCACCCATCCACCTATCTATCCATCCAGCCAGCCAGCCACACAGCCACACATCCATCCACCCTCCACACCCATCCATCATCCATCATCCACCATCCATCCATCATCTCTAGTCCATTATTTATCATCCACCCATCCACCATCATCTATTATCCACCCACACATTCATCAATGCACCCACCCACCCATCCACCTCTCCATCTCCCCATCCCTCCATTCATCTCTCCATCCATCCACCCACCCATCCATCCATCCATCCATCCATCCATCCATCCATCCATCCATC
>NW_017731844.1:958957-966316 GCF_001890085.2 Hipposideros armiger
CGACTCATGGCAGCCCAGCTCCAGGTTGAGCTGTTGTTCAGCATCTTAGCTGTGGAGGGCAGTGTCACTGGCCCTCATGTGTGGGATCCGAACCGGGGCCCTCTGGCGTCCCAAGCCAGTTCTCAACCATCGCACCACTCGGCTGGCCCTATTATTATTTTTATCATTGTTGCCTCCACCCATCTCCTGCTCCATTCTCACCTCCATCACCTCTACCCTATGGATGATTTTTCCCATCATTCATTCATCAGTTCACGTACCCATCAACTTCATTCAACCATCCGTCCTTTTCCCGGCTGCATGTCTCCCTCACCATCCTCCCACCTTCTACATCCTCTTCCCGCCCTTCTTTCTTCCCTTACTCACTTGAATCACCCATCCATCAATTTATTAAACCATATACTGATTCTTCCCAACTTTCCCATTTCCCCAACTGTCTATTTCATACCCCATGGGCCCCATTTCTCTCCATATCCATTCACTAGTCTTTATTTCACCACTTTTCTTATCAATATACGCTACTAATTAGTCCATCCATCCATCCATCCATCCACCCTCCATCTGTACACCCACCTTCTCACCTTTCGTTTTCCCCATTTACCCACCTCTTACGGTTTTCTAGACTTCTATTAACCCCTCTACCCATACACTGTAACCCCATTCCTGCAGCTATCCCCCCACCTACCCGCCCAATCCAGCCACCATCTTTTTCTATCTGGTTTACCCACGCACCTGCCGTGCGTTCCTTTAATCTCTTTTCTTCTCTCTGCTCACCCGTCTCCACCCATTAATTTGACTTCCGTCTTTCTAGTTATCCGTCTCACCTCACTGTGATCATCACGCCTGTCCTCCCTTTTTCTTCCCTCCCTTCTTACACATGTACGACCATTATTACCCACTTATTACATTAGTGATTCCATCGCCTAATCGTCGGTTCATTGGAACTTCCCAGCGCCCTTCCACTGCTCGCTTACGTATTCCACACGCAACACATAATGGTCCAATGCCTAATAAGCGACAAGCAATACACAGCCCCTGCCCGGAAGCAGCTTACATTCTGGTGGGGTGTCGATAATAAAACTCATAATATGCATGTCAGGTGGTGATGTCAGCTCTGAAGGAGAAACCGCCAGGGAGATGTGGGGGTGCTCCTCTGTGGGGTGGTCCTTTACAGGGTGGGTGAGAAAGGCCTCTGTGATGTGATGGTATAGCATTTGAGTGTCAGCCTGAATGAGCTCGTGCAGGAGCCACAAGTGCCTGTGGGGAACTCCAGGAAAAGGGGGCAGGTGCTACAAAAGCCCCGAGGCTAAGTCGGGTTCTGGGACTAAGAATAAGGATTTGAAGGAAGAACTAGAGCTGTTACCCACAGTAGACACAGTTTATGACGTAGAAAACCTGGCTAATTATCACAATCGTTTAGCGAGATCCAAAATCAACCTACAAAAGTCAGGTGAATTTTTATACACCAGCAAAAACCAGGTAGAAATGTAACGCTACGCGTAACTGTGATATAATAACAACCCAAATAAACAGACTAAGACTGAATCTAACAATAGATACAATAGCGCCTATTCTGGAGCAAATTATAAAACTTTAATAAAGATATTAAATGAGACCTAAATAAGTGGGTGATGCAGAAAGATAAACTTTAGTGAAGATGCCAGTTCTCTCCAAAATCACGAGTATAAAAGTCCCTGGAGGGCGCAGACCTCCCCACGTCCCCTCCCTGACTGCGCGGTGCCTGCTTCTTGTCCTCCTCTGCTATCCATCGGTCCCTGCAACCCACCTTCCAAGTCCCCCGGCCCTCCCCTCCCTGCCGCACGCCCTCTGCAGCCTCTTCCTTCCCTCTCTTGGTTCCTTCCTCCATTCATCCACCCACAGAAGTCCGTCCACCAGGCACACGCCCACGCTTCTGCCCATCCATGTTCCCACCACATTAGGTACCCGCCCATTCTCCCGTCCACCCATTGGGTGGTGAGGGTATCGTCCTCCAACCCGGCCCCCTGCCTTTGTCCACTCGTCTATGCACGTTCTCAGGCAAGCACTTTCTCGTCTCTCTCCTATCTCCCTCCCTTCTCCCTCCCTTCTCCTCCTGGGCTTGGATTTCCGCTTGCCGCTCACCCCCACACGTCTTTGCACTTTGTGGAAGGAGAGGGGGTCCTCAGTCTTATCCTGGATGAGGGTGGCATGCTCCTCAGGCCCACTTCTGTCCACTGTCCCCCAGGACTCCCTGGGCTCTAACCCAGTCCCTCACCTCAGGACCCCTTCCCAGAGACCTCAGGGACTGCCGCTGGTCCTTTCTATGCATCGCGTCCATTCTCAAGGAATGCCAGTTTGTTTTAAATTTGGCGGCAATAATTTAGGACATACGTGTGTTGCCCGGCGTCCAATTGTGTTAACTGTTTCTGAGACCAACTTCCTCCGTATTTATTTATTTGCCAGCTTTATTGAGACATAATCAACATGTAACATTGTGTAAGTGTAAGATATACAATGTAATGATTCGATACATATATGCTGGGGGTGCCAAAAAAGTGTGTACACATTTTAAGAGATGTTATTTATGCTCAAGCAGTAGTTCGCCATGATCAGAAGTGTCTGGACGCTGATGGGAACCACTCTGAGCACCTCTTGCAATTGCAGAAGTCAAACGTGACTTGTATTCATCTTTTGTTATCGGTGCATATTGAGCATTATAATTTTAATAATTTTTTCCTTTCTTAAAATGTGTATACATTTTCCTGGCACCCTCTGTATATTGCAAAACGATTTCCATAATAGGGTTAGCGAACACCGCCACCACCTCACATAATTATCTTTTATTTTTGGTGGTAAGAACACTTCAGATCTACTCTCTAAACAACTTTCAAGTGTACAGTAACAGTATTGTTAACAATCTGTTTCATTTTCAATAATCTCAGGCTTACTGAAACATTGCAAAAACAAAGCCTTCCTGCATGCCCTTCGCCCAGAGGCCGGGATGTTAACATCTCACCATATTCCCTTTTCCCTTTTCTGCCTCTGCAAACGCATGTTCCTCATGCCACAGCCTCTTTGAGGGTGCGTTGGGGCCCGGGAGCCCCGCGCCCCGCGCCCTCCCCGCGGAGCGGCAGGCGGCGGCCCGGAGGCGGGGCCCATGCGCTCGCGGCTGCCCCCTGGCGTGCGCCCCGCGCTCCTGCAGCCCCGCGGCCGCCGTGCCGGCTGCTCGGCTCACCCCCTCTTGTGGCTGCAGGTTCGGGACAAGAAGCTTCTCAACGACCTGAATGGCGCGGTGGAGGACGCCAAGACGGCGCGGCTGTTCAACATCACCAGCTCCGCCCTGGCCGCCTCCTGCATCATCCTGGTCTTCATCTTCCTGCGGTACCCACTCACCGACTACTGAGGCCCCGGGGCCCCCCCCCGCCGGCCCTGGAGACACCGCCCCGAGCGAGCGTGTCCGTGTCCATGACCGACAGACGCGACGGGGAGGCCATGGTTGGGGCAGAGCAGGCGTCCGCCCTGGGCCCGCCTGAAGCTGTGAACCAGCAGCGAGGCCGCAGAGGTTCCGCGCAGTCAGTCAGGGGGCAGCGCGCTTCCAGCCGGCCCCCAACCCGCCGCCCTGGTTCTCCACCTGCTTCCGGGGTCTGTGGTTTCTTCCTGGGCTGCTGCACCCTGGCTCCCAGTGGCTGCACCCCCTGCCCCCCTGTGCCCCCTCCCGGGCCCCTGGGCCCCCTCCGACCTGACACCCAGCAAGAAGGGCTTCTGTGGGAGCTTCCCAGTATGGGTGGCTGCCAGCATCTGGGGACTCCTTCTATCCTCCTGGACCCCAGCCTCCTCCAAGCTGTGACCCTGCTCAGAGCTCCTGTATCTGTGAATTTCCAATAAAATTTCTGCCCAGCTCCCACTGGCCCAGCCTCTGTCTTCTGCATGGGCAGGCAGGGGTGGGAGGTGGGGTGGAAATTGGGAGGCCCTGGGACCCCGGTGGTCAGGCGCTGTCTGGCGGGCCAGGCCCCGACACTGCACCCCGGCTGACTGCCAGGAAAGTTTGCTCCTAACCCAGGAGGTCTTCTCTCTGCTGGGAAAGACAGGGGACCATGGGGGCTTTCAGCAGAGGCTGCCCCGAAACAAGTCCCAGGGAGGATCGGGCAGCCTTCTTGGAGAGGCAGGACGGGGGCAGGTGCAGCACGAGCACAGCTGCCCACCCGGCTGAAGGTTAGAGGAGGAAAACCAGAGGGGAGCTCGGGGCAGTGACAAGGGCTCCGTCAATCCCCGACCACCTGGGGCCCGGGGACCGGCAGCTGCCTCTGCTTCCTCCCGCCTCTTTCCTCGTCTGTGACGTGGGAACAGGGCCTTCCCATTTCTGAGGTGCTGTGAAGATCAACAGAGAGGAAGAGGAGGTATCAGCTGAAGGATTTCGGGTTCAGGGTCAAGGTCAGGGGTGCGGTTACTGGGTGGTCAGCGCTCCACAGAGATGTCTCTGCAAACACATCTGATGGGTGCTGAGGCAGGAAATGGACTGGGTCTCCTGTGTTGTGAGGGAGGTGACACAATTCAGCCAGAGTCCTTGCAGGAGGGGCCAGGGCACGGCTGAGGGGACGCCGGAGCCCTGGCTGGTCTGGGAAACCCGAGGAAGTTCTGTGCAGAAAGCGAGGGACCTTGAGCCCCACAGGGCAGCTGCAACCCCCCCCACACACACACCCACACACACACACCCACGCCCCGCCCAGGGGAGAGGCCTGTGCCAAGGCTTGTGGAGATGGTGCTGTCTGGTGTATCAGAACCAGCTTGGAGGGGACAGAGTGGGCAGGAAACCCTGGGGGAGTCAGGGCCCAAATATGATGGGGCGAGGCTGTGGGGCCTTGGGAGAGGGTCCCCGCTTCCAGCTCCCACGGCACGAGGACACGGGGCTATGGCTCATGAGGTCAGCTTAGGCCCACCTTGGTGTCCAGGTGGCCTCATAGGCCTGGATGGGCGGGGCAGGGAAACCAGATGCGATGAGTCATTTTCTCATTTTCCTGAGCCTTTGAGGTCCCAGGAGGAAGTGCATCAGCGTTAAGGGGCTGCGGGGGCTTTAGCCTGGGAGAGCCCGCCCAGCTGAGGCTTATGGGCTCACGGCAGGAAATGGTACTGTCACCTTGCAGCCAGCTAAGTCACTCTCAGCTCAGGGAAGTGTGTGTCCATTCCTGGGTGGTGGTGGGATGGGGTGGGGGTCGGGGGGAACACTCAGACACTCCCCAGGGGTGCGGCTGTCCCCTCTGGCAGGGTGTCCTTGCTGGGGTCAGAAGCATCCCTGGCTTCCAGGCCGGGTCTCTGCCTCCCTGGGCTCGTCCCCGACCTTCCCGCCCTCCCTGTCCCCTGCCTGCACCCCCTGCCCGTTTTGTTTGATTTTGCACAGTGCCTGGTATGCATCTGCCTTCAGCACATCCTTGTTTGGGTCCTCACTCACTGTCCCCACCTCCCCCCAGTGATGGCGGGACGTTGGTGATGAGGAAGGAAGTGGTCAAATGAGTAAATATGTTACAGATAATGGAGCCAGTGACAGCAAGGGAGGGGTTGGAGCCAGGACTCACCCGCAGTGCTGCATGGGACTGGTGGCCCCGTGTCTGGCCCCCAAGCCCCCAGCCAGGCCCAGGTATTGTCTCCTAAATGTCATCGCAGGAGCAGGAAGGGGACTGCGGGGACGTGCAGGCTGGGATGGTGAGGGAGGTCCCCTCGGCCGCCTTGCCCTGGGAAGGAGTGCTGAGGGCGTGTCTAAGCGACACAGGAGCCTCTGTCACCGACCCCAGAGACAGCCGAGCCTCAGAGGACATGAGCCCACAGGCACTGTATCTGCTGTTCCTGCCCGACTGCGTTTCCTAGGACCTGAATGTCAACCTAACACAGAGGCTCCGATCACAGGACGCCTCTTCCGGCCCTGTCTCAAAGGTCAAGCTTGGCCGGCTGTATTCTTTGGATGCTACTCTTTCTGGGCATTGGTAGGCAGCCATTATTAGGCTAAGGAACTTCCTATTACTCATAACACACTAATAGTGACATTTTTGCTGTCATGCCACAAATATGAATAACTTTGCTTTCTGCAAAAGCAGGAACTAAAAATAGCGGAGCCAACAGGCAAATAGATTTAGGGGACAGACTACTCGAAACCTGTGGGACTTCATGACTGGAGAAACAACAACCACCAGCCCAGTCCAACCCCCCACCGCCTCCCAGCACCCTGTCAGCCCTCCCCTCGCGGCTCATGGACACACTTCAGCCATGAGGCCCCTCACAGCATCTCTCCAGAGTTCACCAAACTTAAACATCTTACCCAGACTGTAGACATTTTCAGCACTTTTATACGCGGGGGAAGCGTCTCCCAGCTTTTCTATTCGCACTCAGCTTCTCCGGGTAGCCTGGCAGTGGCACTGGGGACACCATGCCAGGCCTTGGAGACAACAAGACAGCTGACTGCTCTACAAATCTCTTCTAGAGGGTTTCCGGCACTTTCCTTCAGGTCTTCACACTTCCCAAGACTTCCTCTTTAACTGTGAGAATGCTGACCGCAATCATTTAAAATCATTAACATCCAAATAAGCATCATTCTTGCTGCATACTGATAATTCTTTTTAGTTACCAGCTGCTGTTCTGCTACTTTGCATTTTATGAACATGCCTTTAGCAGAAATGGGTTGATTTTATTAAATTAATATTGAATGTTATTGAATAGTGTTTCTGCATCTTTTGCTTTGATTATGTGATTCTCCTCCTTTAGGAAGTTAATGTTGCAAATTACATTATTTGATTTTTTTTTCCTTGTATGAAAACCGCCTTGCATGCCTGAAATAAATCTAAAATGTTCATGTCGCGTTATTTTAAAACACTGCTCTGTTTGTTGTGACTTTTGAAGCCTATGTTCAGGAGTGTGTTAGACTTGCAACTGCTTTCTCACACATTTTGTTAGCTTTTGGTGTCAAGGTTCTCAGTCTTGAGTTACTGAGAAGGGTTTTTTATTTGGTGCCGTAGCTAGTGAAGCCAGGTGGCCCTCAAGTCATCTTTGTGGGAAGGTTCTCATTTTTGTTTCACATCCTTTATTTGTTGTCCTGTTTATTTGTCCCTATTTCCAGCATCTTGCCCTGAATACTAACACCATTTATTCTTATCTTTTCTCCTTCTCTGAAACAGACCCCCGTTCAGTTTGACACTTTGCCGTGAAGGCTGACGAGGGCTTGTGCTGTCTTCAGCGAAACCATTTCTTTTGATCAGTCCAATGACCTCATCATCCCCAAACATATTAAATAAATACATGTAACAGGGACCGTGATCCCATCATCCCCAAATACGTTAAATAAATACATATAACAGGTACACTGACCTCATCATCCCCAAATATATTAAATAAATA
>NW_017731844.1:966431-995825 GCF_001890085.2 Hipposideros armiger
GTGACCCCATCATCCCCAAATACGTTAAATAAATACATATAACAGGGACATGACCTCGTCATCCCCTAATAGGTTAAATAAATACATATAAGCAGTGGCATTTTGTCATTACAGTTTCGGACAAAGATGCATTTTGTTTTTCATTCCACCAACAGTGTTTAGCCAACGACCGTGACATCGCAGAACGTGGGCGTGAGCCGCCTGTGGGCTGAGGGCTGTTGGTGGCTCACACAGACCCAGCCAGAGGGTGACAGGGCCCGGCGGTCCGAACAACCGCCCCGTCTGCTGGGTGTGTGTTCAAAACCACGCACAGTTAGCGCCCACTCTGCCTTCCAGCCTTGTTTCTGTGCCATCTTCTTATTTTTAAGCGCAGTCTGAGTGCGAGGGAACCGTGACAGGTTGGTTGGTTGGTTGAAAACCTGGTAAGGAGTTTGGGTGAAATGAGCGTTCGTTCCACCACGTTTTCTGCACAAAACACTCGCTTCCTGCTGTTCCCGTTGTTCACTGACACTGCGTTCCTGCCTGTGACAGTGGCCTCAGAACCTGGGGTGGAAATAGAGCCCGTCATAACTCTTCACATTCAAGTCACTGCAAATGCCATCTTGTCTCCTGGTCTCTCACGGGTGGCAGGGTTTTCAGGACAAAATCAAGTCACCGTCGGGTCGTGTAGACTCAAGTTTGTGACACACACTTTCTTTTAGTACTTCATTGAGGTCATCATCCCAGTCCTGACATGCAGTGTTTTCATTACATTCGACCGAACCACCTGAAACTGCTGCTTCCACAGGGAAAAACGGTCAGACACTGGTGATCTCATCCCTTCGGCCTACGCGTCCATCAGTGACATTGTTAGTTTCCATTGAAAATACTTGCCATGTCACATGCTATTTCTGCCCACCGTAGCATATTTCTAACGACATTTCCCAATACCCAAGTGTGTGAACTTTCTAATGAAATTGTTTTCATGGCGTCGTGGCATAATTGCATTGTGGACACACAAGATCGTGTCTGATTTCAATCTTTTGAAGTGTTTGGGTGCTTACTTTCTGGGCAATTTTTTGAATGTGTCTTATGCCCTTGACAGAAGTATTTATTTTACAGTGTTGGTGCCAGGTTCTGTATGTGATTATAGGGAAAGTCTCCTCATTGTGCTCTTAAGTCCTCTGTAAGCGCGTTGGCTTCGCTTCGGGGACAGGAATTGATCAAAGGCCCCAGCAGATGGGCTCTGAAATCTAAGCCGACATGTGCACAGAAGCCACAGGCCGCTCCCAGCGGGCACAGGACACGGGCAGGCTCCTTCCTGGGGGGCCCGGCTCTCCTCTGAGCGGAGATGGCGCCGAAGGGATTTCCACTGCCATATTGCTGCCTGCGTTCCCTGTGCATAAGTCACCACATCCCCATGACTTATGTATTTTCTAACTGGGGGGGTTTGTCTTTTACTCCCTTCACCTTTTTCAGCCACCCCGAACCCCTCCCCTCTGGCAACCATGAGTTCGTTCTGTCTCTGTGAGTCTGTTTCTGTTTTCTTTCGTTTGCTCATTTGTTTTGTTTTTTAGATTCCACATAAAAGTGAAGTCATACGGTAGCTGTCCTTGTCTCTCGCTGGGCTTTTCTCACTTAGCATAATGCCTCTGGACCCATCCATGAAAACAAAAAGCAACAGTGGCTGGCCCTCAGAAAACACACTCCAACTCTGCCTGGTTGGTCGTGGTGGGTTGTGGCCCTGGCGCATATATATCTATATATCTATATATCTATATATCTATATATCTATATATCTATATCTATATCTATAGTTGTTGGAAAAGTCATGACGCATTTTTGCAATGAAAAACAGAGAAAAAATACGTCATGACTTTTCTGACAACCCAATATATGTATTCTCGTGGTTGTTCTGGGTGTTATGGCTGACTCACTTTTTCACTGTCTGGTCAGGGTCAGTATTTTACCATGTCCCATGGGCTGGAAGTCCTGCCACAATACCAAGCCCTCCCCGCCATGTGGCAGCTGTCCCATAAATCACTCGAGAACCCCATCAGAGACACTGTTCTGTCTACAGTCGTCAGACCTGTCTGGCAGAACCCAAGACCATTGTCTGTATGTCTGCCCATGAGTTTACCTATAACTCAGGGAAGGACACTGCCTCTTCGATGAGAAGACCTGTGGTTCCCAAGGCGGGTGACACCCCACTGTGTCCTTAACTGACCTTGTCTCTTGTAACCTCAGCACTGGGGGCCTTGGTCCACCTAAGAGACGTCCTAACCTGTAGAGAATTTTCACACGAGTCTATCTGAGCCAAACTGATGCCATGCGTCAGGGAGCGAGGTCTCAGATGCTCCCCAAAATGACTTTTTGCAATTTCCTTTATGCGTTTGGACTTAAGCAAGGGGCTGAGGAGGATTACATGGAGGTGGGAAAGTAAGGCTGCCAGATTTCAGGACAGTTAACAAGATTAGAGCTGTCTTGAGGGTGGATACCCCCTCCCAGGGCTAGTCTAGTATTTCAAAGGCAGTAAACCTCGGTGCACAGAAACTGACTTAAAACCTCTCACTAATGAAGTTGCAGGCCTGGGGCGTGACCCCCCCCTCCGCGACCGGATCACCCTGCAAGCTCACCTTCCAGTGAACCCCTTTTTTGGGGGGTCCCCACCTCAGTGTCTCGCTGGCTCCCGCTCATGGCTGCTTCCTCCTCACACATTTTCCAGTTTTCTGCCATGAGTTGTGCGCACACAGGCCTTAGAAGGATCCCAAGGCCTGGGTTAGAGCACCTCCACTCACGGCAGTTCTGCTCGGCCACTGCCAGGCGGCTCGGCCTGAGCTCTAGATGTCACTTTTTCCGGGACCACAAATTAACATGAACTGGGGCCTCGAACCCACGTCCAAGCAGGCCTGAAGTTGTCCCTTCTCAGGGGAGACATTCGGGTCACCCCTATCTCAGTCTCAGAAAAGGAACATTTACTTGCTCTCTCCCTAAACAGTGGGTGGGTCTCCCCCAGACCGCCGTCCCCACTCAGGGTGGAGGAGCCCTGGGATATGGGAGAGGTGGGGCTCCCTGCACCCCAGACTCAAGACTGGGCCCCTCCTGCATCCACCCGTGGTCCTGCTTTGAAGTGGGGAGCCGGCCCTTAGTGTGGACTGTCTACTGTTTAAAAGCGTCTGTCACCTCCTCATGACCAGGCAGGTGGGCAGCCCCCACAGAAGGAGGCTGCCTGGCCCAGACCCCACGGGGGTCCCAGGATGTGTGCGGACTTGCTTAGGTTTCTTTCCCAGGACTGGTCAGTTAGGCCTTTGCTGAGCTCTGGCCTCCATTGTCCTGGTGTCTGTGGGGACTGCTGCTGCAGCCATGGGTCAGTGTGCTAACAGGGACCTTATACAGAAGCACAGAGTGACGGGTCTGCACCGACAGAAAAATGCTTCGTCTGAGGGACAGGTCACCGTGAAGACTCAGAGAGTCCAAACTGACGGGGAGGCCTGTGGGCTGCAGATTCAGGAGAGAGTTGCAGTCGGGGTTGGAAGGCCGTCGGCTGGGATGACCCTCTCCCCCGGAAGGTCATCGCTACCCAGGCCTTCAACTGATTGGGCGAGACCCACCTGCACCACGGGGGACCCTCCACTCCACTCAGAGTCGGCTCATTTCAAGGTTAATCTCATCCAGAAACATCCAGAATAATGTTTGACCAAACATCTGAGCACCCTGGCCCAACCATTTTAAAGTGGCTCCGTTTATATTATTTTTTTACAGGCCAGAGAACTGGTCCCTGAGTCTCAGGGAGGAGGTAATGGGGACCCTCTGCCCTGGGGACGTCAGGCCTTCCCTGCCACATGGCACCCATGCAGCCTCAGGGCAGGGAAGGGGGCCAGAGGCCAGCCCGCAGGGGGCACGGGCATCATAGGCCCAGCGTGAGTGGCCACCAGGGGTCTGACCGTCCCTTCCCCACACCTGGCAGGCCTTGGGGGTCCAGGAAGGAAGCTGACCCCACGCCCCGCATTCTGGGCCTCTGGGAGGAGCACGAGCCCCAGGCAGGCGTCCAGCACAACCGCCTCGCCAGCCACCAGGGTCACCACGGGGAGAGGCGCTGTGGGAGTGCTCCTGGCTCCCAGCACAGAGGGCACACACTTCCTGCCCGACACCCGTCTCTCCTGGGCCCTGCCGGCAGCCCGTATAAATCGCAGGACACTGGCGCTGGCTGTGTCCCATCCTGGTCTCAGCAGGACGTGGGTCACATGGAGGCGTGAGAATTCCCTCTGTGCCACCTGTGTCCGGGGCCTGGCAGGCATGTGTGCTGCGCTGGGCCTGGGGCTCGGCCATGTGAAATGCAGGAAATAGCATGACCAACCTCCCAGGACCCTGGAAGAGCCCACCCCACCCAGAGCACGAGCCCCCGGCAGCAGGGGTCCTTGCGTTCCCAGGGGAGCAGAGAGCCTGAGACACTGCTATGCTCGGGATGCTGGGATGAAGACCAGGATGACCAGTCTAATGACAGAGGCCATGCAAGGAAGCACACTGGGTGTCCGACCCTGTCCTTAAAGTGCTCGCAGGTCCCGTCCCCTGGACCTGATGAAGGGCTTCCTGGTGAAGACGCCAGGGCTCTGCGAGCTGTGCAGGTGCTGGGCACCGGGGGAGAGGGAGACTCCTGGGGCAAGGGACAGGCCCAGGGCCGAGGAAGGTCATTCCCTTCCTCAGGCCTCAAGGAACAGTAGTCCTGGGTTTGGAGGACACAACCCAGAACCGAGACGGGGACACTAGACTCCCCTGAGGTCTGAGGTCAGCACCTCAGATCTTGTCCTGGCAGCAAATGGGGACACACACGGCAGCTGGACTGGGAACACCCAGACTGGCCACAACTAGGCTGAGAGCAGTCGCATGACCCACGGCCTCTCAGGCTGGGGGGCTGCCGGACGCCTGCGGGGCCACTGGCCACGTGCCGAAGCCCTGCTTCCCGGAGAACCAGCCTGGTCTCTCGCCTCTCACGTGCCCAGGCCCTCAGGGTCTTTGCCTACCAAGTGAGGTTCGCAGGGACTTTGAAGGGATGCTTTACAGGTGACAGGGAAGGCAAGTTAAGTCACTGGCCCGTCTCAGGTTCCCAGTGAGAGCACCGTTGACCTTTCACGCTTGCTCTCTGTCCCCTCCTGGACCTCGGTGTCCCTAGCAGGCACTGGCCCCTCTCCTGTGGCCTTGGGCCTAAGGGTGGAAGGGAGAAGACAGGCAGCAAGGGGCCTGGTGAGGGAGCAGAAGACCGTTGCGAAGTCCGTGGGCTCCCCCTGGTGTCCGTGGGTGCCTTGTCTGTGCACAGCCAGGGGACAGGACCAGCTTTCCTGGGGCTCAGAGGCAGGACCCAAGGCAGCCTGGAGCCCATCCACGGGCTCTCCGAGGGACCGTGGCACAGGCTGGTGCAGATGGGGGCCCTGTCCATGGGGGCCTGTGGGCTGAGAGCTCTGGGGTCCAAGGCCCCTTCCTGCCTGGCATTGAGGTGACCGTCCTGCCTTCCTTCCCTCTCTGAGCATGGACCTTCCCGCTGAGCTTTCCGCGGGGGTCCGTGATGACAGCAAGGGCCTCCCCCCGGGCCACACAGCCAGCGGGCTCCTTCCTCAGACCCACGCGCCCACCCCCGGGTCTGGGCAGCGCCCCCCACCCCACCCCCTCCATGGAGCAAGTCCAGGCTCCCGGGCACTGGCTCACAGGTCCACGAGGAGGGAGCCCTCGCCTTAGCTGGCTTCCAGGTGGCCTCTCTGTGTCCGTCCCCTTGTCAGCACCTGCTTTCCAGATCCCTGCGGCCAAGCCCCTGTCCCCACCACTCAGGGGTTGTCTGTGTCCTGGGTACATGGGTTCCCACCGTGACTGTCGCCAAGTTACTTATGCTCTAATACAGCAGTGGTAACAGTGGGGCCCACCCCCATTGCTGAGAAAACGAAGTGGACATCGCAAATCTGGGCTCCTCAGGGGCCCCGGTTGGCGGGGCTGAGAGGGCGCCACCTGGTGGCAGCACTGTGCACAGCGGATGGCCTGTGCGAGGGAGGAAGGCTCTGCTCAAACAGCCTCTGTCCAGGGAGAGTAACCAGCTGACCAGGGTCTGGGGTCTACAGGAGTCCACCGGGCTCTCTAGGGGCTGTGTCCCCAGCAGGTCAGGTGCCCAGGGTCCAGTGTAACCCCTCAAGGCTCTCCTCTCCTGGGCCTCCCGATGAAACAAGGGGACACCAAAAAAGTTCCTTCTGAGGCGGGCAGGGCTTCCTTTCCAGCCGCGACAGGACAGAGGGGGTAATGACAGAGGCGTCACCCGTGGAGGTGCTCACTCATCTTCCCATCAGCGACAGTGACCAGAATTCACCGTCCCCGTCCACACTGCTCATGAGCAGACACTGAACTCCCACGGCTCACCGTCCACACGGACAGACGGACGCCCTGAGGTGTGTGTTCCCTGAGCACCTGCCCTCTGTCATTAGGAGACACAGAAGCAGCCATTTCAAACCAACCCAGCTGAGCTTCACGGCCGAGCAAACGCAGATGTGGGGAGGCCTGCTCACCGTCGCGGCCAGCTCCTTACCACGGCTTTCTAGAGGACTCAAAAATGAAGAGCACCCCAAACCCGAAATTAAACGGGCAAAACAACGTGTTAACCACACGCTGGAAAATGTTACCACGTGGTTAAAAAGAAAGAAACAAAAGCAAAGCAAGGCAGGGAGAGACGAGCGGCCTCATCTGCCCGGCCGCGAGCCGGTGAGGGGCCGTGAGCAGGGTCAGCGCCCCGGGTGCAGAGTGCTGAGCCCCAGGGGCGCGGAGGCGGGGAGGGTCCTGCCAGCAGCCTGCAGACGCCCAGAGCCCTCAGCTGCCCCCCAGGCTTCCAGCAGCCACTTCCTGCTGCGCTTTATCTGCAGCAGCGCCCACTGACCCTCCGAGCAGTGCTGCCGCTGCAGCTTTCTGACACTGGAGCAGAGAAGGCGCAGCCTGGCTGCAGTGTCACTGCGCCATTGAGATCCGGATGCAGACGGCCCCCTGTCATGGGGTCCTGGTTCCCTTACCCATGGCTTGTCTACAATAAAAACGTATCCTAAGGTTTCCATCCAGGGCGATGTGTCAGGACGCGGCACATAGCGGAGCACCCCAGAGCAGTGGCTTCCACAACACAGGGCTGTAATTCTCAGAGACAGTTTAAAGGTGGAGATGTTTGCCCCTGGACGCTGGCTGGGAAGAGTCACCAGCAGGCACCCAGGCGTCCAGGCTCCTTTGTCTTTCTGTCCCCATGACCCTGTCCTGTGGGCGGAGGAGCTGGATTTGTCCTGACGCTTCGGGGAGCTGATGGGGACCCCCTACCAGGGGAGGCCGATCTGGATTCACTGGGAGGGGGCTGCGGCCCAGCAAAGGCCAGTGTGCTGGGGGGGGGCTGCAGGAGGGGCAGCAGTGGGATCAGAGGTGGGGGTGTCGGTGCCAAAAATGAGAGCCGTGGGCCACACGGGCCGGCCTGAGGTGCTGTCGCAGACGGGGCTGGGTGCCCGCCAAGATGCTGCCCATGATGACCACGCGGTCCTCCCCTGGACACTCATGTGGGCGCCGAGGCCCTTCACCAACATGGGTGACGTGGGCAGGGTGGGCTCAGGGTCAGACAAGCTCCGTGGGGGATGTGGTGACGTGGCTTCAGGTACACGTGGGTCCGTGTCTGGTGCGCAGAGGGGCTGTGGGTCTGAAACAGAGCTGGGATCAGCCCCACGGGCAGGAGGCCCCTGGGCGTGGCCACAGAGTCAGAGGGCAGAGACCCAAGGATGCCATGCTGTCACCGTGGCCTTGGGGCTGAGGGGACGGGGAGGAAATAGGCAGGGAGGCTGGCAGGGTGTGGGAGAGCGGGGCCACAGCCCCCGCAGCGGCCCTTGGTTCTGGGGGGTGAGGGCGGAGCAGGTCAGAGGGGCAGGCAGGGAGGGGAGGGGTGCAGGGACCAGCCCCACGTGTCAGGAGCCCACTTGCTCCCCTGGGCTTTGTCATCCCAGAACCCCAGTCTGTGACCTCCTCGGGGCTCCTGCACTCTTGGTCCCCTGTGGAGCAGGGCTCCTCACCGTCGGGGACACTGGCAGACCTGGGGCCCCCGCTCAGCCTCTGCTCTCACAGCCCGGCACAGGGCTCCGGCATCCTGTCTGCCGGCCTGCAACCACTTGGGGGCTGGGCTAGGCCCCCTGCCCTCCCGCTACGGTGCCGTCCCAGGCTGAAGGCACCTCAGAGCCTCACCCGGGGTTCCGGGACCCTGCCCGTGTGCACTGCCCGCCCAGCTCCGGCTGACCACCCGGGTGGCCAGGCCGTGAGCCGGTGCGTCCCCCAGATGGGGCCGTCCGGAGATGGCATGGCTCGTGTGATGTCGCAGGCCATCCCGGGGGACCCGAGCGAGCCCTGCACAACATCACAGCAACATGAAAAGGAAGGAGAGGGGGAGACAGATGTGGTGTCCTGTAAACACGCTGATTTCTCAATGTAAACCAGATTCCAGGACATCAGATAAACATCTGCGTCGGAGCCCGGGCCCCCCACCTCCGGGAGGCCCAGGGGTCTGCATCGCCTACTCTGGGACCTGTCAGAGTGACCGTTGAAACGTTTCGTAATCAGGCGAGATTGGGCTTGCATTCCTCCCCTAAATCCCCCAGATCTCTGCAATTTTAGGTCTTCTCAAAAATGCAAACATTTGGTAATTAAATGACCGAGGGAAAAAAAGCATAGAATGTGCTCTCAACTGGAAAATACCAATTTAGGAAGTCGTTCTGCTTTCCCACCCACCTTGGGCTGGGCTGGGAGCTTATCTCTGCGCAGAGGAATCTGCTGAGGCCAGGGCCTGGGGGGGCCGAGCGGGGCTGCTCCCAAGCCTGCTCCGAGAGCAGGAGCGGGCCGGCCGCCGCCAGGGCCTGGGGAGGGGGCTCCGCGACCCTGGCTCTGGGACGGGGCACCAGGACTTGGGGACGGGAGGCCCCGATATTGCATCCAGCTGTGTGGCAGCACCAAGGACAGTGGCCTTGACAGCAAATGTCAGTGATTAGTTAGTTTGCTTCCCTGCCAGCTGGCTGGGTCCCCACCCCAGTCCTTCACTCCTGCGTGGACCTCGGCTGTTGTGCAGGGGCCACAAACATGTATTCACAGAAAATGTTCATACATTTCTGCTTTTATTCTCTGTTAGCTCGTCTCCTTCCTTACTGATTTTACTGAATTTTATCTTTTTGATCATGTGGAACAGTAAAATGGCTCTCGCAGTTTCAACTTCCTGTCCTCTCTCCCCCAAGTCACTAGGTGCTGGTTTGATTGCAAGAATGACATGCATATGTTAGTATTTCTTCCTTACACAAAAGGGAGCATAAAATGTATGCACTGTGTTTAAAGTTCATAATTTCTTTTTAAAAACAAACTTTTAATTTGAAGCAATTATGGATTCACACAACGTTTTAAAAATAGTTCAGAGGGTTCCTGTGTGCCTCCCCACCAGGTGGCCCCGGGGGTCACAGCCAGGAAGCTGGCTTTGCTACAACGTGTCTAGTTCTCAGCCACATTGTGTAAGGGCCTCACAGAGCTGTCCCTCCCCAGAGCCAGCTCCCACCATCTTAACTCTCACCTACCACTCAGCTAAGCTGCCTTCTACGGCTGTAACTGTGTCGTTTTGAAAACAGTATATTAATGAAGTCATACAGCGTGTGACCATCTGAGGTGGACTTTTCCTCACTCAGCATGGTGCCTCGGAGGTTCATGGAAGTTGTGGCACGTGCCAGAAATCAACCTTTATATTTGCTGTCCGTTAATTTTTGATAAAGGCAGCTCAAGAGGGGGAAAGCGTGGTTTTCTCAACGACGGGTGCAGGCACATCGGGGTTTTCACATGCAGAAGAATAAATTTGGACCCCCTCTCATGCCAGGCTCAAAACCTACTACATGGTGGACCTACATGTAAGAGCGAACAGTAGAACTGTTAGAGCAAACACAGGAGAAAACCTTTGTGACCTCGGCCTAGGCCCGATTCCGCAGCTGTGACACCAAAGGCACGATCCAAGGAAGAAGAACACTGGGCTTCATCAAAATTAAAAATGTTATGGTTCAAAAGTCACCATGAAGAAAATAAAAAGACGAGCACAGATGGGGAGAAAATATTTGCAAACCAGAGAGCTGATAAAGGGTCGTGTTCAGAGTATAAAAAGAACTCTTATAATAAGGCACGCAACCCAATTTGAAACTGGTGGTTTTGGGGGAGGGGGGGGCTGCAAAATATTTGAATAGACATTTCACCAATTTCATAATTTGTGACAATTTATTTACTGCTACGCATGTCCCGGCCTAGTGTACCCCAGTCACTCCGACAGGCACTGTTTTTATTAGCACCACTATTTTTTTTTTTAAGATTTTATTGGGGAATTGAGGGAGGGAACAGACACGTTGCTGTCCTTTAGTTCTTCAGTCTAGTTGTGGAGGACGTTGCTTCACTGGCCTATTAGCGTCACTTTTAATCATTTTATATTTCTACTCGTGATTCCCTCTTGAACACACAATTTGCAGTACTGTGCTGTTTGGTTTCCAACACATAGTCTTGGACCTGTCCCTCTGGCGGCTTAATTTCTAATGGTCTTGCCTTGTGCTTGGGGAATATGTGCATATCAAATGGCTTCATGCACACACCGCCACCCCACCCCGCTCTCGTTACGGCTGTGACCATTTGGCACCCATCCTGTGACGCTGTCCCATCCTCTTCCTGTCGACTGGGCTGACTGTCTGTGGAAGCATTTTGTTGGATCTTTGACTTGTCGCCGAATCCATAACCTTGTCCTTTAACTGGTGAGTTTACTCCGTTTGCTCCCCTGAGGACCCTGCTCCATCAGTCCCGTGTCTGCCTCCACGCGCTGTTGGACATGCCGAGTCCCCCGCACGTTCTCGTCTTACTGCAGCGGCGCTCACACTTGCGTTGACTCTCGTGCCCGCACGACGCCTGTCTCCTCGTCCAACCGCACACGCTGTTGCACACGCACTTGCCGGCCTGCTTACACACCTCGCGGTTACAGAGCCTGCCTCTCCGGTCTGGGTGTAGCTGTCCTTTTTTTTTTTTTTTTAACTGTAACCAAGATAACTTATTAATAATGATGAAATAGGCAAAATAAGTTATTAGCAAATGGAATCCATCAGCTTTAAAAGACTAGTGCACCATGACCAAAGGAAATTCATGCCAGGGACTTAATGTTCTTCTTACGTTAGGAATTCAACTGATATAACTCACCATGTTGATATGTCAAAGATGAAAGGCTTCTAATCCATGAGATGTTAGGGCATTTGATAAAATTCAGCAGGGTTATCTGATTTTAAAAAATGCTTTGTAAAGTAGGACTACAAAGAGGCTCCTGAGTCATAATGTGAAAATTTATCTAGCTTAGAATAATCATAATACATGCTATGTGTTGGGTATTGTTTATTCTACGTGTTTTATACGTGGTAAGTCTTTCAAGCTTCAAAACAACAAACTACGGGATACTATGGGATAGGTAGCTTTTCTTTTTTGTTAAATTTATTGGGGTGACAATGGTCAGTAAAATTACATAGGTTTCAGGTGTACATTTCTCTCATCCATTGTCTGTGTATCACCTTGTGTGCTCACCACCCAGAGTCAGTGCTCCTTCCGTCGCCATATTTTTTATCCCTTTTCCTCCTCTACCACCCCCTTCACTTCTGGGTTTAACTTTTCTTACTCTGCTCTTGACTTTGTTTTTAAAGATCATGATAAATTCAGCAAAATATGTGATGGTCCTGTTTTATCAGATCTTGTCAAGTCCCTACTGGGTGTGCGTACGTGTTTTTAAAATTGTTTCCATGTTTCCCCAGAAAGTGTTTTCAACGTGCGATTTTGTGGGACATTTTTTCTGAGTCCTTGTTTGCCTGAGAATATTTCTCTTATCCCCTCATATTATTCCCTCCCATGTAAAAGTATTTGGGGCTGGATAAAAAGTTGTCTGTGGAATTCTTTTCCTTCCGTGCGTAAGAGCGCCAGGCCGGTCTCCCTGCCCTGCTGGGCTGTGGGGGGCTTGGTGCCAGCCGGGGTCTCCCTCTGCTCAGCAATCGCCTCTCTCCCTGGAGAATCTTCAACTGCCTGTTTATCATTCCTCGTCTTCTGGTGTTCCTTTGCCTCCAAGCCCTTTTCTCTCCATCTCAAATTCCTGTTGTTGACACATTGGCCCCGTTGCTTATATTGTCCACGTCTCTTAGTTTCCCTTTTACGTTTTCATCCCTTAGCCCTTTCCTGCTTACTCCTGGACGAGTTCCCCATGTGGTCGTCACCTCCTTGATTATGTGGCAGCCGCGACACCCTAACATGCACCAGGTGGCAGCACACCAGATGCCCTGGGGACACCGGAGGAGTAGCTGTTGGAATAAGAAACAGTAAAATGACAGAGAAGACAGCTCTCTGAGGTTAGAGCAGGACTTCATTAGAGGTCCCTCGGCACGTGCTTTCAAACACAGGAGGGGACATGCTGGTAGGAGGACAGAGGGCGAAGCCACTTGGACCCCAAAGTATAGTTCTTCACACTCTCACGGCCAGGGGTCTGCGGTCAGCACCTCAGACCTGGCACTGGCAGCACACGGGGACACAGCAGCTGGACTGCAGCAGCTGCAGGGACCACGCGAGCCCCCCTTGCAGCCCCCACAGGAACCACAGCCCCCTTTGCCACAGCTGGAGCAGGGACAGGCTGGCACACAGCAGCTGGAGTCACAGCCATGGTGACACTAAATTTCTATGGACACAGTGACAACATGGGGACATCCCAAGACCATCGTGCTGGGTGACAACACCAGACCCAAAAGAGCACGAGCTGTACGAGTCGTGTCTCTGAAAAGTTCAGATGGACGCACAGTGACAGAAAGGTTGGTGGCTGCGTGGGGCCGAGGTGGGTCAATGGTGGAAGGAGAAAGGGGTGACGGGGTGACAAGCTACTGGGGGTGAAGGGTGCTCCTTACCCTGGCGTGGTGACAGTTCCGTGTCAAACTGTGTCAGCCTATGCGCTGTAAGTGTGTGCAGCTGTCGCCCCCACCATCCTCGCAGCTCTTTCCTTCTTGTAAGTTTTAATAATAAAAAAGGCTTTTGGAGCCACTGTGTCCTCATGCTCTACCTGTCCCTCCTCCATCACGCCTGGCCCGAGGGCAGGCTGCCCTTCCAGCCTTGAAAGCTCTACCCTGCTCCTCTCCTAAGCTGTGCCCGGGGCCTGTCCACACCAGGATAGGAAAACCTGTGCTCGAAGTCTCCCAGGTGGAATTCTACATATTCCCGCCTTTTCTCACGTCTCTCCCTCCCCCATCAACCTTGACTTTCAAGCCAGACGTCTCACTGAAAAATCCTAGTGTGACATCTCAAGGTGAATGCTGCCTCTTCCGTGGCGGCTGACGTTATGAGTCTGCTTGGAAGGGTTTGGGGGACAAGATCAGTGTGTAAATCGGTGGGCCCTCGTCTACTCCGTCGAAGGCCTGAGCAGCAGAGAAGATGGCGTCCCCGAGGGGAAGGGACGTCCCACCAAAGGGCCCCCTGCCTCCATCCGCTCTCTGGGGTCTGCAGGCTGCTGGCTCACACGGCCGAGTGTGGATTCACCTCCGTAACCCAGGGAGCCAGTCCCTACCTAGCTCTCCTACACGTGGGCGTACCGTACGTATGTGTGTGGGTCCTGTCTCCTGGGGGGACCCTGGCCAACACAACACCCAAGGGAGACAGGACATGAGGGCCCACGATCCCAGGGCGCCGGGAGCCACAGAGAAGTGACGCCCAGCGTGTGACCCCCTCATGGGGCCCCTCATGCCTGAGCTGTGTGTGCGTGGTGGGGACCCAGGCAGAGAACAGCCGCTCGGAGGCTGGAAGGCCAGGTCCAGCTTTCATCAGCCTCACAGTGGTGGGGACAATGCTGTGCCTGCCAACTGAGGGCCCCGGGCTGTCAGCTGGGACCAGGGGAAGGGCTGCACTCGCAGGGAGGGCCAGCAAGACAATGGCCTCGACTGAGTCACCGTGACCCGCCGTACTTTCCCTGCTGCCAGAAGAAAATGCTTTTGGCTGTGAAGGAGGTGATGTCATTCAGAGCCTCGACTGATTTTCCCACACAGTGTCTGATGCAACCTGCGCTTTTCGGGGTGCCGGGCCCTGTGTGCCCTGGGTGAGCTACTCAGTTGCTCTGAGCTTCAGTCTCCTCACATGTGAACTGGGGATGGGGTGGTGATGCCAGCCTCGCAGGGTTGTCACGAGTGCCTGGCACACAGGGGACGGGCCACCTTCTGCTCGCCCCTCACCCGTCCTTCCCCTCCCTTTGTCCCAAACTAACAGCAAAAAGGCCAGTTGTGGGGGTTCTCCCAGGTGGGACATGTCAAGGGCCTGCTCAGGGCCAGCAGGGAGGTGACAGGGACAGTGCAAGTTAGCTTAAACCCCAGGCGGGGGTTGAAGTGCGGGGGGGGGGGGTTGGAGCACGAGGCCCCGAGACCATAAATCCTAAGGGTGGGAAGGTGAGCCCTTGATCCCTGGGGCTGCTGGTGCCCCAAATCCCCTGTGAGTCAGCAGTCCAGGCTTATCTTAGAGCAAAGGGACACTGCCTTATCAGGAAAAGCAGCCAGTCCATCTGTGCTCAGAAATTCCTGTTCCACCACCAAATTATAAACGTTTCAACATCTCAGTGCTGGAGAGTTCTAGCAAATAACTCTCCCATGGATGACACGGGAAAACTGCCATGCCCTTTGTGGGACCCACCCCCACCCCCCAACCCGGCAATGGTGACGCCCCTCACCCTGCAAAGCCCGGCTTTCTTTGCCGCCCTCCCGTTGCCCTGGGAGACGTAAACGCGTGGCTCTGGTGATGAAGCCCCTGACTCCATGTTGAGGGTGTCTGGCTGCTGACAGCCTTGAAGCCCCTTCTCCCACTCCCCCTCACACCCCACATCTGGGCACGTGGGTCAGAATGCTGGGTGCCAGTGAGAGTCATCCCCCACGGTCGTGCGAGGGTCCCCTTAGCGAAAGGCCACGCCTGCCCCTCCCCTGGAGCCTTGCGATGTGAGTGACACACGTTTCCATACTTTCTCGGTAGGCAAGTGGCATCACCGGTCTTAACAGTGGAACCAAATTTTGGGTGGGGGCTCATTCTCTTTCTCCAGAGTGGCCACAACACACCCCCATTTCTGATCTGTGTGTCACGTGAAAACCAGGCTGGTGACCCACCCCACTGCGGATCGCTTGTCCGTCTGGGCCTGAGTGTGGTCGTGTTCACGGCAGTTGCTCTCGGGAGGAAAGCAGACGTGTGACAGATGCCCACTGGTTACAGCCCTGCCTGTCCAAGAGCTGGGACCCAGCGCTCAGAGAGGGACGCTCTGGGTGAGTCCTCCGGAGGCTGTGGTCCCACCGGGCACTGCTTGTAACCACGTGATGTCACTCCTGGGTCTTTATGGCTCAATCGGGACACCCTCAGAGACGGGACTGTGTCTCCGCCGCCTTCGCTTCTTCACCTGAGAACACTGGGGGCTCATGTGTTCTAGGGGGTGGTGTGTGGGGGGGTGCGTGTGGAGTGAGTAGAAGTCCTTGAAACCCACGGGCCTTGAGACAGCACTCAGGTGCTTTCTGGAATGTCCTGTAGCTCCATGGAAAAGACAGACCCCCCCAGGCTGACACCAGTGCTGTGTGGGGCCTGAGAGAAGCCCCTGTAAGGACATAGATCAGCGCTCGGCAAACGTTTTCAGCCGGGGGCCAGATGATAAATAATTCGGCTCTGTGGCCACAGCTCCGCTCTGCTGTCCTCACGAGAAAGCAGCCACAGACAGTCCATAAATGATGGAGTGACGTGCCCCCCAAATCATGACCCATGGGCACTGAAATTAGAGCCTCATATGACTTTTATGTGTCACAAAACACTATTCTTTTCATTTTAATTCAGCCATTAAAAACATAACATTTCTTAGCTTGTGCACTGACTGCACGAAAGCAGAGCCCAGGATGACATAGTGTCAAAGCCAACCCTGGGTCGCACAGGCAGGGCTGACGCTGTTCCCTGCAGGTGAGTCTGCAGGGCGAGACGGAGGCCTGGGCCTGAGCTGGGCGGTTAGGGGAACCTGCGCTATGAACTGACCCTGACGTGTCCCCTCTTAGGGGCCTGAGGCCACATCACCAACAGCACCAGATGCTGAGCTGGACAGGGGCGGGGGGGGAAGCGCTCAGGCCAGAAAGTGGGGCCAGGATGGACTGGATGAGAACTGCTCCCTGCACAACAGCCGAGGTCCACGCAGGAGTGAAGGACTGGGGTGGGGACCCAGCCAGCTGGCAGGGAAGCAAACTAACTAATCACTGACATTTGCTGTCAAGGCCACTGTCCTTGGTGCTGCCACACAGCTGGATGCAATATCGGGGCCTCCCGTCCCCAAGTCCTGGTGCCCCGTCCCAGAGCCAGGGTCGCGGAGCCCCCTCCCCAGGCCCTGGCGGCGGCCGGCCCGCTCCTGCTCTCGGAGCAGGCTTGGGAGCAGCCCCGCTCGGCCCCCCCAGGCCCTGGCCTCAGCAGATTCCTCTGCGCAGAGATAAGCTCCCAGCCCAGCCCAAGGTGGGTGGGAAAGCAGAACGACTTCCTAAATTGGTATTTTCCAGTTGAGAGCACATTCTATGCTTTTTTTCCCTCGGTCATTTAATTACCAAATGTTTGCATTTTTGAGAAGACCTAAAATTGCAGAGATCTGGGGGATTTAGGGGAGGAATGCAAGCCCAATCTCGCCTGATTACGAAACGTTTCAACGGTCACTCTGACAGGTCCCAGAGTAGGCGATGCAGACCCCTGGGCCTCCCGGAGGTGGGGGGCCCGGGCTCCGACGCAGATGTTTATCTGATGTCCTGGAATCTGGTTTACATTGAGAAATCAGCGTGTTTACAGGACACCACATCTGTCTCCCCCTCTCCTTCCTTTTCATGTTGCTGTGATGTTGTGCAGGGCTCGCTCGGGTCCCCCGGGATGGCCTGCGACATCACACGAGCCATGCCATCTCCGGACGGCCCCATCTGGGGGACGCACCGGCTCACGGCCTGGCCACCCGGGTGGTCAGCCGGAGCTGGGCGGGCAGTGCACACGGGCAGGGTCCCGGAACCCCGGGTGAGGCTCTGAGGTGCCTTCAGCCTGGGACGGCACCGTAGCGGGAGGGCAGGGGGCCTAGCCCAGCCCCCAAGTGGTTGCAGGCCGGCAGACAGGATGCCGGAGCCCTGTGCCGGGCTGTGAGAGCAGAGGCTGAGCGGGGGCCCCAGGTCTGCCAGTGTCCCCGACGGTGAGGAGCCCTGCTCCACAGGGGACCAAGAGTGCAGGAGCCCCGAGGAGGTCACAGACTGGGGTTCTGGGATGACAAAGCCCAGGGGAGCAAGTGGGCTCCTGACACGTGGGGCTGGTCCCTGCACCCCTCCCCTCCCTGCCTGCCCCTCTGACCTGCTCCGCCCTCACCCCCCAGAACCAAGGGCCGCTGCGGGGGCTGTGGCCCCGCTCTCCCACACCCTGCCAGCCTCCCTGCCTATTTCCTCCCCGTCCCCTCAGCCCCAAGGCCACGGTGACAGCATGGCATCCTTGGGTCTCTGCCCTCTGACTCTGTGGCCACGCCCAGGGGCCTCCTGCCCGTGGGGCTGATCCCAGCTCTGTTTCAGACCCACAGCCCCTCTGCGCACCAGACACGGACCCACGTGTACCTGAAGCCACGTCACCACATCCCCCACGGAGCTTGTCTGACCCTGAGCCCACCCTGCCCACGTCACCCATGTTGGTGAAGGGCCTCGGCGCCCACATGAGTGTCCAGGGGAGGACCGCGTGGTCATCATGGGCAGCATCTTGGCGGGCACCCAGCCCCGTCTGCGACAGCACCTCAGGCCGGCCCGTGTGGCCCACGGCTCTCATTTTTGGCACCGACACCCCCACCTCTGATCCCACTGCTGCCCCTCCTGCAGCCCCCCCCCAGCACACTGGCCTTTGCTGGGCCGCAGCCCCCTCCCAGTGAATCCAGATCGGCCTCCCCTGGTAGGGGGTCCCCATCAGCTCCCCGAAGCGTCAGGACAAATCCAGGTCCTCCGCCCACAGGACAGGGTCGTGGGGACAGAAAGACAAAGGAGCCTGGACGCCTGGGTGCCTGCTGGTGACTCTTCCCAGCCAGCGTCCAGGGGCAAACATCTCCACCTTTAAACTGTCTCTGAGAATTACAGCCCTGTGTTGTGGAAGCCACTGCTCTGGGGTGCTCCGCTATGTGCCGCGTCCTGACACATCGCCCTGGATGGAAACCTTAGGATACGTTTTTATTGTAGACAAGCCATGGGTAAGGGAACCAGGACCCCATGACAGGGGGCCGTCTGCATCCGGATCTCAATGGCGCAGTGACACTGCAGCCAGGCTGCGCCTTCTCTGCTCCAGTGTCAGAAAGCTGCAGCGGCAGCACTGCTCGGAGGGTCAGTGGGCGCTGCTGCAGATAAAGCGCAGCAGGAAGTGGCTGCTGGAAGCCTGGGGGGCAGCTGAGGGCTCTGGGCGTCTGCAGGCTGCTGGCAGGACCCTCCCCGCGTCCGCGCCCCTGGGGCTCAGCACTCTGCCCCCGGGGCGCTGACCCTGCTCACGGCCCCTCACCGGCTCGCGGCCGGGCAGATGAGGCCGCTCGTCTCTCCCTGCCTGCCTTGCTTTGCTTTTGTTTCTTTCTTTTTAACCACGTGGTAACATTTTCCAGCGTGTGGTTAACACGTTGTTTTGCCCGTTTAATTTCGGGTTTGGGGTGCTCTTCATTTTTGAGTCCTCTAGAAAGCCGTGGTAAGGAGCTGGCCGCGACGGTGAGCAGGCCTCCCCACATCTGCGTTTGCTCGGCCGTGAAGCTCAGCTGGGTTGGTTTGAAATGGCTGCTTCTGTGTCTCCTAATGACAGAGGGCAGGTGCTCAGGGAACACACACCTCAGGGCGTCCGTCTGTCCGTGTGGACGGTGAGCCGTGGGAGTTCAGTGTCTGCTCATGAGCAGTGTGGACGGGGACGGTGAATTCTGGTCACTGTTGCTGATGGGAAGATGAGTGAGCACCTCCACGGGTGACGCCTCTGTCATTACCCCCTCTGTCCTGTCGCGGCCGGAAAGGAAGCCCTGCCGCCTCAGAAGGAACTTAGCCTGCGGAGCGTTTCACTTCAGCCAGCACAGAGTGGCTGGTAATGGAGCAAGTGGGGAGTGACCTGTTCCCACGGCTATTGGTGAGGCCGAGGCCGTCGGTGCCAAGGCTTTATCCACATGACGGTTTTGGAATGAAAGCTAATCTTTGGGAAGGTGAGATGGGTCTGAGCCTAGATTATGGAGAAGAATGTGCAGCCCAGGCTGGGAGCCCGCGCTCCCTTTCTCCGTGCCCCCGGCCCCCTCCCTGTCCCCGCCATGCCCTGGAGCAGGGGAGCCTCAGGCACCCGCCCTGTGGCCACACCTGCTTCCCACAGGCCTCCCCCAACCACAGTCACAGAGGCCTGAGAGCAGGACACCAACGACACGGTCTGTTCAGCTTTTTTATGTTCTGGTCTGGCGGCAGGTTAGGGCGGCAGCGGTGGTCAGCGGGGCCACGGGCACCTGCACCTGCCTGCTGTGCGCTCCAGACACAGCCCCTCCCCTCACCCCCCTCACCCCCCAGTGTGAGCCCTTTCTGCAGCTGGTTGCACAGGCACCTAACTGGCCAGAGGCGACCAGGATGTCACCACCTGCCGCTGCCATGTCCCTGCGGGGAGAGGGGCTTGCCTGCTGCCCCCTTCAGGGGCTGCCTACGTTTGCTGTTTGCTACAATGTTTGCGACTTGCTAAAAGATGGCTGGCTGTGCAGCGACCTCTGGGCCCATTGTCACTGTGTCCCCCTGCTGGGCACTCTGGGCTAGGGAACCATGCCAGTGTGCTGATGCTCACGTGCCCGCTGGGCAGCGACAAGGGCCTTTGTCTGCCCCGCGTATGCACGGAGCCCTGGCTGCAGCCAGGTCCTCTGGGGGAGCGCAGAGCTGCCTAGGGGACACTTGCAGCCAGAAGAGGCTGTGGTGGTAACTGTGTCACTAGCACCTATGACACATTAATAGGCTGATCTGTTAGCTTCCAAGGCGCTGCGAGCTCTCACCCACCTTCCCAACCACCAGGACACTTGCCATCCTCGGCGTGCCCACAGCAGTCCTCACCGCTCACCCTCCCGCTTCTAACAGATCCCACGCCCACCGCCAAGGTCACGCCCTCCCTGCTTGCTGTCTGCAGCCGCTTCTGGTCTGTTAGGCGCTGAGGTTCCTCCTCCTCCTCCTTGCTTCTCTGGCTCGCTCTCAGTCTGTCCCTCCCTCTCTCCTTCTCTCTACATGTGACATCTGTATGCAAGCAATTCCAAATGTGACCGCCAGCCCTCAGCCATGCCCCCGGCAGCACACTCCTGTAAGTGCCTGTACCGGACACCTCCTTCTCGGCTGCCTCGCGGGGGCCTGCACATCAGCACGTCGACGGCGAGCACGACTCCAGCCACCATCTTCCCCAGCCGGTGGGGAAGGCGGTGCCCCCACTTCCCCACTGCAAGGGCACACCCCATCCATCCACAGGTCCTGTCATTTCCAGTCTGAAATGTGCTTCGGAGCCATCCGTGCCTCAGAGCCCTGGCTGACGGCCCCCTCCGGCCCTAGTCTTAGCTACCATCATTTGTTATGTGTCCAAAGCTTTATTCTCGTGACTGGGCCCGTCCCTTGCATTCTTCTCTCCCCATGACAAGCCATCATCACAGAGGAGCGACAGTGGTCTCTAAAACACACAAACCATCCCCTATCACTCCCCTCTTCAAAGCTTCAATGGCTTCCCGCTGTATTTAGAATAAAAGCTAAAAGCCTCTGCAGAGTCTGGGGCTGACTGGTGTGCGATGGGACTTCTCCTGGGGACCGTGTGAATACACGCACATGAGTGTGGGGTGATGGGCTCTCTATGACGTCACGTCTCCCCGGACAGATTTATGGTGGGTCTCTCCAACCTTTCATAGATTTTATTATTAAATCAAGTTAGTTAATTCAATTTTATGGTTTATGGCCTGTGGATCTAAACCATTTTTGTTTAATTTCTTTCTGGTTGCCTTAGCCACTTGTGTCACTGGTAACATCAAGTGAAGCTATGCGTTTGGGGTTTTGTGTATTTACCTTGTCCCGGCTGCCACCCCACGTCTAAGCAATGTCTTCATCCAGAGGGGAGAGAGCTGTGTTCCAGGCGGTGTGCTCAGGCGTCCACCCTGCAGACAATGTGCCTTTTCTTCCTAGATCGGACCTGCCAAGATCTTGTCAAAGGCAGAAAAACCAGGTCTCAGCTCTCTCAAGTTTTCTGGGTCTCCCTTTGTTTTTTATTTCTTTAATTCAGGCGTTTGTCTTCATCCATTCACTTCTTTCGCTTTCTTTTTTTTTTTTTAATCGATGAAGTTAGAAGCTTGGTCTCTAATTCCTGTACAAATTGTTCTTAATTAAACGAAAGGGTCACAATACACACGTATCCAACGTCCAGACTGGTATTCTTTAATTTGTTAGCGCCTTTGATTGTAAGAGGGGTACCTGAGCGCTGCGCCTGGGCGAGCGGCAAGGTGGCAAGTAGAGTAAAGGTGGAAACCTGCCCTCACTCGGTGACTGGCCCCTGCTCCAACAGCTCGGCACGCTCTCGGCCTGCACTCTGCCCAGCGCTCTGTGCTGACAGGTATGCAGGCACCTCTACGCATTTCTAAAACAGGGATGTTTCCCTGTCACATACGTTGATGCCACTCATTCTTTTCAGTAGTTGCGTAGTATTCCATACCATAGTTTTACTGTCATTAATTGTATTAAACAATCGCCCTGTGGGTGGAAACTCGTGTCACTTCCAGACCATTTGTTTGGTGTTGTTTTGCTGTTTCCATGACACATAACACAGGAGCAGACACCCTTGTTTATGAATATCTCTATGCTGACACTTTCCAGTTAAGAATGAGGCCCAATGGGCCCGACCAGCCAAAGGGTATTTGCAATGCAAATGAAAAAGATGAAAACAAAACGACGAGTAGAAAAATGGGCAAATGATGTAAATGAGAATTCATAGAAAAGAGGAAACACTGACGGCCGTGCACATATGAAAGGCCGGGAACAGTCAGTCGTACAAAGTGCAAAGGGAAATGCAAATGAGGTCACCCATCCTGGTGCGAAGGGGGCAGGGGGCCCATCATGGCCGAGGGGCAACCGATGGTCCCACTGCGCCCAGGACTTCTCCAGTTTTCACACTGGAAATCCCACCTCCCGGGAAGCCCCTCAGACCCTGGCCGACCGGGCAGCCAGTAGCTGGTCACCAGCAGACCAGCCATTTTGCCGGCACGTAGGCCTCACACCTGCCGACCCCGACGGGGCCGCCGGCCTTGGTCTGCACAGCTTAGCTCAGCCTCTGTCCCCACCGCATGAGCGTGGCAGTGGTGACGGGGAAACCCCCACCTTGGAACTCATGTTCGTGATAATGGTTTGGGGTTTCATAGTTTAAAATTATGTTCCCATGGCCTCTTGAAAAACAACTTTTTTCCTGTGCAAGCAGTTTCTATCTTTGTTTGACATGGGTTTTGTTATAAATAGCTGTTGAGTCTTATCAAGTAGAAAACATTAAACCGGTCAGAGCCAGAGCGTATGGGAAACAGATGCATTGTGGAATTCTGACCTCAGGGCCGCCGAGCATGGATTTTGGCCACAAACCCATTTTTGACCACCCACAAGAGAAGGGCCGATGGGTGCCTGGAGTGGGGACCCCACTGAGAAACCGTGGGATGCAATGCCTCCTTCCTGAGCCCGGCGGTTACCGCCCCATTGAATGACACCCTCCAGGCTGACAGCATAGTGCCCCAGCTTGGGTCTAGAGATGACTCAGGCAGCAGCCACTGTCCCAGGGTAGCCCCTTTTCCATAGCACATCAGCACCCTCGGTGGAGCTGAGCTCTGGCCAGGTTGTGTCTCGTCACCCAGACCAAGCGTTGGAGGGGGTCTGTCTATATGAACCATTGACACGGGGACCCGGCCCTGCTGCGGGGCTGCAGGCACCCGCCTGGAGCCATACGACAGGGCCCCGTGCTGGGCCTAAGCTGTGGGCGGGAACGGACAGTACCTGTGACATTCTGCTCACTTGTGTCACAGGCTGGTGGCGGTTAGGAAGCAGAGGCTCAGGGAACTCGGCCCTTCCTCTCTGCGTCTTGGCCATTTGACAGATTTTCACTTCCATTCATGTAGGAGAGAGAAACAGAGACAGAAAGAGGCAGAGGGACAGACACAGAGAAAGACGGACGCACAGACAGAGAGACAGAGACACACAGAGTGGAGGCGGGAAGGGGCCCTCAGCAGGTAACAGCTGTGAGCTGAGATCTCACAGAATATGTACAGCCATGTAAAGCAGACTGGGTCCAAATGGCTAAAAATCTGCTGGCTGGGCTACTTTTAAAATATCTGAATGTATAAAAATTTGAGTTTTCTGCCCATGGGCTTCTGAGCTAAGGGGTTTCAGCCGGAAGTGAAGACGTGAGCAGTGTGCTGTTCCCCAGGGGCGGCTTGGGCTCACAACGTCCCCTTCCCATGAGTTTGGTCCACGCTAGTTAGTGGTTTGGTGGTAAGGGAAGGGCCACCAGGAAGCACTGGGTGGCCCTGTACGACCAGAAGCTAAAACCCGCACCTGCCCATCTAGGTTCCAGAGGCCCTCGGACTCACAGCCACCCGGGAGTTCTGGGTTGGCCCAGGTGGGGGCTGCATGTCAGAGTCCTGACGTGTGACGCAGGCCCAGACAAGGGCCCCCTTTGGACTGTTGTGATGACCTCCTTTCCAGGGTCACAGGAAAGGATTGTCTTGTCAGAATGGAAGCCCAAATTCAAGCTGGGTGACGGCAGGGCCCCAATGCCCCCAGTCGTCGGTTTCCAGGCCGTCAGCTTAAGACAAAGCAAACAGCTGAGCAGGTGGAGGGCTGTCCCTTCATCCGGGGACAGCTGGGAAGAACTGGCCCAGATGCCAGCACGTTTGTCCTCCTCGGGGCAGGGAGGGGCCCAGGGCCCAGGAATCCTTAGAAGTGCCTGACCCTGTTCAGACCAAGCCCATTGGCCGCTGTGCCCACACTCGGGCTTGTCCTGCCACAGTGCCCAGGGCAGCCGATCTGGTGCTCAGAGGGCAAGTTCCTGACGATGGCCGTCAATAGCTGGGGGCAGGTAGGGCAGATGGAAAGGGACAGTTAATGAATGAAATACAGTGATACCCAGGGCTGCCTGCCCGCAATTCATACCAGGCATGCGTCTCAGGGACAGGGACATCTGGGTGGGCAGCTTCTCAGATGGGGCTGCCACGTCCTGCACACAAAGAGTGAACACTGAACCTGCAGGAAGTCCAGGAGCCCTGAGAAGTTTTCTTTACCCCTTAAGGAAAGACCCAAAGCACGCTGCCCCTCGGTCACCCACAGCTCCCTCTGTCCAGGCCAGGGCGAGGGCTCACGGTCCCGCAGACCGGCACCTGCTCTGCCAGCTGCGGGCACTCTGGGTGGTCACTACCCAGCCACTCGCTCCACGCTGGTTTCCCATGCAACACTGCCACCTGGTGGCCAGCTCTGTGTCGCCCAGCCAGCCCACTCTTCTGTGGGAAAAGATGGTTTCAGAACACAAAATGGGTTTTCTTTTCATCACTGAGCCAAACTCAGGTGTCCACATTGACTTCAACTGCAAAGCATTCAAGTTCCTAAGAGCGCTGTTTAGAACGCAGCTGGGGCGAGCCTATATTCATGCAAAAACACGCAAGCTCGATGTTTGGGGGCAATGGCACACACCAAGGACAGCTTTGCACTAGTGGCCCGTGAAGACTCGCAGGGAACTAAAGTCCATTTGGATCGAAGACGGCCACCGCGTTTTTTTTCTTATATGCTTCGGGCAATAATCCTCCAAGGTTCAGTGGAGACGCCACTTATTCTGCAGCTGTGATGCACACCATCTTACTCTCCAAGCCCCGGATACTGTGCCCTGGGGTGAGCGGGGGGCTCAGAACACCCCGTATTGCTCAGTGGATGTCAGTTCTATCTCCCTTGATGGCCAACGTGGGTCTCTGCTTAGAGGGTGGGGACGCAGGGGTCATGCGGCCTGGATGTCCTGGGTATGTTGTGTCACAGACAGGGTGGTCCTCAGTGTCTGCTCTAGACACACTTTCCCACAGAGGCAAAGGGGCTCGCGGCCGGGGAGCCAGTCATTCTGTGTGGCCCGGGCTCAGCTGGGGAGCCTGTACCCCGAGGGGGCTTCATGGAGGGTGCTCAGAGGGGTGACCATGCCTAGGGGTGCTCTCTCATCCCCGGAGAGAAACTCAAAAGGTGGAAAACGTGGGGGAAAGGCGGGTTCAGAACATGCTTTTAAATGAGCCAGAGCACAAGGCTGGGGGACCTTGGGTGGGAGGGACACAGAGGCATCTCGAGTGAGCTGTGTCCCCAATCAGGAGCCTCTGGGGCGGGTGGTCTGATAATGGTGGCCTTGGGCCCCATCATCCCATCAGCTTTGCCTAGGCCGTCGTGGTGGGTGAACTTGGCCTTGGCACACGCGCCCAGACCGCACTGGGTAGCCCACAGAAGTCTGCTTTGGCACCTCCTGGCCACTCCCCACTCTGACACGGCAGGCCGGTGTACAGTGAGCATTGCAAACCAGTCCCAGCCACCACCCGCCGCCTTCGTTACAGGTATTCTTACGATATCAGAGTTGCTGAAACAACTCAGACAGCTAGGTCTCTAACGTTTGGGAGAAGAAGCAGGTGATTTCAATGGTGTTGTGTACGTGTGTTATGATGGCTAATTTTGTGTGCCCACCATGCCAGGCTTCGGTGCCCACGTGTTCGGTCAAACAGCAGCCCAGGTGGTACTGCGAGGGTGATTTTCAGATGCAAGCAGCTCACCCTCTGTAACAGGGTGGGCCTCATCCCATCAGTCAACGGCCTTACAAGCAAAGAGTGGGGTCCCCTGAGGAGGAGTCCAATCTCAAGACGGCAACACAGAGACCCTGCCTGCGTCTCCCGTGTGCCCACCTGTCCTGCCAGTTTCAGACTCGTCCCCACAATCGCGAGCTAATTCCTTAAAGGGGAGAGAGAGCCAGTAGAATGAACACACCCCCGTTGGTTTTCTGGGTACACACACACACTAGGAAGCAACGATGAAAAGTCCGCTTGGGACAAGGGCAGGGCTGGAGAGGAGCCAGTGCCGTGGTGGCAGGCGGCCTGGGAGAGCCGAGAGGCTGCCCTGCCGCCCGGGGTGCGGTGAGGGCTGGAAGGAGTGTGGGGCTTGCAAATGCGTCCATCATTCAATCAGCTACCCGTCGATCAACCCGCCAACACACATTTATTGAGCACCATGGCATGCCTCCACCTGACCCCACAGTGGACAAACCCGGGGGCCAATGGTGGCTCTATAATTTTTTAACTTTGTGAGCTGGGCAGTTTTTCCGAACTACAGGTTCTCTGCTGGCAAAACCAGAGAGGGGGAGTGCTGTCTTTGGTGACCCAGGGCGCTAGGGGGCCCCGCGGGGACTGTTCAGCTGGCCTACTTCCTGTGAGGACCGCGGAGCGAGCAGACGGCGCGATAGAGCTCGGGTCGCACCTGTGCGTGTTGCTATAAAGGTGCTTCACGCTGACTGCATTTCCTCTTTCTATCACCATGGAAGGTTCCGCGGTGACTTAACTGTAGAACCAGCGGGAAGCCTGGTACCTACTATCAGGGCTTTCTCTTGGCTCCTGGCTTGACGATCCCTCCCTTGTCACCGGGACCCTGAGGTGGGATGAATCTTAGATCTTCACGCGCTCACCGCACACCCTGCCCGGCGCAGCACAGGAGGGCTTCGGCCTGGACACACGGCCTCAGTCCCTTTCCCCGCCTTGACCTGCAGGGGCTGGTAGGCTGGCGAGGGGCACGGACGACCAGCGGGAAACAGTGCAGGTGAGCCCCTTCCTGCGGGGAGGTGAGCACCTCCATGACTGTAACTCTCTCCCTTGCTCCTCCACTCCAACGCACCAGACTCCAGCTTGTTTTGAACCCCAGGACCTTTGCACCGGCTCTAGCCTGGCTCTACAGTGCAAATACAAAAACCAATGCAAGTAATGCCCAGTTCACCCATTTCTTTGAGGACCAGCCTCATTCTTACCTTAGAGCCACTGACAGCCCCTCGACCTTCTGACCTTCAGCACGCCAGCGCTGTCACCTCCGCTTAGGGCTGGAACTCAGGTGACCAGGAATCTCCCTCTGCTCTTAGGAGTTGCCACCGCCGGCTCACGGTCACCAGCGCCCCCTGGCGGCCCTCCACGCTGCGCGTTGTCTCGTCCGGCATCACGCCCGGCTGCCACACTCATCTCAGTACCCCTGTGCCGAGCACTTCAGTTATGCGAGTCCACGCATTCGTCTGGCAAGCACTGACTGAACGTCTACCGTGTGCTGGCACTATTGTGGACACCGAACAGGGCAGTGACAAAAACGACAGAGACACTGTTCTGGGGCTCAACCTTCCGGGCAGGGGAGAGACGAAGGACGAAGGAAGGAAGGAACAGCGTGGCAGAGAGGGCAGGGGCTGCATGTGCACGCAGGTGTGGGGAAGAATGTATGCACTTGCATGCAGAGAGGGGCGCGAAGCACGCAGGCGTTCGCGCTGACCGCCGCTGCACAGGGCGCATGCTCACACCTGCGGAGGCGCGGGCGGCTGGGGCCTCAGCTTTCCCTGAGCACCAACTTAGGGGGGAGATGAAAACACAGGTGGGGCGCATGCTCTGATCACAGCTTTGCACAAACGACGAATCAAAGGCGCACTCAGTTGTAAGCGCTCCTCTGCATTCTTTTTTTTTTTTTTAAGATTTTTATTGGGAAATTGGGGGGATGGGAACAGTGCTGGGGAATTGGGGGAAGGGGAACAGACAAGTTGCTGTCGTTTTGTTCTTCAATCTAGTTGTGGAGGATGTTGCTTCACTGGCCCAAGTTGGCACCATCATTGCGCTCTTCTCTGGCGAGGCAGATCAGTCGCCGGCTTCTGGACGGCCGCTCACTGCGGCTGCTGGCCGCTCACGCTGGCTGCTGGCCGCTCACGCTGGCTGCTGGCTACATACGGTAGCCCATGGCAACCCACTGCCACAGGGGCTGCAGCCTACCCCGTCGCCGGCGACTCACGGCAGCCCAGCTCCAGGTTGAGCTGTTGTTCAGCATCTTAGCTGAGGAGGGCAGTGTCACTGGCCCTCATATGTGGGATCCGAACCGGGGCCCTCTGGCGTCCCAAGCCAGCTCTTAACCATCGCACCACTCGGCCGGCCCTCCTCTGCATTCTTATAAATGCTTCTCATATTTATAAAAGGAACTGTGAACACCCAGAGAACCTGTGTCTAGCGCCTTTCCGATAGAGAGAACACCAGGTCCTGCCTGCATGCACATTCGACGTGCAAGACAACTACTTATATTCCTTCTTTCTGCCCAGGATTTACTGATCCCTCTTTTCAGAGGGGGAGGGAGACTTAGGAACCCGCACACCTTGCAGGAGCTCAGCGAGGGGTCGGGGCTCCGAGGGGCGGGGGCTCCGAGGGGCGGGGGCTCTGAGGGGCGGGGCTCCGAGGGGAGGGGGCAGCATAAGCTGCGCGGAGGACACTCCTTCCCCAGCTTGGCCCCCCTGGTCCCTGAGCTCTGACAGCGGTGACCTGAGCCCCAATCATAAGCCATTCTCTTCCAGAGAAGCTCCTGTAGGTTCGAAGGCGTGTTCACGGAACACGTGAACAGAGCACGCACGTGTACATGTTTACACCCTCTTCAGGACGCTCCGTCCACTGCTATTTTATTGCTATTTATCGAGTATCGGTGCCTTTTATCAATGCCTTCTCGGGAACGTGGAGGTAATCGGATGACTTTGTCCCCTTCATCAGTGTGGCAAAGCGTTTTAATGGATTTATCAATACTAGGCACATTTGCGTTCCTGGCATGAATCCTTTATTGCGGCGATATGTCACTGTGTAAATAGGATGCTGGGCCCGATTTGCCAATATTTTTATTCCACACGTTGGTGTTGTCTCTGCTGCGTGAGACAGGCTGTGGGTGTGTTGTCCCACCTGTCAGGTTCACCCATCCCCATGCCCTTGGCCTCCTGAAAGTACCCTGGGAGCTCGATTGCTGTGCTCTGACGTTCATCCCAGCGCGTTTGCTTGCGAAGGGATTGGTGGCACCCAGCCAGGCCACCTCCCTTCTTCTGTGGGCTCTGCAGGTGCTTTCGCTGTCGTCACTGTTAGATGTTCGTTTACCCAGGTCTCGTGCTGCAATGGTAACAAATGCATTCCTAAGAAATTCTTCCATTTTAGCTATATGGTTAATTAATTAATTAATTAATTTTTATTGGGGAGTTGGGGGATGGGAACAGTGCTGGGGAATTGGGGGAAGGGGAACAGACAAGTTGCTGTCGTTTTGTTCTTCAGTCTAG
>NW_017731844.1:996195-998814 GCF_001890085.2 Hipposideros armiger
GCCCTCATATGTGGGATCTGAACCGGGGCCCTCTGGCGTCCCAAGCCAGTTCTTAACCATTGCGCCACTCGGCCGGCCCTTAATTTATTTTTTACTTGCCCCAAAATAAGCATGCTAATTTTTTTTAATTTCCTGTTTTTTGTTTTTTGGGGGGAATTGGGGAAGGGGAACGTTGTGTTTTTCCAGGACCCATCAGCTCCAAGCCAAGTTGTTGTCCTTAATCTTAGTTGTGGAGCACGCAGCTCAAGTCCAAGTTCAGTCGATGCTTTCAATCTAGTTGCGAGGGCACCATCCCATGCGGGAGTCCAACCGGCAGCCTTGTTGTTAGGAGCACGTGCTCTCACCAGCTGAGCCATTTGGCTACCTGTTGGCAGCTCAGCGGCACCTCAGCTGGGGTTCAGCTCAACCGGCGACCCTGTTGCTCAGAGCACGCACTCTTAACCAACTGAGCCACCCAGCCGGCCCTCCTGGGGTGTGTTAATTCCGCGTTTTCCTCTTACGGTTGGCACTGTTTCCTCCACTGTCTGGTGGCTGGTGGACTCTATTTTTCAAAGCGATGAAGCACCCTCCAGGCTCAGGCGGTCCGCTTTTGCCCACACAGCCGGCCTTCCAGCCTCCTTCGTCTTCCTTTGCTGTTTCGACCTCACCTGCCTGGCCTCTGTCTACACTGCTTTTCCGCAGAATGGATTGTCTCTGTTCAATCCCTGTCATGTCCTTCAGTTACCTGAAGTGCAACCTGATCCCCGCTGAGGCAGACCCCGCTCTCTGTTTCCCGTCAAACCTGGGACAAGCTACAACCCGCCAGTCGCTTGTCCCGTGCACGTGTCCTAGAGACTTCTACGTGGACGGATGAAGAGCCATCGCGATCCGATGCAGGGACACGTGGCGACGCCCGTGTGGGTTGGGGGGGTTCTGGGGCTGGGCTGGGTGGGCGTGGGGTGCAGAGGTGTCCAGCGAGGTGGAGGAGTGAGGGAAGCTGCCGAGAAGGCAGGGGTGGGGGAGGAGGAGAGGGGCAGCTGCGTGGGCCGCCACAGGTCCTGCGTGGGCAGGAGGCTCTGAGGCAGGCGCAGATGGGAATTGGCGTCAGCAGCCCGTCGAGATAGCACGGAGCCCACAGCGGGTGGGGTCGAGTGTCTGCAGAGGCCACATACCCACAAAGTGGGCTGGGGTGAAGAGCAGACCTCTGGGGGACACTGCAGCCAAGTAGGAAGAGAGGCAGAAGTGGGGGATACCCTGCTCTCATGGCTGAAGGTGGGGCTCACAGGGTGTCCACGCCCCTCCTTCTCTCTACCTTCCTGAAGAGCAGATCCAGAAGCTAACACCATTCTAGGCTGCAGGCGAACTACTCCTGCGCCTGCTCCTCCGCGCCCCCTGAACGGTCTGGAGGCTCCTCCCACCGGCATGGAGCTCCTCCCACTGGCTATGTGCAGGGTCTCCTGCAACAGCTGCCTGCGGCCGTTCCCCATGTCCTGGGAGAGAGGTAGGTGGACCGGCACCCCAGTGCTGTCACCAACCTACGGGCATCGGGAGGTGGCTAGGGATGAGCTGGTCAGACCAACAGCCCCCGGTGGCTCCCGGTCCCTGGACCAAGGTTACAGCAGGTGCTTGGGAGTTCAGGACTCCGTGACAGCCTCCAAGGCCAGAGGTCCCCTATGGGGCAGCCCTTCGGACTTCGCGGAGTCCTCCCAGGAGGTCTGGCCTCTAGAACTGCCATCTATTACATAAGCTCCTAATTTCCACATTAAATGTCTTACTTCATAATACTGGGGTGTATTCATTTCTGGGGTGGTGCTCACAAAGCACCACAGACCAGGTGTTTAAACCACAGACGTTTACTGTCCCCAGTCCTGGGGGCAGGTAGTCTTAGACCCAGGTGTCAGCAGGGCTGGTCCCTTCTGAGGCCAAGAGGGAGCATCTGGTCCAGGCCTGCCCCCCAGCTCCTGGGGGTTGCTGGGCTTGTAGATGCATCAGCCCATCTCTGCCTTCATGTCCATGTGGCGTACCCCCTACGTGCAAGTTCATGTCCACAGTTCCCCTTCTCATAAGGACACAGTCACATTGGATGAGAGCCCGCCCTGCTCCAGTGTCACCTCATCTTGATCATCTGCCATGACCTTACTTCCAAATCAGGCCACACTCGGAGGTGCTGGGGGGTGAGGACTTCAACACAGGAATCGCGAGCACGAACCCCTAACACTGCCTTCGTCACCTTGTCAGGACTTAGAGAAGTTGCGTCGAGCACTGCGGGTCTTTCTCAGGTGCTCCATTTACCTTCAGGACGAAACCCCAGCCCCTTAACCATCCACACCGGCTCCCTCCGGCTCCAGGGTTTCTCAGAAGCTTCTCTTCTGCTTGAAAGGCCACCCCAACCCTCAGTGTCCCAGGCCTGTCGTCCTCCATCTGAAGAGTTGCAGCCTCTGAAATTGCCCCTCCTGCAGACAGCCTCTCCAGCTGCCACCACCTCCCACTACTGTCAGTCACCGCATGTCCCTCTGGGCCACCTCTCCCCACCCCCCACTTGTGCTCTAGATCGTGAGACTGGCTTTATTCTGCCCTTTGTCCTGAGAGCCTGACACAACAGAACACCATAAACATGAGTTTATAGCACAAAAGACGCCA